>NC_141698.1:836874473-837474473 GCF_964263255.1 Lissotriton vulgaris
TCTCCGCCGACTGCGGAGCCGCTCACACCAGGAAGGGGTGACCTCAGGGAGCAGCTGAGAGGCACCCGCGAAGCGGGTGGCGCGAAAGGTGGAGGCGAGCTGGTCGGGCAGGCAGGCAGCAAAAGTCTATGGCAACCCTCGCGGCAAGGTAAATTCCTGTGTGAGTCACCCCAATTCCTGTGTGAGTCACTTTTCCAGTAATCATAGACTCATTCTGACGCTGGCACACCAAAACAAGGATTTTCGAAAGTAGTAAAGTCAGCTCTTGCTGACAATATTTGTATCTCCTCCCCAAAGCCTTCTCACATTTATCCCATGAGAAGGGTCTGACACATACTCAGTAGCTGTTCTCTTCCATTGACTAGCATTGGGAAAAAGTGTAGCACCACAATTTAGCATTACATGCTCCATCTGATTAGAAGCGAAGCTGTGGTCCATTGATTAAGCAATTGCTATTTTTGTAATGCATGTTGGCTATTTTTGCATGTTAAACAATGTGCTATGCAGAATGTCTGTGTTTTCTTGTACAAAAAAGACTGCATTAGCTCCGAGATGACTCTAACTAAATTCAGAAGGGACTTAAAAACGAGGCTCTTTGTATGTACATTTTCATAATTGCCAGCTATTCTCTCACTACTGTAAGCCAAGCCCCTAGACACCCATTTAGTGGGCATTATAGAAATATAACATTATGATGATGATGATGATGATGATAACATAACAGTATCAATTATCACAATTCTGTTTCCCTCCAGACTCTTTGCTCACCAAAATAAAATTAGCCTAACTCATGCACTTCCATTTAAGTGCATAGTGCTTATGGTTCAATTCCTCTTATTATTTTTTTCCAAAACAGTGCCAATATCTGCAATATTAACCTCTTGGAAACCGGCGAGGTCGCTCATTATAGCAAACATGTCTATGCAATCAGTATCTTGGCAAACACATCCCATTCCCAAACCACCCTTCCCTCCCCCCACTCACTTCATATCTTTAAACAAGCGAAAAATAACCACAACCATTCATTGCTACTAGGTGATTCAGTTAGGGCTACATGTCTGACTCCGGTAGTTGTAGGAGGTTGAGATATTTAGGGCAGGTCAGTTCCCGAAAGTCGTGAGAGTGCAAAGACAGATAAGGGCGCCATAGGTTCCTGAAGGAAGTACCCTGGTTGACAAGTGAACGCGAGATCTTTTCCATACCTAGGATGTGCCATAGCATGTGGAGCCATCCAGTGTGGGTGGCAATCTGTGAAGTACCCCAGTGCAAGAGAATATTCTGTATAGCTACACCCAGTGATAAAACAATCTGTTTTCCCCCGGCTGGACTTTAGGGGGTATATTAAGAGATTACGCAGACTCAAGATTGTATAAGCAAGAAATCTTGGCAATTGTGTATTAAGGTGTAGTAGATCTATATCATCAATGTTATGTTATGCCATGAGGTATTTGAGGAGCACGCAGCTACTCCAGGGAGGGTCCCGGCACGGTCTCAAACCCTCAACAAAGCAATGTACACAGAAACAGCAGGCGCCTCGTTACTGTTGGAAGAGCCAGGTTTTCAGAAGGCGCCTAAAACCAAGAAGGTCCTGCACCTGTCTCATAGAGGAAGGCAAACTGTTCAATAGCTTCGCGGCTACTACCTGAAAAGAGCGTCCCCCCTTTCGAGACAGAAAGCACTTTGGCATGATCGTCAAGCACTTGTGACCAGTATGATAGTAGCCGCGGACAATCCCACAGTCTATGGACCAGGGTCACCTGTGCCCCACAACTCTGCCAGCAATCCGCACTTCGAGCCGAGTTGACTCTATGAAGACATACAGGAATGTAGTACCAGTACATAACTACTTTGGTGAGTGTTTCAGTGAAAGCCACATTGCTGGCTGTGTGCCTAGCTCTGTAATATATCTCCTCCCATTACCTGTCACTGAACTGCCTCCATAGGTCCCTTTCCCATCTGGGCTGATTGGCTTTGGCTTTGTTACATTGGTTCAGGAATACATATAATTCTGTGAAGTCTTTTATCCAATGTTTTGGTGATCAACCACTTCTCATATTGGGTGAGATGTTGCTGGGAATTAGACCTATTGTATAGGTGTAGTATCCATTGATGGAGTTGCATATTAGAGGTACTCAGATTCAGGGAGCCCATAGTCTGTGGCACGTGGGTAAAAGGGATCACTCCTTTCTCCTTCCTCGTCGAAGGAGTGACCCATAGTGTAAAGGCCCGATTGCCACCAACTCGCAAATGTCCCAGATCCCATGCCTGGGTGAGGGAAAGGAACTCAGTCCTCCCTGAACACTAGTCCGGTCCCATGATACCATCATCACCTGTGTGGTAGGGGACAGGTATAGATTCCGAGGTCTATGCATTTTCTTTAGGAAGGTGAGGTTCTGTGAAATTCTGTCTTGTCTCGTGGGGTTATGGTTCCGTCACGATTTTGGTGATGTTGTACCGTATTTTATAAGTGCGGCTAATATGGAGTGAATTCGTCATGTTAAACTAGCGAGTTCATTACGTATTTAGAGACTTTGTTTCGAATATGGGTTCCATTTTGTTCGTGCCTCCATTTTGTGTTGCCATCACGTAGGCCCGTGGGCCCGTGGAGGTAACCGAACAAACGAAGTTGCATGGGCTTCGTTGTTCATGCAGTTATTAACTAGGCCTCTTCTTGACTTTAAGGTGAACTTTATGAAACTGACCTCGCTAAGCCAATTTCCTTGGTTGATTGTTGTCCGAGATTGCCAATCAATGTTCAGGACATCGTTAACTTTTTGGTTCTTTACACATGCTTTATCTTGCTCGCTATCTGTCATTGTTTTCTTTTCTATGCCCTTTCATTACATGCATTGTGCTTTCAATTATGGGTTTGTCCGGCTTGTGGAGATTGGATTTGGGACATTCCTAATAATTAACTTGTGGGTTGGGGCAATGTAAACTGAGAGTTTTTTCTATGTGATACTTTGTTTGAGAATGTACCTTATTGGCTAGAATTTTGCGCAGTGGGTGTGCATTCGTAATGGGACTTCTGGCATAAAAAGGGATGTCTTGCCTTACAAAATTGAACAGTGTCCTGAGTTGCACACCGTGTTGTATTTCTAGGACTTCTGTTACTAGCTGCAGCTAATAAATTTAGTCTCTGACGCCACCCAGAAGTATTCCGTGTCTCTGTACACCAAGACAGGTGAATCCGAAGACTTTGGGCATGCCCCTGGCGCCGCTGGGTTTAAAAACCCGGTTCTTCAGTTGGCGCCCATCATGGGGCGACTTCAGCGGTACCGGTCCAAGCCCGAAGATCGTGAGGAGCTTCGTGAGGAAATTCTGGAGGAGGGCCCCCACTTCATCGACCCCTGCATGTCGACTGTGGACCGAAGGTCTTTACTGCGAGGCTTCCCCTTTCCGACGGCTACGAAGGACTGCTGCCCAGACAGTCGCCCTGTCTTGGACCCGTTTGTGATCATTTGTAAGGCGAGACGATAGTCGGTCTTCTGGTGGCATGACAGACATTTTAGTTAAGTACAAGTGGGTCGCTCCCACGACTTTGTTTGGTTTCTTGGGTTTCTTTGATTTGGTTGTTGCAATTACCAAAGCCGAGGGGCTCGTATATTTGCGAATATATCGTGTTGATAGCCCCTTGAAGTTTGAAGCTAGATTAGTGAGCTATAAGATGCCTGATCTTAGCAAATTTAGGAAATGGTTTTGTTGTAGTTGTAACAGGGATTCCCGATTGGAGGATTCGTGTCCGATACCTCCGGTTGGAACTCCAACTTATGAGCTCTATTCAAAGCATGGTGTGGGTCCAATTACGTTTAATGAAGTATGGATCCGCTATACTAGGAAAGATGGTGTCTTACGATGGCCCCAACATGGCAGCTTCGAATCTGAGGTTTTAGATAACGTAGAAGTTGTGCTATTTAGGAAGAAAGCCCGGCCGGCGATGTTTGACTCTTTCCACCTCTGGCGTAAGGAAGCCAAACAGCGAGAAATTAAGCAAGCAAAGAAAGATAGGAAAGAAAAGAATATATCTATAATGCAAGCTGCTAGGCAGTTTAAAGAAGATGAAGAAGATTGTGCGATTGAGGTGTCAGATAGACAACATTGCATGGCCATTGACAAATGTTATCCGGCTTTGCCACCTCTTCTTTCGAATGCGACAAATGACCCTGAAAAGGATCCTTTGATGTCGCATTTGTTGAGATTACCACCCCCTTATGTGCAGAGTGCTACGGCACCTCCGCAACCCCCAGTTGTTCAACCCCATGGTGTTGTTCAGCCGCCAGCTGTTCCCCCACAGTTGGTTCTTCCTCCATTGGCGCAGCCTTCTCTAGGGCCGCCAACTTTGCTACCAGTTCTGCCTCAAACTCCTTTGCCTTCTTCTCCTTTGTCTTTGATTTCCTTTTCTACTGACCCTATGTCTTTGTCGCCTCAAAACACTTTGTCTCCTGTCCTTATGTCAACTTCTTCTCCTTCTACTCGAAAACGGATGACTGAGACTGTTGCTAGTCTTTTGTATCCACTCTTTGGGTCACTGAGTATAACCCCGGGTTCGGAATGTAAGGAGAGTCGTAGTCAGCTTCCTGGTCCCGAACAGCGGGCAGTGTTGGATCTTTTGGCTCGTAGATGGATTTTAAATGTTTCTAGGTATTACAAGCGGAGATGGATGTTTTCTTGCAGTGGGA
This sequence comes from Lissotriton vulgaris, assembly GCF_964263255.1. Taxonomy (NCBI): domain Eukaryota; kingdom Metazoa; phylum Chordata; class Amphibia; order Caudata; family Salamandridae; genus Lissotriton; species Lissotriton vulgaris. The sequence continues at coordinate 836,879,153 of NC_141698.1, forward strand.
TACGCCTAAGCAAAGGTATGTTCTTGATGTAATGTGTACTTTCCTTCGTGAAGAATGGGAAAATAATCAGTTGGGTCTGATTCCGCAGGAAGTGCTTGATGTTCAGTCTGAATTTGCTAAAGGGACGATAGTGGGTCCCGATGTTGAGGAAGCGGTAGAGACGCTTCTTTCGTTTAGGTGTAGACTTCCTTCTCAGTCATTGTTTGAACCTGATCCTTCTGTTAGGAGGAAAGTGAAGCAGTACCCGATGAGAGAGGTTCCTCCTGTATAGAGAGAGGCAGTTGCTGCTGATGTTAATAATGGTATTGCGACTGTACCGGCTCATTTTCAGCGAGTATGGGTACATGTTTCTTGGAAGAGAGCAGAGGTCCTGGCTCTTAAGCAGACTTTGCCTGACCCCCGTAAAAATCCTGCTGGTTATTACAAGGAGTTGTCTCAGACAGTTGATGCGTGTGTTATGAATTTAGCTGATGTGGATATGTTGTTGGGTAATGTAGTCCCTCAACCTTTGTGGGCGAAGATTTGTCACGAGGATCATGCGGTAGAGTTAGGAGATACGTGGGTTAATATTGCTGCTGCAGATGGTCGACAGGTAGGAGGGGCCAAACCTGAGCCTTTACTTGCAGAATTACCCGGTAGAATTATTAATTTAATGAAAACCTTGATGCCTCCTATGCGAGTGAATTGGGACAAGTTAGCAGCATGCAAACAAAAGAAAGACGAGAGTGTGTCTGATTTCTTCACTAGGTTTGAAGAAACATTCATTGATCACAGTGGTCAGGACATGAGTACAGAAGGTGGTCAAAGATTGTTTGTGGACAAGTTTGTTTCTAATTTGCTCCCCGAACTTTGTAATAAGTTGAAGGACTCCGAGAGTTTATGGGCTGTTTCTTCTTCAGCCCAGATATTGGCTACTGGACAATATTATGAGAATAGAGATAAATATGAGAAGAATAAAGCAGAGAAGAAGACTAAAGAATTGAAGACGAAGGTTCTTTTACAGCAGGCGTATCCGCTTCGCTCTAATCAGCGTCAGCTTCAGCAACCTTCCCAGTTTCAGCAGCCTCCACAGTTTCAGAGATTGTTGCAGAAGCCTAAGTCTTTTCCTCCGTGACTTCCGCTAGGCCCTAATCAGTGTGCTTACTGTAGGGAAGAAGGTCACTTCAAGAATAGTTGTCCGGTTTTGCTACGAATGGTGTGTCTGGTCAGAGAGGTCATGGTGGTTTTCAACAAACGTCTAGGGGTAGAGGACGTGGTACGTTTTCTCAGAATGAACGTTCCTTTCCCCCTCAGAATTCTATGAATTATTTTGATCAACAGAATGTTCCGTCTGTTCAGTCTGCTCAGTACTACACGGATGACTATTATGTTGAAAGCGAGAGTGCTGGTCTTAATGATAGCTAGGACAGCCATGGACAAAGAGAGGGAGTAGTGTCAGTTCCAGTAGACCAGAGTGGACCTTATGTTGAAGTAATTACATCAGGTGTGTCAGAACTTTTTCTTTTGGATACTGGTACGGCTAAGAGTTCTATCATGCACTCTAAACTCCCTGGCGCACATTTGTCTGGCTTGATGAATGTCTCGGTAGGATTTTCTGGCGTCCCATTTCGTAATCCGGTTTCTAGTCCTTTGGCTCTTTCTTGTGAATTGGAAGCACCCCTTATTCTAACAACAGGTTGTGGTGAGAATCTGTTGGGTTTGTATTTGTTGAAAAGATTGTATGCGACATTACATTGTTCTCCTTCGGGAGTACATCTTACGTTGGGTAAGAGAGTGATCTCTCCGATGTATTTGTCTAAAAATCGGCTTCCACTGGAATTGCGTTCGCTCCCTGATACTCTGTGCGCTACAGGTCCGAATGAGGTTGGCCTTTTGCAGATTCCACCCTATGTTGTTACCCTCAAGTCGAATGCTAAGCTACTTCGCTTTCCTCAATACAAGATCTCTAGTGATGGTGAGAGAGCTCTTTTAGTGATTATCTATGATTTGGTTGAGAAAGATGTGAATGAAGAAACGAGAGGTAATGTGTGTAATATTCCTGTTCTGCCTGTCCTTAAGCCTACTGACTCTTCTCAGCCACCTGTGTATCGGTTTGTGATCGACCTTCGAGAGTTCAATAAAATTGCCGTGCCACAGTTTCATGTTGTTCCGAACATTACTGTCTTATTGGCTATGATCCCTGCTTCAGCTGCTTGGTTTTCTGCTATTGATCTGAAGAATGCTTTCTTTAGTATTCCGATTGCTGAAGAAAGTAGGTATATTTTTGGCTTCTCTTTAGGAGGCCGAAGCTTCCGGTTTAAGTGCGCTCCTTAAGGTTATTGTGAAAGTCCCCCCATCTATAGTCAGGCTTTGAAAACTCAGCTTGATGCTTTTGTCTTGCCTCCTGGTGCAACTTTTATCCAGTATGTGGATGATCTGTTGGTCGCTGCTGATGATGAAGAGATTTGTAAAGCAGCTACGCTTTCTTTGTAGCGACATTTGTCTGACCTTCACCATAAAGTGTCACCTTCGAAGTTGCAATATTGCCGCCAAGAAGTGACCTACTTAGGTCATCTCTTGTCGAAGGAGGGAAGACGATTGACCCCAGAACATATTCAAGAGATTGCTCAAATGACTGTGCCATCCACACAGAGAGAGGTGCGTGCGTTTTTGGGTATCACCTCGTATTGTAGGCAGTGGATTCCGAATTTTTCTCTATTGGCGAAACCTTTGTTGGCACTTACCCTTAAGGATACACCAAATCCTCTTCCTTGGTCTGACGAATGTCAGAAGAGTTTTTCTGAGTTGCGTGATGCATTGTGTTCTGCTCCGATGTTGGGTACTCCCGATTATAGTAAGCCTTTTACACTCTACGTACACGAGACGGAGGGTTGTGCGTTGTCAGTGTTGACACAACAATTTGGAGACAAGCAGCGTCTATGTGCGTATTTTTCAGCTACTTTAGATGCGGTAGCTAGGGCGTTGCCGAGTTGTTTGAGAGCTACAGCAGCAGCGGCTGTTTCTATCCAACAGTCTGCTGGTTTGGTATTGGATAATACATTGATTGTGATGGTCCCACATGCAGTGGATACCTTATTGAATAAAACGAGGACTCAGCACCTTACTAGTGCGCGTTTGTCAGGTTACGAGTTGATGCTTTTGGCTAGTCATGTGCACATTAAGCAGTGCAACACGTTTAATCCAGCTACATTGTTGCCGATTTCTGTAGAGACAGATGCTCAGGAACAGCATGATTCTTTTCTCCGGACAGAGAAGGAAACGAAGGGTAGAATTGATTTGAAAGATACTCCTCTTGAGAATCCAGATGGTACCCTATGGGTAGATGGTTCATGCTTTAAGCTCCCGAATGGCGATCCGACGGCAGCGTATGTGGTTACGACTTTGCACACGATTGTTGAAACTGCACGTATTGCACAGAATTCAGCTCAAGCAGCAGAGTTGATTGCACTGACGAGAGCGTGTGTGTTGTCGAAAGGAAAGAGAGTGAATGTGTACACTGATAGCCAATATGCATTTGGTGTTGCCCATAGCTTTGGACGTTTGTGGAGAGAGAGAGGATTTCTTACTTCCCATGGTACGAAAATTCAGCATGGACAATTAGTGAATGAACTTCTTGAGTCACTTACTTTGCCGACACAAGTTGCGATTGTAAAATGCAGTGCACATAGGAAGATTACGGATGATGTTAGTCATGGTAATGCGTTTGCGGATGAAGTAGCGAGAGAAACGGTGAAAGATGTGACGAGTCGTATGTATGTTGCAGGTCCTGCTAGATGGGTTATGGCAGGAGGAATGTGTGAAGACACAATAGAAAGTGTGAAATCGATTCAGGCAGAAGCTACTGAGAAAGAATTGAGTGTGTGGAGAGAGACTACGGGAATGTTGGATTCGACTGGCTGTTGAGTTGAGTTGTCGGAGCACCAGCGATGGTTGTTGCCTGATGCGTATGTGCTCCCAGTGGTTACAATGGCTCATGGATTGGCTCACATTGAAGTACCGAAAATTATTCACCACCTCACAATTATAGTTATATCCACAACCAATCCCATTCCCATTATCAATAATCAGTCAGTTGGCAGTGTAGAAGGTCCAAGCGTTTAATATAACAAACAAACTCTGCCAGAGGAGCTCCTTGCGACCTAACCCCACGAGGTCCGCCAAGAAGACTGCTGGCACATTGTCAGAACATCACATATATACAGTTGCATTCTCGAAACTGTTACCCAAGATGGAAAAATACAAGTTGGTACAGGTTGGTGCAAAAGGAAAGACCATATATGGGAGACAAAGCGCTCTTGGTTTAGCTCATCCTAGATTAGCAAGGTCGGACGGGTGACTCCCTTCTGCTAACTCCGAGAGAGTCCGCACAGCACAGCACCCTTTGGAATGTGCTTATCCAGCCTCCCGGAATGTGCCTATCAGGCCTCCTTCTGCTACCTACAACCTTGACGGGGCTAATGAGCTGAAACAGCAGTCTTGCAACAGTTGGGATATTTCTCAGGAGAACGACTTTAGAGAAAGGAGTGAATGGGGTCTGTTAATGTAGGGCATCGAGCGAGGCCACAAAATGGCGTCGGTCAAGCTAAGAAAGTGTAAAACGTGCAAGGCGGTGCAGGTTAGAAATCTGAAATACTGCAATACGAATTCGTGCTAGTGTTTGCGTATGCGTGCTAAGTGATTTAGATACATCAGGCTAATTCTAAAGTATCGATTATATGCTTTGTATAATCGGAAATCAATTCTGGTTCCTCAACATCAGTTCAAAAGGGATATGTAAGTTGTTGGCTCCGGTATGGCAGAATGCTGGAATTCCTAAATGTGCTGAGAATCTGGTTAAAAACTGCATGATTTGTTTGATGCATAATCCTGGCAAGGGAACCCCAACTCCAGCAGGTCATTTTGCTCCTCCAACGTATCCGTTTGAGGTGCTACAGCTGGATTTTATTCATATGGAAAGATGCAACAACCTAAAGTATGTCCTTGTGGTTGTTTGTGCCTTTTCCAGATGGATAGAGGCCTACCCCCTAAAGGATAATACTGCTTTATCTACAGCTAAGGTTTTGCCTAAAGAATATTTCCCTAGATATGGTTTGCCGAGAATGGTATGGAGTGACAACGGAAGTGAATTTGTGGGCCAGATTATGATGAAAGTGTGTGCGGGTTTGGGAATCAAACAGAAATTTCATGCTGCGAATCACCCCCAGTCAGCTGGTTTGGTTGAATGCTACAATGGCACTCTTTAGCTTAAATTGGCTAAGATACAAGCGAGCACTGGTCTTACATGGCCCGATGCTTTGCCGTTGGCACTTTTGTCAACAAGGACGACAGTACATTCTCGTGTGGGACTTAGCCCATACGAAATTGTTTTTGGTCGCCCGGCGAATGTTTGGAGTGTGCCGAGGCCGAATGAATATAGCGACATCGAGTATCCTATGTTGGTTGATTACTTACATGACTTGACTGCTAAATTGCATGTTCTTCACCAACAGGTGCACAATACTTTACCTTCAGCTTCTGTGGATGCAGGTCACTCGATTCAACCTGGTGACTGGACTTTAGTACGGAATTTTCAAAGGACGAAGAATCTAGAACCGAGATGGACGGGTCCATTCCAAGTGCTACTGACAACTAGGACGGCTGTTAAAGTGTGCGGCAAGAAGAATTGGGTGCATGCCACCCATTGTAAAAGGATACCTTTGCCCTTACCATATGACCAGTGGGCCAGAGAGGGAATTGCTGATTCCGAGACTGAAAGGGTCCCAAGTTTTGTGCCTTTTAGTGATGCATGTTTGAAATGGACTCAGTCGGAACGTGCGGATGACGAAGTTCTGCAAGAAGCTGTGCCTCCGCATTTGAGACTGGATACTACCCAACCAGAGTTGCTTTTTAAGGATCAGACGGTGTCTGGTAAAGAACGTTATAATCTTAGATCTAACATGGACAAATAAAAATGTGAGTGTTTTTGAGAACTATACTCTTTCAGACAAGAAACTTTTTTGTTCTATTTTTCTTTTTTGAGCTACCATCCGAGCTCAGCTGCAGGGTCACGGTATAAGTTCTTGAGGGGTGACCCGCATATTGACACAAGGTCTGCGGTTCTAAGGTCGTCTAGGACGCCTGGACGCACACTTAAGTGAAGATGGAAAATTGCAGTGAGCAGCACGTTAGAGGATGGAGTTTTTTGTAACTGAGAGAGTTGTTGATAAAATAGATTTTAAGATGAGATTTTGTACACTGTTACGTAGCAAATGTTTTATAATATTGTGTTCTTTTATGTTTTTAAGTATCACATTAGCTTGTGTGGGTTGGATTGTTTATGCTACACCACTGAAATCTGCACCCACTTCCCAACCTATGCTTTCTTTTTCTACTGTTTCTTTGCACCAATTTTATACGTTGCCTGAACACGAACAGACAAGGAGGTCGGAATTTGTTAACAATTTGTTTATACAGCTGTTGCATCAGCATCAGTTGGTAGTAAATACCACTAATTGCTGGGTTTGTGGTCTTATGCCTAATACGACAGATAGAGGTATGCCTTATTTGGTTTTGCCTTTTTCTTTCAATGGGTCTGTATGGGCTTTTCAGACTATGTTTATCTATGCGAATGAGGTATATCCCTTACGTTCCGTGAAAGACAATCTGAGAAAATGTGCCTTGATAAAAGGAATAGTAGATATGATCCGAGATATTGATGCATATAATGCTGTCCCTAAGGATTAGGTGCAGGCTTACATTGGTTGGAACGTGACTGGATTTAGTACTAGCTTGACAGAGAAGGAGAGAAGAAAAAGGTCTCCTCCAATTTGGATTGTACCACATCGAGGCCACTTTTGTTTGCAAGGTAGTGGTCGAAATCCGAGAGCTCAGCTAGGTAAGAGTGTGTGTGCTCACACCTATGTTTATTCATCTCAGACTCCTCCTCCGTTCGTGCCAGCTAAAGGCACGTATTTTGTTTGTCACAACAGAGCCTACACATGGTTGCCACCTGATTTTCCGGGAACTTGTTATGTGGCGTTTTTGCTTCCTCCTACATACACTGCTACTCCGGACTATGATAGGACAAGATATGGCAGAGGTGTCTTCGATCAGGAAGATACCGCAGCACAGGAAGTAGGAGATTTTTTCAAGGGTTTCCTACCATTTTGGGGTCCTATGGCCAATAGCAGGAACATACAACAACTTACGAGAGTGGTTGAGGCCACTATCAATGAGACTGCAGGTGCCCTTGGTAATGTCACCACTGAGCTTCAAGCGGATCGTCTTATGACGTTACAAAACCGAATGGTTTTCGACATTATGCTTGCAGATAGAGGAGGGGTATGCAAATTGATCCAATCTAGTTGCTGTGTTTTCATACCAGACAATGCCCCTACAGTATATCAGGCCATTTCTAGACTGCATAAGGTTTCCGAGTCTATTCATGTGGATGAAGGAGACTGGTCGTTGACTGGATGGTTTTGGGGACTACTGTCCAAATGGGGATGGAAGATTCTGATGTTCTTTGGTATGGTTTTAGCTATTCTCTTCTGTTGTTGTCTTTGCATCCAGTGTGGTCCCGCTTTTTGTAGTTTTTGTGCTACCTTGTGTGTGCGGAGACCTGTCTCGAGAGAAGTAGAGAATAGTAGGATGATGCTCCAGCAACACCTTGATGATCTGATGAATATTGATATAGACCTAGATTCAGATTAACGTGAGTTTGGGTTATTGCGTACGTAATGGCAAAAGGAGGGGCTGAGGTTCTGTGAAATTCTGTCTTGTCTCGTGAGGTTATGGTTCCGTCACGATTTTGGTGATGTTGTACCGTATTTAGTAAGTGTGGCTAATATGGAGTGAATACGTCATGTTAAACTAGCGAGTTCATTACGTATTTAGAGACTTTGTTTCGAATATGGGTTCCATTTTGTTCGTGCCTCCATTTTGTGTTGCCATCACGTAGGACCGTGGACCCGTGGAGGTAACCGAATGAACAATGTTGCATGGGCTTCGTTGTTCATGCACTTATTAACTAGGCCTCTTCTTGACTTTAAGGTGAACTGTAAGAAACTGACCTCGCTAAGCCAATTTCCTTGGTTGATTGTTGTCCGAGATTGCCAATCAATGTTCAAGACATCGTTAACTTTTAGGTTCTTTACACATGCTTTATCTTGCTCGCTAGCTGTCATTGTTTCCTTTTCTATGCTCTTTCATTACATGCATTGTGCTTTCAATTATGGGTTTGTCCGGCTTGCGGAGATTGGATTTGGGACATTCCTAATAATTACCTTGTGGGTTGGGGCAATGTAAACTGAGGGTTTTTGCTATGTGATACTTTGTTTGAGAATGTAACTTATTGGCTAGAATTTTGCGCAGTGGGTGTGCATTCGTAATGTGAATTTTGGCATAAAAAGGGATGTCTTGCCTTACAAAGTTGAACAGTCTCCAGAGTTGCACACCGTGTTGACTTCTGTTACTAGCTGCAGCTAATAAATTTGGTCTCTGATGCCACCCAGAAGTATTCCGTGTCTCTGTATACCAAGACAGGTAAATCTGAAGACTTTGGGCGTGCCCCTGGCGCCGCTGGGTTTAAAAACCCGGTTCTTCAAAGGAAACTTTCCAAAGGGACGAGCCCGCCCCACCCTGACCTCGAACAACTAGTGCTTCTCGGATTCAGCCCGATTCCACTCTCCTAGGTAATGCAATTGGGCCTCCTGGTAGTACAAATCAAGATCTGGAATGCCTAAGCCCCAGCCCTAGGGGAAAAAAAGCCCAGGTCTTTCTCCCAAGCCAGATTAATCTAAGCAGTTCCACCTGGAACTTAGGGATCATGCCCTTTGGTGGTGATAGTGGAATTGTTTGAAAAAGATATATTATCTTCAGGGGAACAGACTTCTTGAAAGTTGCCACCCTTCTCAGCCAGAAGATGTGGCGGTGTTTCCAGCAAGCTAAGCCACTGCGAATTTTTTTATGTAATGATTGGCAGTTAAGAGAGGCTTTTGATTGTATAGTGGATGCTAGTTTAATCCCTAGGTATAGGATTGCCTCCGTCGATCATTGGACAGAGTATTGCTGCCCAAGTTGGTCTGGGGGTAGGGAGAAGCGAAGTGCCTGCAATATCTCCATGTTAACCCGAAACCCGATGCTGCACCAAAGGTCTCGAGTTCCCTCAGTAAGGCCGGCAGGGCCGTAACTGGCCAGTCCAGCATTTCCAGCACATCGTCCGCATAGCAGCTTAAGGTGTGTTGCTCCCCTCTGGACTATCACTGTGGGTAAGTGATAGCAGTTCAGAAGCTGTGTCCTAATTTTCTCCCCAATCCAAAATGTGTGAGAACCTGCTCCAGGAAAGGCCAGTGGACTCTATCGAAGGCCTTTTGGGTGTTAATTGCCAAGAACATGAGATCGTCCAGTGCACATAAGGCCTTCTATATGATATGTAGAATACAATTGGCATTGTGGCTCGGTGGTCTCTGTGGGGTGAAGCCTGCCTGATCTGGATCGACAAAGGAAGGCATCTATGGGCTGAGCCTGCTGGCCAGAATGCCCGTAAACAGTTTCAAATCCTCATTTAAAAGGGAAAAGGTCTTGTAGAATTTCAGACGGGAAATATCCGTCCTACTTTCTCTATGCATATCTCTCTTTCTAGCGACAATGCCCGATCCGGAGAGAAATGGGTCGTGCGTGCTGATTGGAGAAACCGGGCACTATCCGCTGGGTCTAGGTGTTAGCCAGAGTAGAGGTGTGTGTAGAATTCCCTAAGGCATCCGCTATGGCTCTTTCCTCTCTTGCCAGCTGTCCCCTGACTTGTATATGGAGGATCCCCCAAGGGCCTGCCGTTAAGCACGTAGTTTGTTTGCTAGAAACTAGCCACATTTGTCTCTGCCAACATAGAAAGAATGGCGCAAGCAGAGGGCCACATACTTCTAAGTCAATGCCCATCCGTTGGGATTGAAGGGCTGACAGTTAACGCCAAACTCTCAGGGCACCAGTGCATTGGTGTACGCGTTCTAGCTCTTTGTCTTGTTTGGTGAGGGTCTCCCTGTTTCTCTATTTAGGCTGTATTGTCAGCAGCTGAAATCATGATGAGTTCACGCCTAACTACTGTTGTGAGAAGTTGGCCTGGTATATAATGCTCACTAATTCTAGTGATCACTTTGTACCATGCCAAGCAACCCTTATGATGATGGTTGTAATTCAACCTTGTAGACCAGTTATCCTAGTGGTAACGTGGACAAAGCAGTCTTAGGCTAAACTCTGAAAGGCATGTGAAGCCAGCTGTTATACCATACACAACCCCCTTGAATACCAAATGAAAGGGACACCACACAGATATATATTGAAAATATATATTGATTTATTAACTATTAAAATCCCCTGGACTCTTTATGAGCACAGAAGCACAAGCGTTAAATCACAAGACAGTTTAAAATACACAAAAGTTGCACAATATGGATGAGCCCTAGGGGCCACCTAAACCATATACTAAGAAAGTGGTATAAGAGATACCTAGAGGAAAGTGAAGAGGCCTAGGGCCTTGGGAATCGCTGGAGCTATTCGAGACTGGAGTTAACTAGGTCGGGAAAGGCCCACGGGACTCGGGTGCAGTGTTCAAAGTGCACGCACTTCTCAATACAAAGTCTATGGTGCGTAAAAAGCACAAAGTTAGAAAGTTAGGAACCTTCCGAGTGACCTACGGAGCTGAAACTTAAAACACAGGCCCTTGGGACGTGTACCAGTGCAGGAGCACCGGCGGAGCTGAGTTACCTCACCCACAGGAAGCGGGTGCACAGGGTCGAAGTTGTGTCGGGTTTCGTCACGCTGGTCGATGGTGCTTGGAGCTGAAGATGCTGCAGGCGGCTCGATGAGAAGGGTTCCGGTGGATCCAAGGGTGGATCGGAAGATGTGAAGACCTGAAAGCAGAGGGGACAGTGTTCAAAGTCACTAGCCAGTGACTACCGTGGAACCAGGTTGGAACCAGGCGATGTCGGGTGCAAACAGGCGTTGTCGGGTAGTTCTTTCTGCAGCCACGTGGATACCCGGGGTTGAGGACGTCCAGGAGTCGGTCACGAGCTGTCCCACGTAGGCTTCTCGCTGTTGGCGGTGTCGGCGACCTGATCGGAGCAAACAGGCCTTGGCAAATGCAAGCCACGCAGGAGTTGAAAGATGCTGTTCACTCGGACCCGCAAGGTCAGAGCGGGTGCTCCTTTTCACAGGAGCTTGGGTAGGTCTGGAGCAACCAGACCTGTTGTTTAAATCTTCGGGTTCGTCGCCAAGATGGCCGCTGGCCGCGTGGCTAGTTGCGGGGAGGGCGCGTCGAGTGGCACAATGCAAAAGGGCCCCACGCAGATCGTGGAGATGCTGGAGGGCTGATCTTCGGTGCAAGGGCTGCTCGGTGGTGGGGGTTCTCAATCCCCAAAGCACAACGTCGAGGATACCTCAGAAGCTGCACAGTCAGCTTTTCGAGTGTCTTCCAAGAGGTCCGGTCCCACGTCACTCGGTGCCTCCACGGGTCCCTTCTTCGCAGGGACTGTGGATCGGGCTCTGAGAGGTCTGGGAGTCTGGTTCTTGTCGGGCTCTGGGCTCGGTCTCCGGCGGGAGGCGGCGGCAAAGCAGACATCGAGTTGCTGGTTGGTACCTGTGTTCACAGGGTGGCCACTCCTAGGCCACAAGGGAGATTCTCTTCAGTCTTCTGTGCAGCAGAATGTCGAAGTCCAGTCTTCTTCTTGTTTAAAGTTGATTTCGGGATGATCTGCTGTGCAATGGCACTGCTCCCCCTCTTATTCCCAAACTGGGGGTGGATCACCTACTAGGTCCCTCCTCTGGGAGGAACCAGGAAGGGGGGCGGTTACACCCCCTTTCCTTTGTCCAGCTCCGCGCCAGGACTGGGGCTGGAAGGCCCCCGAACCGGTTTGGACTGGCCTATGCACGGGGACACCTTGTGTGCCCCGGGCATGTCTGATTCTATTCAGCCCTGTCCTACCCAATACACAAAATCCTGTCTGGGGTGGTGCTCGCACCTCCCAAGGCAGGAAACCCTTTGTCCAGGCCACCATCTGCCGAGTTTCGGTCAGCAGCAGGAGGCCAGACTTGTGTCTGTGGTGGCAGCGTCCATTTTGTGAAGCTGAGGCTCTGTTTAACTTTAACCGGGGTTAAGGCTACGCACATGTCGTGTCCCTCTAGAAGGGTGGAATGCTATCCCCGTCGCCAGAATTGGCGAGGGGATAGTATTCCAATTCGTATGACACCTTACTCGACATGTTTTGATAAAGCCAAACCAAAGATAGCATTTAACCGCGAGGATTATAATGCACTTAAGAGTATATGGTATGGCAATATCCCGGAACAGCTTAGGGAGTTGTTCCCGACAGCTGCAGACAGGCTCAGCTCATGCCAGAGCACCATCTCACATATTTCCAAGCACTCTGCCTCCAGGATTGATGAGGCCTTCCATAGGAGTGGCTGATAGGAACATATGTGTCCAGTTTAGGGTTAGGCACAGACATACTGTACCTAAGTAAGAGGTGGTTACACCGACTTACCCCAGCTGAGTGATCAGCCAGTTGTGTCAAATATGGAGGCCAGGCCAGGGGTGGCACAATACATGCTGCAGCCCCTGGCAGGCCTTGGCTACACCTATGCCCTGGGTACCTATGGTACACTGTTACAGGGGCCTATAAGGTGAACCAATTCCAATTGTGTTATGCACCTAAGGTACATGGAGTCCATTTTAAGGAGAGAGCAATCAGCCTGGGGCCCTGAATAGCAGGATCCCAGGCCAACTAAGTCAAAAACCAGCTAAACACCAGGCAAAAAGTTTGGGGGTAACCATAGTCAGATATCCGCCTTCCTACATAACCCCCCCCCAAACGAAAGGAGATAAGGCTATCCTTGACCAGGTAAGCCTATATTGCCTAAGTGGCCATATAAGGAAGTACCAGCTCTGGCTTGGTAACCCCCTGTCTCATGGTCCACTAAGCAATCCCTCACCCTAAGGGTATCGGAGGGTCTCCACCATAGGGAATCTCTACCTGTGGTGTGTCTTTGCAAAGTCAAAGGCTGGTGTTGAGATGGAGTACTGAAGTGAGTTTCCTCTGTAGGGCTCAGCTTCCTCCAATCACTCTCCACCATGTGTGCCTTTCTTTCTCTGACTGAGTTGCACTGTGCTCTCAGGGTCAACCTCTGGCTACCTAAAGCTGGAGGCTGGGTCCCTCTGTTTGGCTTACTGGAGGGACAGGTCAGGTTTGGGCCCTTAGGGTCCCAGGTTTGGCTGTGCCCAACAATATCCATCTGGGGGAGGTCCCTAACTACTTTTAAGGGGGATCCCTCAGGAGTTTTTAAAGCTTGCACCTCACTAGGGCTACTAGTTTCGGTGCCCCTAATCTTCTGATGGGGGTGCTTTATTTGACAGGGGGCCCTTTGGGTCTCACTGTCCTTCTTGTCCTCTGCAGCCCTGGGCTGAGTAAGGCAAGGTAGAGAGGGGCAGGTTACCTGCTCCAGACTGGGTCCCACCTGAGAAGGGTCCACTGCCATCAGAGGCTCTGTTAGGCCAGGCCTAACAACCTCTGGGACAGTTCCTTCATCAGGGGTAAGATCAGTTCCCTGAGGAGGCTGATCCTTTCCTAAAGTCTGGTGGGAGGGAGATTTCTCTTCCTCCTCAATGCTCTCTGTTTGGGTGGAGTGATCCATCATTTCAGGCTTCACTACCCATGTATCAGTTTGAGTTTGGGCTGTGGCCATCACAGCCCCACCAACCTTTTCAGGAGGAGACTCAGTTTGGGTATGAGCTGTTACTAGTACAGCCCTGCTACTCTTTCCAGGAGGGAAGTTATCTAAAGATGGGGCTGAGGTTTGCTCAGCCCTCCCAACCTTTTCAGGAAGGACATCTTGAATTGGGGCTGTAGCCATTACAGCCCCAGTAACCTTTCCATGGAGATTTACCATTCTAGAATGGGTTTGCTGTTCAACCTCAGCCCAGGCTGAGATTTCCAAATCATTACCCAGTAGGCAATCTACAGGCAAGTTTGCTGACACTGCCACTCTCTTTGGGCCAGTGACACCTCCCCAGCTAAGATTGACTACTGCCATGGGATGATTGGATTCTATGCCATCAATGTTTGTCACCTGATATTTGGCATCAGGTAAAAGTTGCCTTGAGGGGACTAGACATTCAGCCACCATGGTGATGCTAGCCCCTGTGTCTCTGAAGGCCTCAACTTTCAAGCCATTGATGAGGGGCTCCTGTCTATACTTGCTCAAAGTGTTTGGGCAAGCTGTGAAATTGGCAAACCCCATGCCAGTCTCATAGACAAGAGTATCTGAGTTAGGGGACCTGGATAGGCCAGAGTCCACCTGTCCTCCAAAAGTAAACCCACCCAAATTCTTGGGGGTGCTCCCACCACCTGGGGGACCACTGCTAACAGTGACAGGAGGTGTTGGAGCCTTACCTAGAGGTATGTTCTCCTTATTGCCATTCTTGGGACAACAGCTATCTGTTTTGTAATGCCCCACCTGTTTACAGGTATGACAATACGGCTTTTTCTGGGATGTAGAAGTGTCTTGGGACCCACCCCCATTCTTGGAGTTTTGGGGCCCTGGGGAAGTCTTTTCCTTACTTTTATCCCCACCCTTCTCTTGAGGCTTGGTAGTCTCTTTCTTTTGGTCACCACCCTGGTTCTTAGGCCTGATCCTGGTTCTGACCCATTTGTCTGCCCTCCTACCCAATTCTTGTGGGGAGGTCAGATCAGAGTCAACCAGGTGTTGATGTAGAAGCTGATTTTGACAATTACTTAAGATTTGCTCTCTCATAATTAAATTATACAATCCTGTATAGTCAGTAACCTTACTTCCCAGCAACCAGCCCTCCAGAGCCTTAGTGGCACAATCAACAAATTCAGACCAGTCCTGAGTCTGTGTCTTCTGGGTGTCTCTGAACATTAACCTGTACTGTTCAGTGGTTAAGCCCAACCCATCAATCAGAGCACTCTTCAGGACCATGTAGTTTCTAGAATCCTCATCACTAACTGTGAGGAGTCTGTCTCTGCCTCTACCTTCAAAGGAGAGCCACAAGATTGCT
Organism: Lissotriton vulgaris; assembly: GCF_964263255.1. Classification (NCBI taxonomy): domain Eukaryota; kingdom Metazoa; phylum Chordata; class Amphibia; order Caudata; family Salamandridae; genus Lissotriton; species Lissotriton vulgaris. The sequence continues at coordinate 836,894,202 of NC_141698.1, forward strand.
GCCCACTGCTCCTGAGGGATCTGCTGTACCATGCAGGCTCTCTCAAGTGCAGTCATCCATTTGTGGATATCATCCCCAGCTTTGTAGGGGGGCACAATCTTACTCAGGTTTCTTGTATCAAAGGACCTGTCTTTATCCTTCTGGATATTGCTGCCACCAGTGGATCCTAATCCACTCTCTCTAGGCTGTCTTGCTCTAGCAAGTTTCTCCTTGGCCAGGGCAACCTCTAACTCTTGCCTCTGGATCCTAAGCTCAGCCTCTCTCATCTTGGCCTCATGTTCCCTTCTCTGAGGGCTAGTCATCTCCTTCCTGGAGTGACCATGAGAGCCTCTAGAGACATGGGAGGTATTGGATTCACCTGAGTGATTCCTCCTCCTCCTATGCCCCTGGTTAAGCCCACCTGGGGGTCTGAATGGGTTGTTACCAGATTCATTCCCAAGTTGGCTTAAGTTAGCCTGGTTCAGTCTACTGACCAGCACCTGACTATCTCTGTCATCATCTGACTCACTGCTTTCCACCTCCTCCTCTTCCTCCTCTTCCTCTACATCTACCTGAGGAGCTCCAGTGGTGGAGGCTTCCTCATCTACCAGGATGATAGGGGCAGGGGTGTCTACAGTGTCATCCTCTAAAGGATGGCCTCCTTCAGCATCCCCTTTGGGGTTTGCCTTAGAGGGCTTTAGAGTCTCAGACTGGTCTAAGAGCTCTCTTAGGTGGTCTGTAGTAGGGGAAGGCCCTGTCTTCAGACCCCTTAAGACACAAAGCTGTCTTAATTCCTTAAAGGAAAAAATAGCAAACTGGGATGGTGCCCTTGGAGGGTCACTCTCAACAGGAGTAAGTCCACTGGACCCCTCTGTTCCAGACATTGCTCTAGTGTGGGTGGATGTGTTGCAATCTACCTACACTGGTGTTTACCTACTAAACCTATCTAGTAGTTGTAGCTAGGGTGTGCTACTCCCTTTGCTCTACAACAACTAAGTTCAGTAGAACTTAAGTATACTAGTCTTGTTTTATATGTACCTAGCAGGTACCTGTATGATCTTTCAAATGATAATCTCAAAGATTGTAATGGTAAAACAACAGCAAGCTCAGATCCCACCGCTGCCACCAATGTGAGAAGTTGGCCTGGTATATAATGCTCACTAATTCTAGTGATCACTTTGTACCATGCCAAGCAACCCTTATGATGATGGTTGTAATTCAACCTTGTAGACCAGTTATCCTAGTGGTAACGTGGACAAAGCAGTCTTAGGCTAAACTCTGAAAGGCATGTGAAGCCAGCTGTTATACCATACACAACCCCCTTGAATACCAAATGAAAGGGACACCACACAGATATATATTGAAAATATATATTGATTTATTAACTATTAAAATCCCCTGGACTCTTTATGAGCACAGAAGCACAAGCGTTAAATCACAAGACAGTTTAAAATACACAAAAGTTGCACAATATGGATGAGCCCTAGGGGCCACCTAAACCATATACTAAGAAAGTGGTATAAGAGATACCTAGAGGAAAGTGAAGAGGCCTAGGGCCTTGGGAATCGCTGGAGCTATTCGAGACTGGAGTTAACTAGGTCGGGAAAGGCCCACGGGACTCGGGTGCAGTGTTCAAAGTGCACGCACTTCTCAATACAAAGTCTATGGTGCGTAAAAAGCACAAAGTTAGAAAGTTAGGAACCTTCCGAGTGACCTACGGAGCTGAAACTTAAAACACAGGCCCTTGGGACGTGTACCAGTGCAGGAGCACCGGCGGAGCTGAGTTACCTCACCCACAGGAAGCGGGTGCACAGGGTCGAAGTTGTGTCGGGTTTCGTCACGCTGGTCGATGGTGCTTGGAGCTGAAGATGCTGCAGGCGGCTCGATGAGAAGGGTTCCGGTGGATCCAAGGGTGGATCGGAAGATGTGAAGACCTGAAAGCAGAGGGGACAGTGTTCAAAGTCACTAGCCAGTGACTACCGTGGAACCAGGTTGGAACCAGGCGATGTCGGGTGCAAACAGGCGTTGTCGGGTAGCTTCTTTCTGCAGCCACGTGGATACCCGGGGTCGAGGACGTCCAGGAGTCGGTCACGAGCTGTCCCACGTAGGCTTCTCGCTGTTGGCGGTGTCGGCGACCTGATCGGAGCAAACAGGCCTTGGCAAATGCAAGCCACGCAGGAGTTGAAAGATGCTGTTCACTCGGACCCGCAAGGTCAGAGCGGGTGCTCCTTTTCACAGGAGCTTGGGTAGGTCTGGAGCAACCAGACCTGCTGTTTAAATCTTCGGGTTCGTCGCCAAGATGGCCGCTGGCCGCGTGGCTAGTGGCCGGGATGGCGCGTCGAGTGGCACAATGCAAAAGGGCCCCACGCAGATCGTGGAGATGCTGGAGGGCTGATCTTCGGTGCAAGGGCTGCTCGGTGGTGGGGGTTCTCAATCCCCAAAGCACAACGTCGAGGATACCTCAGAAGCTGCACAGTCAGCTTTTCGAGTGTCTTCCAAGAGGTCCAGTCCCACGTCACTCGGTGCCTCCACGGGTCCCTTCTTCGCAGGGACTGTGGATCGGGCTCTGAGAGGTCTGGGAGTCTGGTTCTTGTCGGGCTCTGGGCTCGGTCTCCGGCGGGAGGCGGCGGCAAAGCAGATGTCGAGTTGCTGGTTGGTACCTGTGTTCACAGGGTGGCCACTCCTTGGCCACAAGGGAGATTCTCTTCAGTCTTCTGTGCAGCAGAATGTCGAAGTCCAGTCTTCTTCTTGTTTAAAGTTGATTTCGGGATGATCTGCTGTGCAATGGCACTGCTCCCCCTCTTATTCCCAAACTGGGGGTGGATCACCTACTAGGTCCCTCCTCTAGGAGGAACCAGGAAGGGGGGCGGTTACACCCCCTTTCCTTTGTCCAGCTCCGCGCCAGGACTGGGGCTGGAAGGCCCCCGAACCGGTTTGGACTGGCCTATGCACGGGGACACCTTGTGTGCCCCGGGCATGTCTGATTCTATTCAGCCCTGTCCTACCCAATACACAAAATCCTGTCTGGGGTGGTGCTCGCACCTCCCAAGGCAGGAAACCCTTTGTCCAGGCCACCATCTGCCGAGTTTCGGTCAGCAGCAGGAGGCCAGACTTGTGTCTGTGGTGGCAGCGTCCATTTTGTGAAGCTGAGGCTCTGTTTAACTTTAACCGGGGTTAAGGCTACGCACATGTCGTGTCCCTCTAGAAGGGTGGAATGCTATCCCCGTCGCCAGAATTGGCGAGGGGATAGTATTCCAATTCGTATGACACCTTACTCGACATGTTTTGATAAAGCCAAACCAAAGATAGCATTTAACCGCGAGGATTATAATGCACTTAAGAGTATATGGTATGGCAATATCCCGGAACAGCTTAGGGAGTTGTTCCCGACAGCTGCAGACAGGCTCAGCTCATGCCAGAGCACCATCTCACATATTTCCAAGCACTCTGCCTCCAGGATTGATGAGGCCTTCCATAGGAGTGGCTGATAGGAACATATGTGTCCAGTTTAGGGTTAGGCACAGACATACTGTACCTAAGTAAGAGGTGGTTACACCGACTTACCCCAGCTGAGTGATCAGCCAGTTGTGTCAAATATGGAGGCCAGGCCAGGGGTGGCACAATACATGCTGCAGCCCCTGGCAGGCCTTGGCTACACCTATGCCCTGGGTACCTATGGTACACTGTTACAGGGGCCTATAAGGTGAACCAATTCCAATTGTGTTATGCACCTAAGGTACATGGAGTCCATTTTAAGGAGAGAGCAATCAGCCTGGGGCCCTGAATAGCAGGATCCCAGGCCAACTAAGTCAAAAACCAGCTAAACACCAGGCAAAAAGTTTGGGGGTAACCATAGTCAGATATCCGCCTTCCTACAACTGTTTTTAGTTATTCCCACGCTATTGCGATGGAAATGTTGGAGTGTCATTATGTGCAAGATACTCAGTGATGGCTTGCTGAATCTGTGCCACCACCTCATCACATTGTAGCATGTTTCTCACAGTCTCCACTGGCAGGTGGGTCGCTCTAGTGGGAGGGATTGTCACCGCAGCATGATCTGAGAGCACCGCTGTGAGTAGTTCAGTCTCTGTGGTGATGTTTGTCTGTCATTCTCAAGAAGTAGTCCAACCTGGCATATGTTTTATGTGTGTACGAAAAAAAGGAGTATTCACCTGCATGTGGTTGGGAGGCCCTCCATAGATTTTTAAGCTCTAAGATTTCTAAGCTCTAGGTCTTTCAGTCACTCGTGTCCTCCCTCCAATAGTGCCCCTGCTAGACCCTGCCTCTGTGCTGACCAGTCTGGGACATTATCAAATACCAGATTGAGCCCCCCCCCCAGCAATACCCCGTCAGTAGTAGACATGGCCTCCGCCAGTGCAGTGCATAGAAATGCCTCCTGTCCTTTGTTTGGAGCGTAAATAGAGCCCACCACTAAAGACGGTCCTCCCTAGCGTGAGGTGGTAAGTGACAAGTCTGCTACAAATTTTGGGCCCTTTTTGTCCCATGCTCCCACTGAAGGAGCACACTACCAGTATGGCCACTCCTGCTGTCTTCGTGGAGGCCAAGGAGAAATACTGATGGGGGGAAAGCATGTGACCTAAGGCGGTGCCAGTCCTTTGAGAGAAGGAGAGTCCCTGAAGGAGACCTATGCCCATTCCTGAGTATTCTAAATGTGACAATACCGCCCTGCGTTTTATCAGGTTATTAAGCTCTCTTCACATTGAGAGTGAGAACCTTAAGTGGCGTTACCTGCATTGAGACCGTCCAGATAGATGGAAGCTATGGGATTCAGCAGTCTGCTAAGTCTAGGGCGGGCGCTAGTTATTATGGAAGTCTCTATGAGTGTTTGGCGCTCATGTCGTTGTGTCAGCTGTGTAGGTGAGTGTAGGCCCCAAAGATAAAACAAAGGAACAGAAAAAAAGGATAACTTGAGAGACTGGCTCCCGCCCTGCCATAGCAAACTCCTGCATTGCTTCATGGAAGGGAGAGCAGGGAAACCTGCTCTCGCTTCTACAAAGCAAAGCAGGATTGCTTTTCCACAAGGGGAGCTGCATGTCAGTAGCTCCCCGTGTGCAAAAGCAATGCCAGCTCCTGCAGGAGGTGGGGAGCCGGCGGGACTGTGGGAACATTGGGGATCCCCCCACGGTCCCCAACTCTGAGGGTATGCCCCAGGAAATGGGGTCCCTGGGGCAAAAAATGGCCCGGGAGGGGGCCCACGCGGTCCCCCTCCCTTAAAAAATGTTTAAAAAAGATTTTGGCATGCCCCGGGGAGCATATAAATTAATGGTAGTAGACTTTTTTTGGCAAAGTTTCGAGTCGCAACCCTAGCACGGCCCCCTGTTGTGATCACAATGGATGTGGGGCTCTCAGGGTGGCCCCTGGTGTGAACGCGAAGGGTGTGTGGCTCCCAGCGCAGACACCTGGTTTGAACGTGAGGGGTGCGCGACTCCAAGCAAAAATTAATAATTTTTTATTTATATAAACCTAGATTATATGGGTTGGGTTATTGAGTAGCTCTAAAAAGTGCCCTTTTTTCATTGGGAGATTGTTGTAGCTACATGTAAGTGCGGATGCAGAGCTTCAGGGTGTTGAGAAACACTATGTTGCCTTGACCAGTGAAGCTTACTCCATCACTTCTGTAGATGGCATCCATATTGAAACGAAGATTGTTGTTATAGATGGAGCCCATCCTATGGTATCTGAGGTAAGTATAAACAGCTTTATTGACATTTTTTCTAGCTTTCTCAATCTGAGGACAAAATTGATTGACCACTTGCAATTCTGTCTTTGGCATATGTTAGAGTATACAAAGAGAGTTTGGGGAAAAAGCAGCAATATCAATTCTGAAAAGGTGTGCTTCATTAGCAATTCCAGACCTACCCCAGTCAATGTGCTTAGGTCATTGCCACTTAAGTGCACAATCATGAGGTCAGGGGCTGGGAAATGCAAAAAGGTTTTAACCAAAGGCATCAATTGGTGCCACTTTAAACCTCTCTGCCCAATCCATTTAATGTCTACATTTTGAAATGCTAGGTCTTTGTCAGTACCTCTGTGTTCAGCATACCTTCTGCACCAGAATACATAGCTGTGCCCAACAATCTACCCACACAGAAAGCATCTTGAAGGGATGTCTGTAGGTAATCAAAAGATGTCTGTAGCTGAGGTAGTCAGTTGGTAGAATGAGAGGTATCTAAAATGGTGGAGAAGATGCTCTTTTTAAGAAAGAAGAGAAATGATTGGCTGTTTAAGAACATTGAACATTCAAAAATAGGGTTCATTTTACTTTGTTTAAAAAGCAAGTTTCTTATTGGTTAATAAAAAAATGTTCGAAAAATACAGTAGAAAGGATAAGGTAATGTTCTGTAAAGCCAACCACACCTGCTGTTTTCATTTGCAACATTGTGTTGTGAATTTGAAAATATGGTGAACTTGTGACCTGTCAGTTAAGTTGAATGTTACATGAACTGTTGCTATGGTAACTGGCATTAAGCAGAAGGGGTGAAGAAGTCAGCTGATAATGGTTATTATCTGTGACTAATGGAAATGTGTTTTACAATTTGAAAAACTCTGGGAAGCAATGTCATTTTTTGCTTATGTGTGTTTGTATGGAAAAAGAGAGGGAAAGCTTGCTATTACTGGTGATTTATATTGACTGTGTGTAAAAGAAAATCCTGTCTGAGTGTGTGAGTTTTTCATTCAACACATTTATTTGCACGGTGAGTTATACATTTTTTAGGTTTATTAAAAAAAATTGACATTATTCGATAACTGTGTCGTTTGAAATATATTATTAAATGTAGAGATGTGTATTAGAATTAGTTTCATTGTACTTGAATATTGTTTAAAAAAGTCTTTACAGTAATATGTGTATTTTTAAAGATGATTACTGATGTAATTAATTAAGCTTGTTTTTTAGTCTGTTCAAAGGTATAGTTGAATGATGCCACATATGTTTTTAGATAGTTGGATGAAGATGCAGTACAAATGTGTAGTTTGAAAGATGTTCATATCAGGTGTAGTTTATTAACCGTAATTTTTTTTTCTCTCTATAAAAGGAATAGTTGAACGATACTGCATAATTATAGATACTTGAGCACTACCTATACAGTTCAGTAATTTCCCTGTTACAACCTATGCACTCCTCCAATCACCTAGGCAATCTCATGTCTGTATCCAATCTCTGCACCAAAACCAAAGCAGTTATAAATTCACCATGCACGCTCCTTGCAGTACTCTAATCATCCAGTCACTACCCATGTAGTCATGCAATGACCCCGGCACTAACTCATGCAATTCTACCATCCCTTGAGCACTACCTATAGAATTCAGTAATTTCCCTGTTAATACCTATGCACTCCTCCAATCACCTAGCCAGTCCCATGTCCTTATCTAATCACTGTGACAAAACCCAAGCACTTATAAGTTCACCATGCAATCTCCTTGCAGTACTCTGATCATCCAGTCACTACCCATGTACTCATGCAATGACATAGACACTAACTAATGCCCTTCTACAATCGCTTGAGCACTACCTATACAGTTCAGTACTCTCTCTGTCATTACCTATGCACTCCCCCAATCACCTAGCCAGTCCCATGTCCTTATGAAATCACTGTGCCAAAACCCAAGCACTTATAAGTTCACCATGCACTCTCCGTGCAATACTCTAATCATCCAGTCACTACCCATGTAGTCATGCAATGACCCCAGCACTAATACATGCACTGCTACAGTTCCCTGTGCACTACCCACGCAGTCCAGCCATATTCCTGTCACTGCTTATGCACTCCTCCAATCACCCAGCCAGCCCCATGCCGTTATCCAATCAATCTGCCACAACCTAAGCACTTATAAATTCACCATGCACTCTCCTTGCAGTACTCTAATCATCCAGTCACTCCCCATGTACTCATGAAATGACCCGGGCACTAACTCATGCCCTTCTACAATCCCTTGAGCACTACCTATACACTTCAGTAATCTCCCTGTTACTACCTATGCACTCCTCCAATCACCTAGCCAGTCCCATGTCCTTATCCAATCACTGCTCCAAAACCCAAACACATAAATTTACCATGCACTGTCTTTGCAGTACTCTAATCATCATCAGTCACTACCCATGTACTCATGCAATGACCCAGGCACAAACTCATGCAGTGGTACAATCCCCAGAGCACTACCTATACACTCCAGAAATCCCCTTGTCACTCCCTGTGCACTCTTCTAATCACCCAGCCAGTCCCATGTTTTTATCCAATCACTGCACTAAACCCAAGCACTTATAAATTCACCATGCATTCTCCTTGCAGTACTCTAATCATGCAGTCACTTACCATGTACTCATGCAACGACCCAGGCACTAACACATGCACTGCCACAATCCCCTGAGCACTACCCATGTAGTCCAGCCATCGCCCTGTCACTACCTTTGCAGTCCTCCAATCCCCCAGCCAGCTCCATGTACTTATCCAATCACTCCACCAAAATCTAAGCACTTATAAATTCACCATGCACTCTCATTGCAGTACACTAATCATCCAGTCACTACCCATGTACTATTGCAATGACCCAGGCACTAACTCATGCACTTCTACAATCCCTTGAGCACTACCTATGCAGTCTAGCAATGTCCGTTACTACCCATGTACACTCCTCCAATCACCCAGCCAGTCCCATGTCCTTATTCAATCACTCCGCCAAAACCCAAGCACTTATAAATTCATCAGGTACTCTCCTCGCAGGTCTATTCGCACAGCAACTGGGGTCTCCTACAGCATGGCCTGGTGCCTCCCGTTTCCAGGTGGGGGCCGATTGCAGGTGACTCCTCCTCTTGCCGGACAGGTCAGTGCTGATGTGCTGTGCCAGTGGCGGCATGAGAGACAGGGAAAAACGGCTTACCCTGCCACCATCCTGGCCATGCATAGTGCTTTAAGGCAATAGTTCTCCGGCTCAGAGAAGTACGCAGAAGAAGCGTCTATCTAAAAGAAAGCCCTCTACAACAGGCAAAACCACTGACCCCTCAAAAAAACTAGCTTGGGACTACTCTGCTACCACCTTATCATTTATGGAGCAAGAAAGCCCTGTCCCGTCGATTGGGGACCAAGGTTCAACACAAGCACCCCAGCCACCGGTCACACTGGACTTGCAATTCAATATGTTGAAATTGATGCAGTCTGAGGCTAGGGGAGAAAGTAGGAGAGCAAGACAGGAAGCGCGGAAAATCGAGAATTCGCTAAGGAAAATGAGTAAAAGACATGACGAGGTGGTGGAGAGAGTCTCACAGGTGGAGGAAAGAACTGGCAGATTGGAAGATGAGCTGAGGGATCTGAAAACGTATAAGCAAGAGCACCAAAAGGTGGCAGAAGACGTCAATTGGAAGCTGGAAGACTACGAAAATAGGCAGCGCCGCAATAACATTAGACTTTTAGGAGTGGCAGAAGGTCTCGAAGGGGAAGCCCCTAGAATGTTTGTGGTGAATCTCCTAAAAGGGGCTTTCCCAGAGTTGGCAACCTGGCAATGGGAAACGGAGATTCAGAGGGCCCATCGTTTTCCGTTTGTAGCTAAAAGGGGGCAAGCGGGAGCCCAAGAGGGGAGACCAAGAGCATTGTTGATCTATGTTGGGAATTTTCTATTGAGACAGCTCATATTAGATAAGGCCAAACCAGAGTCTAAACCTACATTTAACAATGTTACTTTTTTTGCAAGGCCGGATTTCTGCCATACCACAGTTGAGCGCAGATGGAGACTGAGGCAGTTGATTTCCCCCATTCAGGCCTTGGGTTCAGAGGCTTATTTGTTGTACCCTGCCAAATTGAAAATAGTTACCAAACGCCAGGTTAAAATGTTTTTTTCTGAAATCAAAGCAAAGGTGTATATGGTGGAGGCTCTGGGGTACAAGGAGGAATAGCTAAGGGGGTCTCTCTGGGGCGTGAATAGTGGTAGGGAGGGGTGGCGACGGCTGCTTCCCTAGCGTCCACGCATATGTCATGGGTGACCTATTTGCCTGTAGGGGAGGGTGGGGGAGGGGTAGAGAGGGGGTCCTGGGAGAGGAGAGGGGGTTCAGGGGGGGAGAACAGGGCACATGTTGCACACACAGAGTTACAATATGAAGGTACAGGTCCAGGGCTTATTCATTTGGTGGAAGGGGGAAATAAGGGAAACATTTGAGAAATGGAATAGAGAGTTGGTACCAATTCTAGATGTTTTTTAATGGCCTGCCGAGTTATGACAGTGAATGTCTGTGGCCTAAATGCTCTTCAGAAAAGATTACGCGTATCAGCCTTTTTGAAATCAATGTATCCAGATTTGATCTGCCTGCAAGAAAACCCACGTGGAGGGAGGAAAGGGATATTTGTTAGAACAGTTGGGTTTTAATGTACTAGCATATACAAAACAAGGTTCAAAGACCCGTGGAGTAGCTGTACTAGGGAAAGGTAGAGACTGTACAGTTTTTAGGAAAAAAGAGGACATATGGGGGAGGTGGGTCATAATCGAGGTGGGCTTTAGAGGGACTAAGTTTACGTTGGTCTCTGTGTACGGCTCAATAGACGATGATCCCGACATATTTCACTTCTTGAATCAAGAGCTACCAACCTGGCCCGAACCCGTTATATGTTGTGGGGACTTTAATATCAACCGTCCTTCTGGTGTTGAGTTACAAGTTGGGCAGGGGTATAGCGGGAGGAAGAAGAGGGTGCACAGGGCGATAGTAGATTCGGCATTACATAATGCTATGTCTGATGTTTGGGCTAATCACTATCCTCAGGCGGATGGCAACACATTTTTTTCTGCCCCACACAGAATAACGGTAAGGTTGGATTATTTCTTGATTTCCAACTCCTTACTTGCAAGCTCACAGGTTAGGAATCTGCCCCGCTTGGTTTCAGACCATAACCCCCTAATCCTGACAGTTAGCTTAAGCGGGATAACAAGGAAATTATATAGTTGGAAATTCGAAAGAGCTCTCTTAAAAGATGAAGGTTATTGTAGGCATATGGATATCTGGATTAGGGAGTTCTGGAGTATTAATAAGGGGAATACCAGTAGTGGTAATGCATGGGACGCGTTTAAAGCAGGGATAAGGGGAGAGACACTTAGTTTTACAACGTTTAGACAGAAAGTGGAAAGAGAAACGGTAGAACAACAAGTTAATTCTCTTCTAGCTGCATAGGAAGAGCTGGGCAGGTTAATTCTGAATGGATGCCCCCAGGATCAACAGCTGTTGGAAATTATGGTATTAAAGGCTGAAATAGCGGAAAATATCGCTAATAAAATAGCAGCAAATTATTTGGCAAGGAAGGAACAGGCTTGCGAGCTGAGTGAGAGAGTGGGGCATATTCTTGCTGTTAGAACAAGGCAGAAGATTGCTGCAGGAGATATTAAGAATATGAAAGATGGATTAGGCAATTTGATTTCAGACCCTGCAGGCATAAGAGAAGAGTTTAGGAAATACTATTCAGAATTGTACGATGTGGAAGAAGAGGAGAATAGCGAAAGAATTAGGGACTATCTAGGAAATCTTCAACTGAACGAGTTAGAGGTAGCTGAAAGGGAAAAACTGGAATCTAGTATAACATTAGCAGAATTAACATCAGCCCTATCAGACCTCCCATCATCAAAGGCTGCAGGCCCAGATCAGATCCCTGTGGAGTTCTATAAAACATTTCTGGCGGCCCTTAGGTTGGAGTTAATGGACATGCTCACTCAAGCTCAGAGGGGGGTTTCGATTCCAAACTTCTGGGGAGGCACTGAAATTATAGTTATTTTGAAAAAAGGCAAACCTCCCATAGCCCCTGGGTCGTATAGACCTATAGCTTTAATGAACGCTGATGTGAAGCTATACTCGAAAATTTTGGCAACAAGATTGGCGGCAGTCATAGAGAAGCTGGTCTTCCCAGTCCAACATGGGTTCATCCCAGGAAAGGGCACCACAGAACATGTTAGAACAGTGATTACTTCCTTCGACGCCATGGAGGTCTCGGGCGGGTCTGTTGCAGCTCTATTTCTCGATGCCGAGAAGGCTTTCGAAAGGGTCGCCTGGGGGTATCTATGGGAAATACTGAGGCACTTTGGGTTTGGGGAAGGTTATATTAGAGCAATCCAGGTTCTATATAAGGCACCAACTGCTAGAATTAAAATTAACCGAGAACTCACGGCTGCGGTACAGATAAAAAGGGGGACAAGGCAAGGTTGCCCGAGTTCTCCTCTTCTTTTTGCACTCTATATGGACCCTTATTTACGATATCTTAATTTTAACCCTAGAATTCTCCCCCTTTGCTTGAATGGCTTAGAAATTAATGTGTTGGCATACGCAGATGACGTCGCTATAATTACCCCGGACCCATCAATGGCAATTGGAGAAATAGAGCAGGAGGCCCAAAAATTTGGCGTAATCTCAGGCTATAGGCTTAACAGTACCAAAACACAAATCATTAAGAATTCAATGGTCAACTGCGATGATATACGGGTGGTTCCGGCAGCAGTCTATCTAGGGGTTGAAATATCGGCTAATCTTGAGACAGTGGTAGAACGGAACATGACCCCCTTATTGACAAAAGTAAGCTTGGATCTGGTTAGAATGAACAATCTCAGACTTTCATTGGTGGGTCGCACCAATGTGATTAAAATGCTTATACTCCCTAAGTTTCTTTATTTTTTTAGAACAATACCCTTAATGTTTGAGTTCTCCTGGTTTAATAAGGTTGAGTCAATTTTGAATAAGTTTATTTGGGCACATGGGAAGACCAGGTGGGCTTATAAATTCATGACCTTACCGAGGGCAAGGGGGGTTGGGGGGTTCCAGATCTTAGATTATATTATTGGGCTTCGGCTCTTCAATATATGCAGGGTCTGATTGGTGCGAGTGGTGTAGATTTGAACGTTAATGCCTTTTCGACCATGGTGTACTCCATTGTGTTGGGTCCAGAAACAGCGAACGCCTTCCTAAGCTGCGCCGACTCTTCATATTATAAACGTACACGGGTTAAGACTGTTATAGCGGCGCATAATATCTGGACAGCTGTAGCAAAAAAAATGTGGGTTGGGTAGATTTAATAGATACACAAGACTTTTTAGGAATAAATCCCTCCCATCTTCAATTTTCGCTGATGCTACTATGGCAGAATGGGCTAGAAAAGGAATCATAAAAATAGGGGATCTGTTGGGCCCAGATGAAAAGTTCCTACAATTCTCCGACCTTGTGGCAAAGTTTAACATCGCCAGGCAGAGTTTCTTTAAATATGTGCAGGTCAGGAGTTTTCTCAGTAGGAAAAAAGGGGGAGAGGCTGGTTTTGTTAAAAATAGTATTTTGGAAGCTATAGAACAAGGAGGGGTGTGTTCTATTCGTAGTTTTATGCTATCTTGGTAGAGTTGAAGGTGGATGATATTGAAAAATATGAAAACAAATGGGCAGGTAAATTAGGAATACAGGGCCGATACTTCTCGGACTCGCTGAAATTAGGATATTCTGTCCTCTGCTCTGCCCCACTTCAATCCCAACATTATAAAACTTTATACCAACTTTTACTACACCCCGGCTCGCATCGCACAGTGGGGAGGAACTACAGGGATTACCTGCCCACACTGCAGTGATCCAGCAGCAGATAGCATACATATTTTTGCTTCATGCCCTCAATTAAGAACTTTGTTGAAAGGTATGGGAGACTTCCTGGGTCGTACACTTGGGTTGGATGTGACGCTAACACCAACTGTAATTATGTTAGGGGTTAGAGGGTTCAATGGTGAGGTACATCGTGAATTTTTGTTTGTAGCAATGGCGGTGTATAGATTGTTGATCGCCAGAGCCTGGCTAGACAAAATACCTCCAGTAACACAACAGTGGATTGCCCTGCTACTGGGGATTTTTAATTTAGAAAAAGGCATTTATGCTAGGAAGGTAAGAAGGGCAAGGAGGTTGGGAAGGAAAATATGGGAACCAGTTCACCCATGGAAAGAGAGGATAAATGAAAGTCATAATTGATTTAACCCCTTAAGATATGTTTTGTTTGGTAAACCGAGGCAATTTGTTATATAGGGTTTTTGTTCTTTCTTTCTCTTTCCGTAAACTGCACCGTAATCAATGTACTGTTTCTATAAATTTCTTTTTATAATTTGTTCAACACTCGATTAGCATATGTATTAGTACTCTGTGTAATGCCATACATGTGCCTACAAAAAATTCTAATAAAAATATTAAAAAAAATAAATAAATAAATAAATCCAACATAAAGTTGGTTTGAAGGCACGTAGGTATTTCTTTGGCAGTAGACAGTAACATTTTAAGACCACACAAACATGCTATTAGGTATGATTGACTTTGTATTGAACAACATCTTCCTTTTTGAGGACATATAGTACAGGAAATTGTCAGGCATGGCAGTTGGCACCAGTTTTGCATCAATCGATGCTAACTTATTCATGGACCAGTAGGAGGAGCTTGTGGCCTAGTCACCAGAGAAAGAGAAATATGTGTCCTGTAACCTAACATGAACACAGTACATAGATGGCTTGTTCATCGTTTGGCTTAGGGAGAGGAGTCTAGCTAATAGGTTTATCACAAAATGTAAAGAAAGTGATTTGAATGTATACTTCTCCAGTTGTATTCATGAGAAAGAAGTTAATTTTCTTGTCATTCACAATGAGGGACAGGGCATTACTTACAGTTCGGTTTATACTGATTAACTATTGGGAAATTGATTTGAGCCAAAATGAATTGTATGACCAATAAACTATACACATAAAAAAAAAGGAATGTCAACTAGTTAGTTTTAATGGAACTGATAGAGAGAATGTTCAAAGAACTGCATTGTTTAGTTTCAGAAATACATGTTGAAATGGCACCTGGTCCCTGACTGGGAGGTTTTGGGAACCTCTTGTCCACCTGGGCTTGAAAGATCTTTATGATCCTAGCTGGAGTAATTGGGGTGGTATTTACTTGTTGCCTGTGCCTCGCTGACAGTTTCGCGCCAGGAGAAAATAGAGAAACAGTTAGTACACAAGGAAGTTGCAGATCTAATGCAAATAGTTGAAGGTGTGTTTTTGGAGTAATACCTGTTATTTTTTGTATGTATATTGGCTACATCACGCCAAAAGGGCGGTCTGAAGAAATATAAATCAATATCATATAATATTGGCCTAATATATCCAATATATATATTAGCATACTGTCTTTTAGAAAGCCCACTCTTGTGAATATACTCAAAGTCTGTATACATTAAGAATCAGGCCTTTTCTGAAGAAACACCATGTTGGTTTCATTTCCCCGTACCTCTTGCTCTTGCTAGGAAAACATGTGACCTGTTACTGTGTAGAGAGCGAGCCTGAAAGGTCGGCCTGGGCTATGAATGGACCATTGATTCTAACTTGGGAAACTCAAGGTTACATCTGCCCTTCGTGTGGGATGAGCACATTCTTGCAGACGCCGTGCCTGTACTCCAGTGCCTGAGAACGAAAAGGGAGTCATCCTTCCTGACCTGCCCGGTAATGAATAGCTAAGCTTTGAACTAATCATGTGTGCCATATATGGTTCCTTCCTGGAACGAGGGGGCCAAAGGGGTGTTCTTCCTTTTCAAGGGATTATATGTGTTGATTTGAAAGTATATAATGACCTGTTTGAATATGAACCGGCAGTCTTCTTGTCACACTGACTGGGTGTGGACGGGGAGGCTCCTCTGTGCAGAGTCCATTTAGAATAAATGATTAGAACTTCTTCACTGCCAACTGACTATTTGGTAATTAGCATTGGGGCTATTTGAGGGTATGGCTCTATTAGACTTATATTTTCAAGTACTACATACTGAACTCCCTATTTCACACATAAGATAAGATTGCGCACCTTATTACATTTAATACGTTCAAACTTTTGATTGGAAGCAGATAAAAAAGCCAAGTTTGGACCCAAATGAATTGCAATTTAAATCATTGGTACTGGTAAAGTAGGATTTTATGTCACAATTCTGAGAATGACACTTTTAGAAAATTGCCATTTTCTTGTCTCTACCATTTGGTCCCTGCTGCCAGTGTTCTGGGTCACACAATCCTGCTGGTAGGCTTTGTGTATCCCTCTCAAACAGTGAGATGATAGGGCTTAGATGTGGGCAGGATGGGCCATCCTGACCAGATGGGTGGGGGCAGAGCTGTGCCCTGTGAGACTTACATTTCAAATGGGCTTGCCTCCAGCGCAGACAAAGAGCCTTAAAGATTTCCTGGAGCCTTGGTTCTCCAAAATCAGATGTGGGGGTAGTACACGGAAGCCCCCCACTTCAAAGGCTGGCACCGGGTAAAAATATTGGACCCCCTGAGCCACTCACCAGAACGATCCTGGACCTTTGGGCACTGCAGAAGTGGGATTGCCTTCTGCCAGAGGTCTGCCCTGCTGCTTGAGGACTGCCTTGCTTTTTGAGAAAGTGAATTGGACCCGCTCTCTTCATCCCAGGCTTACTGAATTACTCCATGGGTCAGTTGGCTGACCTATTTTTCTGAGCTACATTTACACAACAAGCTCCAGAGGCATCCCTGCAACTGCCCAGCTCACCTGCTGCAACTGGACCTGCCTGGATCAGGCTGAGCCCTGCTGGCCTCTGCTGGACTGAGCTCCTAATCCCCAAGAGTTGCCTTCCCAGGTCCCGAAACCCTTGGTTGGCATCAGTTGAGCTCCTTATCTCACAAAATAGAGAGGAGGAGAGTAATGCACCCATAAATACCTCCCATAAACAACTCATATATCACATACAATTAGCGTGCCTAGACGAAGAAGACCATGGCCTAAATTACCAGAGAGGTCACCCGCTATCGCTAAACTCAGCGAGGGTCAGATTAAATGGGAAGGACATCCTTAATGAAAGAGGATGTCTCACACACATAATAGTGTCATGCTTCATCATCTGCAAAATCTCCCCACCCAGGTCAGCTGGTACTACCAGGGTGGACTCAACCTCGGGGAAGACTTGGCGGCAGGCAGGAGTTTTTAAATAAAACTTTCTGGACAAGGCTCGATCTAGACAATCTAAAAATACCTAGAGTCTCCTATTGTTAGCAAAAGTATTGTAAATACTAAATGTGCAGCCCCCACCCAGGAACACGCAGCATACTAGCCAACATCCTGTGATGATGAAAAAAGTTTGAGAATTCCAGATTTCACAACTATTACCTCTGTGATGCCAAGTCCAGTAGTAATCACCGGTTGTGGGAAACATTTTTTCCTTGGCATGAATTTTCTCAATATGGTAAGAATTGTAATCATTAATTGCCACGGCCAGAAGTATGTCCGTGGTGTATAATAACACTGTGCTAATTGTGAGTTGTTAGACCTGGCACTGTTGGCGTGAGTCTCCCTTCCTTTTTTTTAAATAAAATCTTTATTGAAGCATTTTCATGATTTTATCCCCTCCATAATTTTACAACAAAAAAGAATTATTATTAATACCCGCTACCCCCCACCCTCCCAAGCTTGAGTTTATACATAAACAAAACAAAAATAGCAACACAGTACTTAAAACCTGACTGTTTTGGTGCCCAAATTATAGTAACCATAGTATGCATTTTCTGGATATATAGTTGCAAACAAACTAAATTATATAAAAAGTTATCAACCCAGATTCTGTATCCAACATGTTAGTGGGTCCCAAATTTTCAAACCTGTATTTTGTTTCTTTCTACCTTTCTTTCGATATATAGCCGTTTCTAAATTATATGTGTCCAGGAGTCTGGCCCGCCATTGTTCAAAAGGCGGAGGGTTATCGTCTAGCCATGCCGAAGCCAAACATAATCTAAATACAGCCGCGGAAATAAAAATAAGCCCTTGAATTTCCTTTGGCCTAGTATCTCCATCTAGACCTAGTATTAATTCTGCCGTCGTTATTTCAAATTGTAATTTAAAGATTTTAGATAGAAAGGTGGATATTTCCCTGCGTATTGTGCCCAGTGCGACACATGTTGCAAATATATGTACGATATCTGCCTCGTGCTGTTTACATCGAGGACATTCTGTACCTCTGCCCGATCCCCATTTGGCGATCTTGTTCGGGGTATAATATAACTGGAAAAATGTTTTGTAATATTGGGCTTGAAGGTTTGCCGACATTAGCTATAATTGAGATGCCTTATATGATTTCTCACAGGTTTCTTGCATCACGTCTAGTTTTTCGTGCCATTTTAATGTATATTTTGAAACATCATCTGGTAAAGCGGATATAAGGTTATTACATATACCCCCTGTTCTTGTTGTGTGGGTACCAATTATTATATCTATTATATTAATTTTTCCGAATTTGGCCAGGCCTCCCCCTTTCTTCATTAAGAAATCTCTAATTTGTAGAAATTTGAAAAAATCTGATTGGTTTAATCCAAATTCTGATTGTAATTCATCAAATGATTTGAATCCAGTATTGGAATAAAAGTCACCACACTGGGCAATCCCAACCCTTTGCCACCTTTTCATGCACACGTCATTAAATATATCTGGTAGATTGATATTTCCCACTAGCGCTGTATAGTATGAGAATCTCCCAATCCCCCATATCTTTCGAACATTGTTCCAGGCTGAGTATAAACCCCTTAGGGTTTTAAATCGTACTTTTTTATAGTGGCAATTGTAAGTTAGTCGCCAGAGATGTGCTCTTGTTTCTTTACCTAATATTAAACCCTCTGGTGTCGGGATCGTTTCTTCACATTCTACGTAGTTATACGAGGTCAGAAGTCTTTTGCTATATTGTATGATAGTGGCCCACCAATATATATTTTGAAGTTCGGTAGTGAGAGCCCACCCCTGTCTTTCGGAAGTGTAATATATTTGAGTGCCCTACGTGGTTTTTTATCATTCCATATGAACTGTGAGAATAAATTATCTATGTCCTGGAATATTTGTGTAGGGAAGTCTAGACAGATGGTCCGGAAGAAATACAGGAATTTTGGGAGATATAGCATTTTGATGGCATTGCATCTTCCCACTATGGTCAGATGAAGATTGTGAATTCTACGCAGGTTTTTGCTTGTTTGGTTTATTAGGGGTTCCAGATTAATATTGACCAGATTGTCTAGGTCAGATGTTATATTTACTCCCAGATAAATGGCATTGGTGACTACCCGATCATCAAGAAATATGATTTTATTATTAACGACTATCTGGGTTTTTCCCTGATTAAGTTTGCATCCTGAGATTTTCCATTGTTTTCTGTTGCCTCATGTGTTTTTGCTGGTTATAGATGCTTTGGGCACTGTGCCACTGGTATCCAGTGCCACAGTGCGAGTGCTCCCTATGGTAAATTGATGTATGGATTAGTGATTCCATGATTGGCTGGTTTGGGTTACTTGTCAGACCCTGTACAGTGCACTGAGTGTGCCCAGGGCTTGTGAATCAAATGCTGCTGGTGGGCTTGCAGCACTGAGGAGAAGACTATCCCTAAGCTGAGTGCTGTTTGAGGGATTGGCCTGCAGTGGTTGCCTGACTGCCAAAGAAAGGAGAAAGGACTTTGTGGAACGTGTAAAGGATCTCCATGGGCTTGAGATAGAGCTTGCCTCCTCCTGAAG
This sequence comes from Lissotriton vulgaris, assembly GCF_964263255.1. NCBI lineage: Eukaryota > Metazoa > Chordata > Amphibia > Caudata > Salamandridae > Lissotriton > Lissotriton vulgaris. The sequence goes on from NC_141698.1 coordinate 836,913,705, forward strand.
TCTCAGGGACAACAGACTTCACCAACCAGCTCCCCTGCCTCCCCTTGCTGGGAATTGAAGTGCCTGCTGTTGAGCTGGGCTTTCTGAGAGACCGCGTGTTGCTGGTAGCTGGAAGCGCGACTCAACACAAAGAAGCGTGTCGCTGCAGCAGCCATTGTTGTCGCATCACCGGAGAATAGTGTCACCGTCGCAGCAGACGCTGTCGCATCACCGGAGAAGCGTGTTGCAGGGGCCTGTTGCGGCTCAGAAGAATCTTGAGTTGCCGCCCTGCTGTCGGGCGTGCACGCATTGTTGTCGCATCAAGAAGAAGATGTAATTTTGTTTCATTGCACCGGATCTTCATCACATCACGGCGTTGCTGGTCGCATCGCAATGGAAGCGCAGTAAGAAACCGACGCATCCCCTCCCCACGCGGAGAAGAACAAATGCATCCCCTACGCAGCAGTAGGGACCCGACTCATCACTGGTCTTGCGTGTAAGGAACCGACGCATCACCTTCCCTGCTTTCGTTATATAACGTTACGCATCCAAAGGTACATTGAACTCAAAGTGTCACATTTTACATCTAAAGAGAACTAAGCTATTTCTACCATTTTTAAAGTACAGTATTGTGGATTTGTGTCGTTTGTGGTCTTGTGTTAAGTCTAAATAAAAATACTTATTTTTATACTACAACTTGTGTGTTGTCAATCTGTAGTGTTGTCACTGGGTTACTGTATGTGTTCACAAATGCTTTACACACTGCCTCTGAGATAAGCCTGTCTGCTCGTGCCAAGCTACCAAGGGGATGAGCAGGGGTTATTTTTGTAGTTTACCCCCTTACCCTGACTAGATGCAATGGTCCCTATTTGGTCAAAGGTACCTACACCTGTCAACTAGAGACCCCCAAATCTAATATGAGTGAATTAAAATAGATAAATTACTACTGTTTAATGTTTATCAGCTGTCAAAAAGGTATTACTTGTAGTTTTCCTCAGTAGGCACGCTGACCAACTGAGCTGACTTAAGAATGTGAGCCAAACTCTTCTATCTATTTCTTGTGTGCCATGGCTTGGTTTCATAATTGGGCAGACCTTTTGACCCCTTTCTTCCTCTATCAGCTAAGGTCACCCAGAGCACCACTCTCCCCTTTGCCTGAGCAAACTCTGTGTCAGGGCTGCAATAGCAATTTGTGCTCCACTGTCTTAGCCAGTTATTTTCTACGTGTTTTCTTGGGGCTTTGATAGTTATCTGAAAAGCCGTGGCATAACAAAATCCCTGAGGACACCACGATGCCGGGGGACGGGAGCTCTCTGGGCCCCCTCCGACACTGGCAGGTCCCTGGCCTGAGAGCCCCGGACTAAGTGTACTTTGCAGGGAGGCCCCTCAAGTTTAATTAAGCCACTGCTGAAAAGTGGGAAGACACAGTGCCGTCTCGACGCATAGGCACACTGGGCAGTTGCCCGGGGGCCGCACGAGCATAGGGGTCCCATGCTAATCTATGTACAGTATAGAATTTAATATCGGAATAAACGGATTGGCAGTAGGGGAAAGAAAAGTTGCACCACCTTGCTATACACAATATCCTAATAAATACTCAATTACAGTTGCCCACCTCTTTGGTCCACTACCACAAGACCATAAACATTTAGTCCACAAACAAGCACATAGAGAGGCAACAAGCAGTTATTTTTCAAAATGCTTCAACACACTAAAAATAAGAGTGTCCTTCAATGATGCGAAAAAACGGTCTCTTTAATACATCCTTGAATTGCCGCGTCACCTTTATGTGAAATTACCAATCTCCACAGAGCGTACAAGTCTTCATACAAGAGTACCCCAAGTGTCGCATATCATAGCGTACACCAGCAACTTGAGGAACATTTGATAGTTCTAGGACGTGGAGCATTGAAGCAACTGTGAACCGTCCTGTGCGAAGCTTGCACCATTTTTATTGAATATTCTCTATGAGAATACTTACTTGTGACGGATGGAAAACCTCTATTATAAGCTCATATCACATTGACCAGATATATCAGAGATCACCACTGCACTGGTGGGCTCAGTTCTATGCCCTGAGGAAGCCCCATTTGGGCGAAACGCATTGGCTGTCTTGCATCGAGAATATTTCAAGGATGTAGTAAAGAGAACATTTTTTCGCATCATTGAAGGACACTCTTATTTTTAGTGTGTTGAAGCATTTTGAAAAATAACTGCTTTGTTGCCTCTCTATGTGCTTGTTTGTAGAATTTAATCTAAGTTTAATTGATCAATAATTACATTTTTTATTCCTGTGAGTAGTCGTGTAGGGAGGGCTCAGTACACTGCTTTGCCCCAGGGTGTATAATGCCGTTAACGGCCCTGGGAAGGTGGACATAAGATTGAAAGGAAGGCAGAGCAGGACCTTACTTTGGATTGAGGAAGCAGTAAGCAAGTGTGAATGGCCTCTTGAGAAAGGGCATATGTGCCACATTTTATAACTGGAAGGTGGGAGAATATAAATCTGGGAATGTATTTCCCCCATTGATGCCGAGACCATTTCTGGCAGGAGGTAGCGAAAATAAAGCCTTTTGCGACTTAAAAATTGTGAGTCTCCAGCCTGAATCGGGTCCGACTTGAAAGACACCTCTCTGTTTGCTGCAAGGGTGGTGCTTCAGACAGGATGGACCTTTAATATCATGATATTGCTGGGTGCTGTGCTGAGGAGCAAGGAAGAAGGTGTAACTTGTGAACAGAGTGGTCAGGGAACAGGAGCCGGAATGGTGTTCTGGTGTGTGCTTGGGCAATTTTTGAAAACTGCTCGAAAGCGCCGCGATTATGAATATATACATGTATTATAATACATGCTAAAACTGTACCTGACCCAGTGGTCGAAGTGGAAAAAAAAGTAGGTGAACTGTGGGAAGAGAACCAGGGTGCAGGAATAACCCGAGGATTGGGTCAGTGGACGGATTCGGAGGTGTGGCTAGAAAGAGCAAAACATCCCAGTTATTAGTATTTGTTTGGCATTTCACTGACCAGTTACAGCTTATTACATTATTTAATTTAAACAATGGCTATACATTTTAATTTAAGGTTTAATATGAGTTATTTACATTAAAATACATTCACAAAGTAGGATAAGTTCCCAATCACAAAATGTCCCAAATGCGCATATAAGTGGAATCATATGCCATTTGTCTCCAAGCCGTGCAGTGTCTGCCATCAGCATTTCTCCCATTTTCCACAAGAACAGTTCAAACATGAATGGAAAAATATCTTACTGTGCAAATGTTTTTCACATAATTATGGCTCTACCATATTTGTCACATAATGAATCATCTGCTGCATAATCTGACGATTTCAAGTAAAAAATTATTTGTCGCTCAAACAGATCAAAAGTTACTAAAAATGTGTCTTGTATTGCTGCGAAGTGGAGGGCCCTTTGCAAAGGTTGACTGGTCACCTTTCTCACTGCTGCATTTGTTTGTTACACTGGTACTAACGGGGCGAAAGCTTTGCAGGGTCTGTTAGTATGTGTAAAAATGTCAAAATAATAAAGTGTCAGAAAAGGTACCACATTCCACCGCAGCCTTTTTTTCTGCAAAGTTTAGTCAACACTGCAACATAATTTATCCTCCATTGCTGCATAATTCCAGTGGCCCCAAAGCAGACAGCACATGTTAAAAGTACTTGTGCATGACGCAGAGAGACCGTGAAGTTTGCGAACTTAGTTTGGTGTGCACACAAATCCTCCATTGCCAATCCCTAGGGAATTGCACTACTACTGCTGAAACAAGACCAATGGAGGCGCCAATGAGAAAAGCAGACTGGCCTCAATCGTCAGGTGACCTCAGAGACAGATTTACTGTTGCTCTAGGGTGTGGTGCTTCGTAGGCCTGTCCGCAAGACTGTAGGTGAACTTCCATATGGATTGTGGAGGACAGGCTTTCAAGGTCAACCCATATTGGCCACCGCTATGGCCCACCTGCTTGTGCTAAGGGACCAGGCCTTCTAATGCCTAGTGGCCTTCTAAGGTCTAGCAGAGGAAGGTGGTTTCTCAGGAGAGTGGTTTGGTGGACTGGTCATGAAGCCTAAACCTGTTTCTCCTGTTCCAAATTCGGCAGCTCTGGCTATAGTGCCACATACTCCCCCACCCGGAACACCTTTCAGGCCCACTGACGAAAACTGTCCCTGCCTTCAGCTACAACCCAATTGTGCCCTGTTATAAACACCGGGATGCCATTGTATTCAAATTATGCACTAGAGAAGAGTAATATGCTGTCTCAAAAAAAAATTGAACGGGGCGTGGCCAAGACAGCGATGTGAACGGGCGCACCTTGAGCGAGCTCCGTCGCCCCGCTGTCTACATAAGCTATATTGAGCGAAGTTCGTGGGGCTTTATGGGGGGCCCCACCTGCTAGGCGAGTCCTGTCTACGAAGCGACCTTCGGAGAGACCACTCTGGTGCGGGAGAACCTGCTGGGAGCAGCTGGGGGCCTGGACACTCTGCTGCCGGACTCCGGCCGCCATTTTGTCGCTGAGCCTGGCGACAGGAGCCCTGGCTTCGTTTCACTTGTGGACGGCTTCCAGCACTGACGAGGCGACAGGGGACGCAGGCGGATCATCTGCGGCGGACCCCCCCAGCGGCGGATTGCTCACCGGGGGATCGGTGGGCGGAGGGGACGAGGCTGTCGGCGTCGGGGTGACCCCCGTGCAGAGGCGTTGAGGGCGCCCGGCTACGGACTCTAGGAGAGGCCCCGGCTTCGGCGGAGGCGAAAGGCCGCGCTTCCCGCGGAAAAGCCACCGGCTGACCTGCTGCTGAGAGGCCCTGCTGCGGAACCGCAAGCTGTCGCGGAGAAGCCCTGGTGAGCTGACTTCCCTGCGTCTCCCCCCTCCGCCCACAGACGCATGCGCCCTGGTGACTGCGGGCCCGCCCTGGACTGTAGAGCTGAGACCGGGCCCGCTGACGGTACTGTCCGCCATCTTGCTCCCCCACCTGGTGCCCACGGGAGCGGAGCCGGGCGCTGTGGGGGCGGCCCCACCAACCCACGCTATCATCTGCTGTCACGGGGGGCGCTGTCCGGAAGGCCGCGGAGGCGGCTGGAGCACTCTTCCCCTCACCCGTGGGGTGATCTGGACCCTGCCCGCCATCTTGACTTTGCTGCTTGGCGCCTTCAGCCCGGGTGCCTGGCCCAGCTGCGCGTCGGAGCCCCTGGTGAGTGGAAACCGCCTAACTGAGCAGAACCGGGAGCGAGAGGGTCGACCCTGCCAGCTTCGGCTACCGGTCTCGAGGGAGGTGCGAGGGTCCTGCCTGGAGGGACGCGCGCCAGCCTAGACCCTGCCTCACAGCCCGGCCTTGCTGTCCTTGCCTACGGACCCGCGCTGACCCTGAAGCACTACGCCCCCACTCCGGAGCGGACGACACGGCCTGGGGGGCTGCGGAGGCGGATTGTGCACTTCCCCCCTCACCGGTGAGTCGGGCTGAGATCGGCTGCTTAAGGGTGCTACGGGGGGAACGTGGCCCGACTCCCCCTGTTTACAGAGAGCAAAGTCGTCGGCTGGCTGGGCGATACGCCACACCCGATTGTGTCTACGCCCCACGGCCTGGCTGACCGGCCCGGAGAAGAGGTGGAAAGACTACTGAAGACGCGTGAGTACCCCTCCACTTGCTTGGGAGACCCTGGGTGACCAGTACACGGCTTCTTTGCCATCTGGGAGGCACAAGACAATAGTGGCCGGGGAGCTGGGGGGCGCCTCGGCTGCCCACGGGGGAGCCGCTACAACCTGCGGGGGGAGCAGTGCCACGCCCCCGACTAGAAGAGAGGCCTATCCCCCATAGCGGATCCTTCGTGCGCTGGGGTGCCTTCAAGACTCCTGAGGACTCAGGCCTGACTTCCACCTGTCGGGCAGAGTGGGTCTCCACGCGAGAAGGTGCTCGGGAGGGGAGGAGGATACTGGTGGTGAACTAATCAACCCCCACGCTGCTGTGGCGACATAGAGAATCCGCGTCCACGGCGACGCACCAGGGGGCAGGACATTGCGCTCTGGACTGACGATGACCCGTGGCAGAGGGGGCAAGACGGACCCGGCGGCGGGGTCCAGGGGCACATCGGTGGCTACCATGTGGGGCAAAGCGGGAACACCAGCATCAACTGAAGGAGTGCCACAACCTACCGCCGCCTCCCCTCCGGTGACCCAGGCCTTCATGTCCTCCTTCATGACAGACTTGAAATCGGAAATTGGGTCCCTGAGATCAGAAGTGTACTTGTGCGCCAAAGAGCTGCGAAAGGAGGTGACCGAGCTGGGCGACAGGATTGATGGACTCGAGAAAGTTGTCGACACGCGCACGGAAGATCTGGAGCAGCTGTGGCAGAGAGTGGCGGCCCTGGAGGAACAAAACATCGAGCCCCAGGTCAAGCAGGAGGACCTCGAAAATAGGGGGCGCCGCAACAACCTCCGTATACGGGGTGTGGCGCTCGGGGAAGAGGGGACTGACGCCATGGCCTATGCGGCCCAACTCCTACACGAGGTGTGGGGCAACGAAGAAGCCTCCCCACCGCTCTTGGACCGTGCTCACCGAGTCTTTGGGGCGGGAGGCAAGACGGGCCTCCTCCCGGATATCATAACCCGACTGCACTACTTTACAGAGAAGAAGGCCATACTGAAAGCGGTGAGGGACAAGCCGGACCTACGCTATGGAGGACACAAGATCCAAATTTTCCAAGATCTGGCCCCCAATACGCTGCATAGAAGGAAAGTCTTCCGCCCGGTGACTAAGAGGCTGTGGGCTCTCAGTATTCCCTACCAGTGGGGGCATCCCTTTGCCCTCATCTTTCGATGGGAAGACAAGCTCAGAGTCATCCGGTCCTACCGCGAGGCGGCACAACTGCTTAAACTGACGGAATCCCCCCAGCACAGCCCCTCCCGCTCTAAGCGCCAAGAGAGACTCCCAGCCCGTCCGGACTGGACCACAGTGCACCGACATCGCCGAGCCCCCCCAGTGGATGACTGCTCCACGTCTCAGGCCAAACAGGACATCATAGCACACATCCGTTCCCTTGATCGCGAGGAACAGGCCTCGCGACCTCACACCTCACACTCCAGGAACCGAAGAACAACTCCTGACCTCAGGCGGTCATTGACTGGCAAGGAAAACATCGCCATACTCCCTGACCAAGGACCTCTACATCCACCACCGAGAAGGATAAAGAGGCCGAGGGCGGTGCCCCCATACCGATGCGCCATGACACACTCCTGCTCTCTAGAAGGTGATCGCGACCTGCACCCCCTGCAATAAAGTAGAGCGACTCTTGCGCTTCAGTGGCTCCTCAGGGACCACCTACCCAGATCGTATGGGCGGCGTACACCCCTGGAGTTGAGCCCGCCACGCCGGTACCTGGGGCCGTCCGAGCGCTGGAGACGGTCTTGTCAAGTTAACAGTGACAAATGGGGCTGCAGTCAAACATCATGGGGCGCCGACGCCCCTTAAAAGTGACCGTGGCGGTCAGACCTGGTGCCACTCCCCCTCAGAGATCGGACCTTGCCGACTGGTGCCCGACGTTTTCGAACCGACAGATATGGCACATCTACCTTTGGGAAGCCCCAGTGTTCATCGCCCCCGAACCTGCCCGGGACAGCGGGGCAGACGGGCCGCGGGGCAACCGGGAACCATATCTCCAGTAAAACACCCCCCATTTTGTCCCATAGAAAGTGACATTCCTGAGACCATCGGGTAGAGGATGCCCGGAACCTGGGACATTATACTATGGCCCTGTTGGCCTGTTGCGGTTGTATGCCTTCTACGTGTTCTCTACTTTCCTACTTTTCCTGCTCTTCCTACTTCTCATCTGAGCTTTCCCTGTTCCTGGCCCCTACTCCCTTTGTGTAGTGTGGTGGTCTGGTGGCCATCGCAGGTATCGGCGCAACAGAGGTGGAAGGGGGAGGACACTGCCCTAAGCACCGCGGGTGGAGGGTACTGGGCGATGAGGCGGCCTCAACCCCCTTAGTGTCATGGTGGGGAATATTCCCACACCCCTAAAGATCCTGTCGCTCAATGTCAAAGGGCTTAACTCCCCCAACAAGCGGAATCAGATATGGCGCTATCTTCTCCATCATTCCCCTGACATCATCTTCCTTCAGGAGACACACCTTCTGCGGGGGGACACTAGCCGCATGACGCATCCTAGATACCCCACACAATTCTGGGCATCGGCCGACACTAAAACGGCGGGGGTGGCGATCTTGTGTAGAGCTGGCTTTAGGCGGGGACCTGCAAAACCCTACAAGAGTGGTGATGGGCGCTTCCTTCGGGCCGCGGTACAGATGGGAGGGGTACAGTTCACCCTGGGTAATGTATATGCACCCAACCAGTCGCAAGATAAATATCTCCAGTCGCTCCTGCGAGAACAGTTTAAGACCGGCGAACCGCGTACAATATTGGGAGGGGACTTCAATCTAGTATGGGACCCAGAATTAGACCGTGGGGGGACTGCGTTTAGCGGCGCGGGCGCGATGTCCTCCGCTCTCAGAGCGCAGATTACGGATCTAGGGCTTGTCGATGCGTGGCGCTACCATAATCCAGGAGTCCGAGACTATACTTTTTATTCGCACTCCAGCTGAACCTACTCGCGTATCGACCACTTCTTCACCTCTCTCGACCTGACCCGAGATACGCTGAAGGTTGCCATCTCAGACATCTCGCTCTTGGACCATGCTCATGTGGAACTACTGATACAGGACCCACTAGCTCACACCCCTCGGGAGCGGCGATGGTCCCTCCCTCTGAGCGTCCTCCAGGACCCGGAGGATGTTAACAGCATCCGAGAGGCCATAGACTCGTACTTCGCCATTAATGACAACTCGGCAACGCCCTTCCCGGTACTATGGGATGCCTTTAAGGCCACCATACGGGGCCACATTACCTCCCTGGCGATAGCGAGGAGACGGGTGGCCTATAAATTAGAGACTGACCTAGCGGGCGAGATCAAACAGGAGGAGGCGCAAGACAGGGACCGACCTTCTGTGGCGTCCAGGAGAACGCTTGCTAACCTTAGGGGACAACTCCGAATCCTGCGCACCAACAAGGTGGAACACTCTCTACTAGCACTAAAACAAAAATACTACGAGGGAGGGGACAAGGTGGGGCGTCTGCTGGCAGGAAGACTGAGGGCCCGAGCAGCTCGAGCCCATATCGCTAATGTACAACGTCAGGATGGCTACAGCGCTGTCACTCAAAGAGCCAAACAGGACGCCTTTGTTGCCAACTATACCTCCCTATATGCGGGGGAAACTACATCAGTGGAGGCACAAGCAGCCGTCCTCGCTGACTACGAAGGGACTCCATACCGCCGGTTTGCGCAGATGAGCTGGAAGAGCCCATATTGGACGAAGAGGTCTCTGCGGCTATTAAAGATCTTCCCACCGGGAAAACCCCGGGGCCGGATGGCTTGCCGCTGACCTTTTATCGAACCTTTCAGACTCAACTTCGCCCCTACCTGCTGAGGCTGTTCCACTCTTTTTCGGACGCCTCTGGCCCGTCCCCCGATATGGGTATGGCGGAGATCGCTTTGATGCCAAAGCCAGGAAAGGACCCTACACTATGTGCCTCCTACAGCCCTATCGCCCTCCTAAACACCGACCTAAAGATATATACCAAGATACTGGGTAAACGACTCGACCCATACATGCCAGGGCTGGTGAACCCGGACCAGGTGGGGTTCATCCGGGACCGGCAGGGGGCTGACAATGTGCGTAGGCTGGCGCATTTGGTAGGAAAAGTGCAGCACTGGGACATCCCGGCTTGCCTTCTCTCGCTCGACGAGGAGAAGGCCTTTGACCGAGTGGACTGGGCCTTCCTGAAAGAGGTTCTCCAGAAGCTCGGTCTAGGCCCCAAAATGATCGCGAGAATCATGGCCCCATACCTAGGGCCACAAGCCAGAATCAGGGTCAACGGTCAACTGTCAACTAACGCCGCCGCTAACGATACACAGAGGCACGAGGCAGGGGTGCCCACTCTCGCCGCTCTTGTTCACCCTTGCGGTAGAACCACTGGCGGCAATGATAAGGCGCGATCCCAGAATACACGGAATAGCCCATGGGGGGAGAGACAACAAGGTGGCGCTATTTGCGGACGACCTGATCCTCACTCTCACGCACCCTCGCGAATCCCTCCCAGCGGTCCAAGAGGTACTCTGCCTATATGAACAGGCATCAGGCCTTAATATAAATCATACTAAATCTTGTAGGCTCAACCTCACTATACCTGAAGAGGAGATCCCATCCCTGAAGAAGGCTGTGCCCTACCGATGGGCGGAGAACCACATCAAGTACTTGGGCCTTGACTTGACACCCCATTTAGACTCCTGGTCCTCGGTAAATGGGACGGAGTGCCGCAAAACGGTGCTGGAGGACCTTCGGAAGTGGAAGCCTCTGATGATCTCATGGCTGGGGCGCCTTAACGCTGTTAAAATGTCGATCCTCCCCAGAATTCTTCACGTCTTCCAATGTCTGCCCACCCCGATCCCGCTTCACTGCATTCGGAGCCTTCAGCGTGAGATCACGTCCTTCATCTGGGGTGGGAAGCACCCCCGGTTCTCGCAGAAGGCTCTTATGGAACCGAGAGATAGAGGCGGCCTGGCGTGCCCCAACTTGCTACACTACTATTGGGCAGCACACCTCCGCTTCGTGGTGGAATGGGGCGCACGTGAAAGCGACAAGCATTGGTTCCACATGGATCGAGCGGTCACAGGACGCACCATATGGGACTTGCCTTGGCTTCAGCGGACGGCACGCTCCAGAAGCGCGTACATGGCAGTCCCCACAAAAACGGTCCTGGATATTTGGGACAAGGTAGCTGTGTCTAGATGTCTCACTACGTTCCCATCCCCTCACACCCCGATAGCGGGAAACCCACAATTCCCCCCGGCCTGCCGGACTCAGGCATTTGAAAAATGGACGCACAGGGACTGCAGAGTTATTGGGGACCTTTTCCTCGGGAACTTGCCCAAAACTTGGGAGGACTGCAGGGAGGAATTCAGGATACCACCGACAGCTGGCTTACAGTATGCCCAGCTACGTCACTGGACTATGGGTGAAGACCTGTACCAAGCGGCCACTAGGGCCTACACGCCCTTCGAGAAGCTAGCACGTTCCCTTGGGGGGCTGAAGAGGCTAATCTCACAAATATACCACATACTGGAGCACCCTACCTCGGCACCTGCGCACCCCTATCAGAGACAATGGCAATTAGCGGCTGGCACAGACATCGAACCCTCCCAATGGCACAGACTGTGGCGTGATATCCCCAAAATCTACCGCAGTGTCCCACAGAGGGAAAACGCCTACAAGTTACTCACCCAATGGTACTATACCCCGCTGCGACTTAGCAAGATGTCCCCCAACGCCTCGCCGATGTGCTGGAGGTGTGGCTCTGCGACTGGTGACTTTGTGCATATATGGTGGACGTGCCCGACCCTAGCTGTTTTCTGGAAGGAGGTACTCAGCCACATCAAAGGGGTGCTGGGTTTCCCCCTGCCTGAAGAAGTGAGCACGATTTTGCTTGGCATTCGGCCTACCGCACTTAGGGCACTCACCCGCAGCGACTGGATCCTTACGCTCCAAATGCTGGGCACAGCTAAACAACTCATCGCCCTGTACTGGAAGCTGGCTGAGGCGCCACCAATAGCTTCCTGGTTTGTGCGTCTCTGGCAGGTCCTGGCAATGGAAATACTCACGGCAAGGCTACAGGCGAGGGACACACGCTTCAAAGCGGTTTGGGAGCCCCTAGTGCGATATCTCTGCTCTATAAGCTATGCGCGACATATGCCCCCTAGACTCGGCGCTCTACACCTCTTTGAAGACGCCATCACCCCTGCGGACCCTGCCAGGCTATGCCCTTGACTACCATCCACATTACAGGCGCTGCTGCTGCTACACATGTCCCCCCATACCCTACTCCCTGAAACGCCGCACATAACCACCGCCCTCTCTCCCTTTCTCTGCCTACTCTCAGGCTGTCTGACCTCACATACTTCCTTCTTTCCTACTTGCCAATCTGGCCTTCGTCTCTCTATGAGACAGTTACGCCCTGTTGGGCTTTCTTTTTTGTGACAATTAAGCCAGTTACCCGCCATATGCCTCCCTTACGAAGCGGAAACTTCTGGAAAAAGCAAACACTCATAGGGAGTGCAAGATTAAATAAAGCATGTTGTGGTACTGAAAATTCTGGACCCGTGTTATAAACATTGTCGTATCATGATGATTTTGGTATCATCAGACCGAGAATGATTAGAATACTATGCACAAGCATTTTCGTCATATTCAGGTGACGAAATCACCCGAAAATCAGAGTTTCCGTCCTGAACCCTCGGGTTCCATTTTGTGAACGGCAGCCATTTTGTGATTGCCCTCACATAGGCCAAATGACTAAGGCCAAAAAAGAGTCTGAAGGACACGTACACCTTTGCTGACTCCTCTGTGACCTGGGCAAGCTGAGTCCACTGCCTGAAGCCAAACCTGTTTGGCCAGTTCCTTTCCCAGTGGCCGAATGAGATTAGCATCAAGGCACAACAACTCATAAACCTTTCATCGCACAAAAACCATGCCTAATCTTACACACACCTGTCCCTGTTAATTTCTTTATGACTTTCTTTACGAGGAGGAGTTGCCCGTTTTTATTGGGGGCCCGTCGATATCTGATGAAAATACTGGGCCTTGCCGGGTAATTGATTGTGGGCTGGACAAACTAAAATATGGGCTTGTCATCATGACTCTGCTTTTTCTTTGTAGTGAAAATATGTGGATGGGCAACCGTAAAATAAGGAATGGTTGCCTAAAGCATAATATTTTGTATAAAAAGAGAAGGCTGGCTTTGTAAGATTGAGCAGTCTCCTGAGAATATACACTGTGTTGTACTTCTAGGATACCTGTTACTGGCTGCAGCCAATAAATACGATCCTTGACTTCACCAAGAAGACTGTGTTTCTGTAGTCTGAAACAGGAAGGACTTGAAGTCTTAGGGTGTGTTCCCTGGCACCGCTGGGTTCTTAAAAACCCAGTACTTCAGTTGGCACCCAACGTAGGGCGATTTTAGCGGTACCGGTCCAAGCCAGAGGTTCGTGAGGAGCTTCGTGTGAAAATTCTGGAGGAAGGCCACCACTTCATCGACCCCTGTATGTCGACGTGGTCCGAAAGTCTTTGCTGCGAGGTTCCCCGCTTCCCGACGGCTACGAAGGACTGCTGCCCTTGAATATCGCCCTGTTTTGGACCCTTGATGATTGGTAGAGCGAAACGTTAGACGAGTCTTCTGGTGACGTCATCGATACCTCAGTTAAGTATGAGTGGAGCGTCTCCCTGTCCTTAGTTTGGTTCTTAGTTTTTGGGTATTCCTTTGGGATCGCTTTAATTTGGAACTTGCAAGTACCAAAGCCGAGGGACTCGTGTATTCACGAGACTATCGTATTCGATAATCTTTTGAAGTTTGAATCTAGACTAGAGAGCGAAGATGCCTGGTCTTAGCAGACTTGGAAATCTGTTTTGTCTTGGTTGTAATAGAGATTCCCGATTGGAGGACTCGTGTCCGGTTCCTCTGATTGGAACTCCAACCTATGAACTTTATGTGAAACATGGCGTAGGCCCCATCGCATATATTGAAGTATGGATCTGATACACCAGGAAAGATGGTGTTTTAAAATAGCTCCAATATGGTAGTTTCGACACAGAGATTTTGGATAATCTGGAGGTTAAACTTTTTTTTTTTTTTAAACCAAGTTTATTGAGCATAGGAGTATCAAGAATGTGGTATCTCCACACACCAAGATCACCACAACAGTATCAATGTAACGATGACATAGACAGTAAAGGATGAAGCAAATGCCAAATAAGCTCAGGTTTAGAAATGCCCCAGCAGCCTACTCTAACCCCCAACTACACCCCCCCCGTACCCAACACTCCCCCCCACCACACGTGTACAAAAGAGCAGCAAAGAAAAGGAAAATGCACAAATAATAAGCAGGTATAACGCAGCCAGGGCTCTGCCGCTTCAGGCCATAAGTGTCACTGTGATCAAATGTCCTCCTCCTGCTCCGCCGGGGGGTCCAAGGACAGGCCACGGTAGTCGGCCCACCGCTTCCAGATCTTGAAATGTTTGCGCGGGCAGCCCCGCGCCTCAAAGATCGGCTTCTCCAGGCCCATGAAATAGTCTAACCCAGCCTTCCATGCAGACAGGGGGGGGCCCTCACAGACTTCCATGCCCGAGCCAGGTCTCGTTTGGCCACCACCAGCCCCAGGAGCAACAGGTGACGCTTATAAATGTTGCCCCCAACCCCTTCCATAATATGTAGCAGGCCCAGCCGGTGGGTACGCGGAAGATCCCAACCCAGGACCTCAGCCAGGCAACTCCACACGCCCCTCCAGAATCCGGTCAGGCGACCACACAACCACACCGTATGCAACAGGGAGCCAGGCACTTCCCCACAGCGCAGGCATTCCGGTGACGCAATCAAGCCAGCCTTCCACAGACGCTCACGCGTATAATAAGCACGGTGCAAGTATTTGAATTGGATTAGGCGGAGCCGAACCGCAATGGCGGTGCCGCGCGGGGATTCCAGCGCCTCCCTCCAATCGTCCTCATCAAGGGCGCCCACGTCCACCTCCCACGCTTCCCGAAGGGAGCGGAGAGTGGAGGAGCAGTGGATAACAAGTGTCTGATAAATCCTAGAGACTTTCTTGTCTCCCAAGTCTCCCATAAACACTTTTGCCTCAATCGGGCTGAACTCCGGCAGGGAGTCGAGGCCGGCAATGCTCGGGGTGAGGGCATGCCGCAGCTGGAGGTAGCGGAAGAACTGGGACTGGGGCATCTGGAACTCCGCGCGGAGTTCCTCGAAGGACTTGAGGGTGGTGCCGGACATGACCTGGCCCAGTTGTGTAACTCCAATAGCCTCCCAGCCCTCAAACCCAGCTAGGGCCGCCAGTTCCGGAAGCAGGCCATTGTGCCACAGCGGCGTTTCAGCTGTTAATCTGCTCCACCAACCCGTGCAGGGATTGCCGCCACACCGCAAATACCACTTTAGTGACCGACGGCAATCCACGGCGTATGCGAGCCGAATAAATAATAGTGTGAAGCGTGCGATCTCCCATGAGCAGTCGTTCCAAGGCATAGGCCGGGTCACCCCTGTCTCCATACCACCATTCATTGAGGACAAGTAGGTGAGACGCTTGGTAATAGGAGAAGAGGTCCGAGGTGGCCAGGCCACCACAGTATGTGGATAGAAAGCACGTCTTCAAGGCCACCCTGGCTGCACCACCATCCCACAGGAAGCGGCCCAGCACCGAGTTAACCTGGCGGAACCACTCCATGCCAATGGGGTGTGGGAAGTTCTGGAGTTGGTACAGAAGCCTCGGCAGTGCTACCATCTTAAAGATGGCTGACCTCCCGAAGATTGTGAGGGGCATTCTGGACCAAGTTTTAACATCCGGCTGGACCCGTTCCCACACCGGCAAGACACCACGTGCCCAGGCCACGGCCCGCGAGTCCGAAAGAAAAACGCCTAGATATTTTAGGCCATCTGTCGCCACACGCAATTCGGCGGCCCATGGGTCAGCAACCACTCCGCCACCCAAAAGCCACAGGGTCGATTTGTTCAGATTAAGGTGGAGCCCCGAGGCCTCTCCAAACCCCCGCATGATCTCCAAAACCCGGGGACCCGAGCGCCGCAGATCAGTAAGGAATAGAAGGACGTCATCTGCATATAGTGCAATCCTATCCACCAGGTCATCGTTCCAGACAAAACCACGTAGTTGGGCATCCGTTCGTATCCGCGACGCCAGGGGCTCCATGGCGAGGGCAAATAGGTAGGGGGACAGCGGGCAACCCTGTCGAGTACCACGACCGATGCGGAAGCGCCCAGAGACAGCGCCGGCCACGCGGACCGAAGCCGTAACATTAGTGTAGAGGAGACGAATATACGACAGGAAGACAGGCCCTAGATTAAGGCGGGCTAACAAGGTGAACAGATATGCCCAACTCACCGAATCGAAGGCTCGGTCCATGTCCGCAAGAAGGAGTGCTGCCTGTTCATCCCTAGCACCCATGGCGTCAACCGCCGCCTGCGCCCGTCGGATATTATGCCGGGTGGCCCTGTGCGGCATGAATCCGGCCTGGTCAGGGTGGACCAGGTCAGCAATGTGAGGAGGTTAAACTTTTTAAGAAGAAAGCCCGGCCGGCAATGTTTGACTCTTTTCGCATATGGCGCAAAGAAGCCAAACAGAGAGAAATTAAACTAGCGAAGAAAAATAAACGAGAACGAGGTATGTCAATGGTACAAGCAGCTGTTGCGTTTAGGGATAATGAGGAAGAGCAAGAAAGCGAACAGATGCTTAGGGTAAAGAAGTTAGCGGTAGATAGATGCTACCCAGTTTTGCCGCGTAAAGAACAGGAAGAAAAGAAAGATCTTGAGAAAGATCCTTTAATGTCGCATCTCTTGAGTTCGCCACCCCCTTATGCACAAAATGCTACGGCACCACAGCCACCAGCTGTGGTTGCACAACACCCAGTTGTTGTGCCACCTGTGATTCCACCACAGCCAGCTCCCTTTCCGTTGGCTACTATTCCTTTGGCGCAGCCTCCTCAGGGGCCGCCACCTTTGCCTCCTTCTTCGTCTGCTACTCCTACGCCTGTTCTTAATGCTCCCTCCATTCCGACTTTGAATTCTTCTGCTATTGTTCCATCTTCTCTTATTCTTTCACCTTCTCCTTCTGCTAGACAACGAATGACTACTGCAGTTACTGATTTCTTTTCTCCTTTGTTGGGACAATTGGGTATGTCCCCAGTTACTGAGCGTAGACAGTCACATAGTCAGTTGCCGAATATGGATGAGCATACGATTTTGGACCACATGGCGCGTAAATGGAATATGTACGATACACCGTATGATCTTGAGGGTGTTATGCATGTTTTCCTTCAATGGGAAGCACCGAAGCAACGGTACATTTTCAATACGATGTGTGCTTTTCTTGTTGAAAAATGGGATGAGGAAGTGGGGCAAGCTCCTAACGAGTTGTACAGCATACGTTCCGAATTTGCAAAAGGAACTATTGTAAGTCCATCTGATGTTGGGAAAGCGGTCGTGATGTTGTTGTCATTTAGGAGTGAGTCTCCTTCTCGACAATTGTTCGGGCCTCATTTTTCAGTTGGGAGAAAGGCACGACAATATCCAATGATAGAGGTTCCTCCGGTGTGGAAATAAGTGGCTGCTGGTGCAAATAATATTCCGCCAGCTGTACCGGCTCATTTTCAGCGTGTCTGGGTGCATGTTCCATGGAAACGTGCTGAAGTTTTAGCTATTAAGCAGTCTTTCCCTGATCCAAGCCAAAATCCAGCAGGGTACTATAAAGAGTTGACTCAGACTGTGGGTTCGTGTATCATGAATTTGGCGGACATCGACATGTTGTTTGGCAATGTTGTTCCACAACCTATTTGGAGTTTGATTCGTCATACGGATCATGCGGTTGAATTGGGTGATACATGGGTTAATCTTAGAGATGCCGACAATAGGCAAGTAGGGGGTGCTAAGCCTGAGGATTTGATTACTGAACTTCCTGATAGGATTATTACGTATACGAAGACTTTAATGCCCGAATTGCGTGTCAATTGGGACAAGTTGTCTGCATGTAAGCAGAAGAAAGACGAAACGGTGTCTGACTTTTTCACGAGGTTCGAAGAGACCTTCGTCGACCATAGTGGTCAGGATATGGCTACAGAGGGTGGTCAGAGATTGTTTGTTGACAAATTTGTACATAATTTGCTTCCTGAATTGTGCAATAAGTTGAAGGATTCTGAAAGTGCTTGGGCTGTTTCCACGTCAGCACAAATTTTGGCTACTGCCCAGTACTATGAAAATAGGCACAAAGATGAGTTAGAGAAAGCGGATAAGAAGACTAAGGAATTAAAAACTAAAGTTCTTCTATAGCAAGCTTATCCACCCCGTACTAATAATCAACGTGATTTTCAGCAGAATCAGCAGTATTCGAGAAACTCGTAAAGAAACGAGTCTTCTCAACAGCGTTTTCCGTATGGTCCTAATCAGTGTGCGTATTGCAAAGAAGAGGGTCATTACAAAAATAGTTGTCCGGTTTTGTTACAGCGTACGAATGGTGTTTCTGGTGTAAGAGGTAGAGGTGCTCAACAAGCGCCTAGAGGTAGAGGTCGTGGATAGAATATACTTTCTTTGCCTCCACAGAACTCGATGAATAGTTTTGATCAACAGCGAGGTTCATCTGGTAAGACTGCTCAGTACTATACGGACGATTACTATAACGAAGGTGAGGAAATGAATGGTAATGATTGTTAGGACAGCCATTGACAAAGGGAGGGAGTTGTTTCAGTTCCAGTAGATCAGAGTGGACCTTATGTTGAGGTGATTACATCAGGTGCGTCAGAGCCTTTTCTGTTGGATACTGGTGCTACAAAGAGTTCTATTATGCACTCAAAACTCCCTGGCGCACCTTTGTCTGGCGAAATGAATGTTTCAGTAGGTTTTTCTGGTGCCCCGGTTAGGAATCCGATTTCTAGTCCTATGTCTCTTTCTGTTGGACCTTATGAATTTGAAGCACCCCTTATTCTGACGACAGGTTGTGGGGAGAACCTTCTAGGATTGGATCTGTTGAAAAGACTATATGCGACGTTGTATTGTTCTCCTTCGGGAATACAACTTACACTGGGCAAGAGAGTGGTCTCCCGGATGTATTTGTCGAAGGATACACTTCCGTCAGAATTATCTTCTCTTCCGGATGCTCTTTGGGCTATTGGTCCTAACAACGTGGGTCTTTTGGAAATACCGCCATATATTGTAACATTGAAAGCCAATGTTAGAATGCCGCGCATTTCCCAATACAAGATCTCTAGCGAAGGTGAAAAGGCGTTGTTAGCGATCATTTATGATCTGATCGAAAAAGATGTAATTGAAGAGACAAGAGGCAACGTTTGTAATAGTCCTGTTCTGCCTGTTTTGAAGCGTACCGACCCTTCCCAGCCACCTGTTTACAGGTTTGTGATTGATCTTAGAGAGGTAAATACAATTGTCGTGCCACAGTTTCCCGTCGTCCCTGATATCACTGCCCTATTGACTATGATTCCAGCTTCAGCCACTTGGTTCTCGGTGATTGATTTGAAGAATGCTTTCTTCAGCATCCCGATTGCCGAGGAGAGCAGGGATATTTTTGGCTTCAGTTTAGGAGGCTGAAGCTTCCGCTTCAAACGCGCTCCTCAAGGCTACTGTGAAAGTCCATGGATATACAGTCAGGCTTTATAAACACAGCTTGATACGATTGTTTTTCCTGATGGCGCTACCCTTATTCAGTACGTCGACGATTTGCTAGTCGCTGCAGATACTGAGGAGATTTGTAAACAAGCCACCTTGTCGTTGTTGCGTCATTTGTATGATTTGCATCACAAAGTGTCTCTTTCAAAATTACAATATTGTCGACAAGAAGTAACCTACTTAGGTCACCTCTTATCGAAGGAGGGAAGGAAACTGACCCCAGAAAGAATTCAGGCAATTGCAAAATTGAGTGTGCCAAGGACACAGAGAAAAATCCTTGCTTTCTTGAGCATTACATCATATTGCAAACAATGGATACCAATTTTTTCTTTGTTGGCCAAACCTTTGGTGGCATTAACTTGTAAAGACACACCGAATCCCATTCCGTGGTCTGAAGATTATCAGAAAAGTTTTTCCGAATTGCATGATGCATTGTGTTCGGCTCCTGTGTTGGGTACCCCCGACTACAGTAAACCCTTTACACTGTATGTCCATGAGAAAGAAGGCTGTGCATTGTCAGTGCTGACACAGTCTTTTGGAGACAAACAGTGTCCATGCGCGTATTTTTCGTCGACTTTGGATCCGGTAGCTAAGGCATTGCCAAGTTGCTTGAGGGCCACAGCGGCAGCAGCTGTTTCTATTCGACAGTCTGCTGGATTAGTGATGAATAATATGTTGATTGTGATGGTTCCACATGCGGTGGACACTTTGTTAAACAGGACCAAGACACAGCACTTAACTAGTGCTAGTTTGTCAGGTTACGAGTTGACACTGTTAGCGAGTCATGTGCACATAAAGAGGTGCAATACGTTGAATCCAGCCACGTTATTGCCGATTTCAGTAGATACAGATGATGTCGAACAGCACGATTGTTTTCTCAGGACAGAAGAAGAAACGAAAGATCTAAAAGATACTCCTCTTGTGAAGTGTGATGGTACCTTATGGGTGGATGGTTCATGCTTCAAGCTTCCGAATGGTGATACGACTGCGGCATATGCTGTCACGACTTTGTATACGATTGTTGAAACTGCACGTATCCCACATAATTCATCTCAAGCAGCAGAGTTGATTGCTTTTACGAGAGTGTGTGTTGTCGAAAGGAATGAGAGTGACCATATATACTGACAGCCAGTATGCCTTTGGTGTGGCTCATAGTTTTGGACGATTGTGGAAAGAACGTGGGTTCCTGACTTCGCATGGAGCTAAGATACAACATGGTCAGTTGGTGAATGAGCTTCTTGTGTCACTGACCTTCCTGTTACAAGTTGCGACAAAAGGGTTACTGATGATGTTGGTCGTGGAAATGCATTTGCTGACGAAATCGCAAAAGAAACAGCAAAAGATGTAATGAATCGAATGTATGTTGCTGGCCCTGCAAGATGTGTTGGTGACGTTGGAATGTGTGAAGATACGATAGAGAGTGTGAAGTCTATTCAAGCTGAAGCTTCAGAGAAAGAGTTGAGTGTGCGGAGAGAGAGTACGGGTAAATTGGATGCAAATGGTTGTTGGGTTGAATTGTCAGAACATCAGCGATGGTTGTTACCCGATGCGTATGTGCTTGCAGTGGTGACAATGGCCCATGGAATGGCTCATATCAGTGTGAAAGGGTTTTGTAAGTTGTTAGCTCCAGTATGGCAAAATGCTGGAATTCCTAAGTGTGCAGAGAATGTGGTCAAGAATTGCATGGTGTGTCTGAAATACAATCCCGGTAGGGGAACCCCAACTCCAGCTGGTCATTTTGCGCCTCCAACGTATCCGTTCGAGGTTTTGCAGCTAGATTTCATCCACATGGAAAGGTGCAAAAATTTGAAATACGTACTCGTTGTTGTTTGTGCCTTTTCGAGATGGGTAGAAGCATATCCCTTAAAAGACAACACTGCCATATCCACAGCTAAAGCCCTTGTCAAAGAATTCTTCCCTAGGTTTGGAATGCCGAGAATGGTCTGAAGTGATAATGGGAGTGAATTTGTGGGTCGAGTGATGAAGAAAGTATGTGAAGGGCTAGGTATCCAACAAAAATTCCATGCTGCAAATCACCCCCAATCAGCTGGACTAGTAGAGTGCTATAATGGCACACTAAAACTGAAATTGGCCAAGATCCAAGCGAGTTCTGGTCTTAAATGGCCTGACGCTCTACCTTCAGCACTACTATCAACAAGAATGACTGTGCATTCGCGAGTGGGGCTTAGTCCCTATGAAATTGTGTTCGGCCGCCCGGCCAACATATTGGGAGTGCCAAGGCCGACAAAATTCAGTCAGATCGAACACCCTGTACTGCTTGATTATTTGTATGAATTGACAGCTAAATTGCGTGTTTTACACCAACAGGTTCACGATACTCTGCCTCAGGTCTCTGAAGCTCCAGGACATCCTATCGATCCTGGATCATGGGTGCTGGTCAAGAACTTCCAACGGACAAAGAATGACCAGCCCCGTTGGACCGTCCCCCACCTCGTCCTTCTCTCAACAAGATCAGCTGTTCGAGTGGAAGGGAAAAAGAACTGGATCCACGGCATACACTGCAAGAGGGTCCCTTTGCCTCTACCGTACGACCGGTGGGTCCAGGAGGGGATCGCTGACTCTGAGACTGAGACTGTGCCTCGTTTTCTGCCTTTTAGCGATGCACGTGTAAAAGGAACAATTTCTGAACGAGAAAGTGACAATCTTTTGCAAGAAGCTGTGCCACAGTCAATTTGATTGAACACTACAGAGCCTGAACTCTTGTTCCAGAACCAGACAGTACCTGGAAAAAGCCGTTATAATTTGAGGCCGAGAACTATGGACAAATAAAAAATACTTTTTATTTTATTTTTGAAAGTGCAGCTCTCTCATCTGAGAAACTTTCTTATTTTTGTTTTTCGAACCGCCATCCGGGTTCAGCTGCTAGGGTCGTGGTTGCCCAAGTCGTTGGAGTGCAGCTGAAGGCGTTAGGTCGACAGTTCTGGTCGGTTTAAGGGAGTTGCCCTGGACTGACAGAAGCATTCCTTAGCATAGAACACCCTACCGCCGCGAGCAGCAATTAGAGAGGATGGAGTTTTTCGAGATGGAGAGACCTGCCAAACAGATGGACTTTAAAGCCAGAATGTGTATATTGATGACAAAGAAACGATTTTTGATATTATGTATTTTCATGTTGCTTAGTGTAATGACGTTTTTAATAGGATATGTTTTATTCTCGTTTCAAGTGACCTTTGCACCCACTACACAGCCCATACCTCCTTCTACTGTTTCCTCGCATTCTTTTCACCCTCTGCCTGAGCATGAGTCCACTAGAAGATTAGAGTTTTTTCAATAACTCCTTCATTCAGCGTTTACACCAACACCAATTAGTAGTGAACACAACTAATTGTTGGGTTTGTGGTCTTATGCCACATACAACAGATAAGGGTATCCCATACTTGGTCTTACCATTTAGTTACAATGGTTTTTTGTGGGCATTTCAGACGATGTTCATATATGCCATCGAACCATATCCCCCACGTTCCACGAGAAGTAACTCGAGCAACAAGGCATTGGTAGTGGGAATCACAAATATGAGCAGAAACATTGACTCGTATAGAACGATTCCCAGAGATGAGTTACAAGCTTACGCTAGATGGAATATAACAGGATATGGAGTTACTCTGAGTGAGAACCAGCGAGCAAAGAGATCCTCCCCGATTTGGATTGTACCCCATCAGGGTCACCTATGTCTGCAAGGTAATGGCAAGAATCCCAGAGCTCAGTTAGGGAAAAGTATCTGCACTGAAACATATGTTTTTGCATCTCGGATTTCCCCCTCGTTCCTAGCAGCTTAGGGTACCTATTTCATCTGCCATGATAGAGCCTATACATGGTTGCCCCCTGACTTCTCAGGCACATGTTTTGTTTCGTTCCTGTTGCCTCCCACCTACACAGCCGCGGCAGATTACCATAAGACAAGGATAGTTAGAGGTGTCATCAGTAAAGAAGACACTGAAGGACAAGAATTTGGAGATTTCGTAAAGGGTTTTCTGCCGTTTTGGGGACCTATGGTTAACAGCAGGAACATAAGGCAATTGACAAGGGTGGTTGAATCCACTGTAGTTGAAACCGCCGGTGCCCTTAGTAATTTGACGGCTGAGCTCCAGTCGGATCGCCTTATGACTCTTCAGAACAGGGTCGCATTAGACGTCATACTTGCAGACCGAGGTGGGGTATGTAAAGTGATCTAATCAAGTTGCTGTGTTTTCATCCCAGATAACGCTCCGACAGTCTACCAGGCCATTTCCAAACTGCATAAGATCTCTGAATCTATTCACGTGGATAAAGGAGATTGGTCATTGATGGGGTGGTTCTGGGAACTGATATCCGCCTGGGGATGGAAGATTCTGATAGTCATTGGGATGATCTTAGCCATTATTTTCCTGTTCTGTCTGTGAGTACAGTGTGCTCCTGCAATATGTGGCCTCTGTGCTACATTGTGTGTAAGGAAACCTGTATCAAGAAACGAGCTAAGTAATAGGATGATGCTACAGCAACATCTCAATGACTTTATGAATATAGACCTGGACTCCGATTAGCGTGAGTATAGGTTATTGCCTATGTAAGGGCAAAAGGAGGATCTGTGGTACAGAAAATTCTGGACCCGTGTTATAAACATCTTCGTATCATGACGATTTTGGTATCATCAGACCGAGAATGATTAGAATACTATGCACAAGCACTTTCGTCATATTCGGGTGACGAAATCACCCGAAAATCAGAGTTTCCGTCCTGAACCCTCGGGTTCCATTTTGTGAACGGCAGCCATTTTGTGCTTGCCCTCACATAGTCCAAATGACTAAGGCCAAAAACGAGTCTGAAGGACACGTACACCTTTGCTGACTCCTCTGTGACCTGGGCAAGCTGACTCCACTGCCTGAAGCTAAACCTGTTCGGCCAGTTCCTTTCCCAGTGGCCGAATGAGATTAGTATCAAGGCACAACAACTCATAAACCTTTCATCGCACACAAACCATGTCTAATCTAACACACACCTGTCCCTGTTTCTTTCTTTTTGACTTGCTTTACGAGGAGGAGGTGCCCGTTTTTATTGGGGGTCCGTCGCTATCTGATGAAAATACTGGGCCTTGCCGGGTAATTAATTGTGGGCTGGACAAACTAAAATATGGGCTTGTCATCATGACTCTGCCTTTTCTTTGTAGTGAAAGTATGTGGATGGTCAACTGTAAAATAAGGAATGTTTGCCTAAAGCATAATATTTTGTATAAAAAGAGAAGGCTGGCTTTGCAAGATTGAGCAGTCTCCTGAGAATATATACTGTGTTGTACTTCTAGGATACCTGTTACTGGCTGCAGCCAATAAATACGATCTTTGACTTCACCAAGAAGACTCTGTGTTTTTGTAGTCTGAAACAGGAAGGACTCGAAGTCTTAGGGTGTGTTCCCTGGCACCGCTGGGTTCTTAAAAACCCAGTACTTCAATGTGAAATGTAAGCAGGAACTACATGTTTATCTTAACGCTCTTATACTCATTATTCAAAAATCATGACTGTATTTGCCTGAAAAGTTAAGGACATGAATCCATGAAAGGACACGCTTCAATGTACATTGCTCATAGTCTTACAAAAGGTAAGCAGCATGGTTTAAAAAGCCCACGTCCCTGAAACAGGCCGAGCGGTGGTACATATTGCATGGATTAAAAGAAGGAAAACAGCTGATTAGAATCGAATTAAATATTTCCCAGAGTTATTTTTTAAAAAGTACAGGTTTTTTCTGTTTCCTAACTAACTTGATGTTTGTTTTTATAGAGCGCAGAGTTCAGCTCCTGGGAGTTCAGGCTATTCTTGAAGGCTCCAGTGCTGAGAAATGGCAGAACTGTAAAGTAGAGGCTGGGGACCTCTGGGGAATATGTCATCTTACAAGTAACGCATGCAAATACATTGCATGCCATTATAACGCGTTCTTTACAACGAAAGCGTTGTTACAGCGTGAACCAGTCCATCGCAATTCATTACAACGACTGGCTGTAGGGGGCGCGCTGGACTAAGGAATAGTATTATATACTATTACTACTCCAATTTGTGCAACAGCAGAGAAGGTGTTGGATTGTAAATCCAACACCAGCATGCCCCATACAGCAAGTTGTTGAAACGACTTGCTATGTAATGGTATGCGTTGCTACAATGCAGTCGGTGCAATGACCACACTGTAAAGGTACTGCGTTGTAAAGGCACCAGGTTTTGGAGACAGTATTGTAAATGCTGTTATCCCCTCTGGGCAGGCCCGAAGAACGATTTCCAGGAGAGGCCGGTGGGGCTGAGAAGGTATTGGGACAGAGGCCAGAGGAGGCCTTTTTCTGCTGCAGCCTCCTTTCCTTTATTTTGCAAGTCTAGCAGTATGGAGAGCAGATGGGCAGAGTCTGACAGAAATTTCACACTGAACCCCTCTTCTTCTTTTCCTGGTGGCATCGTCAGTCTGGGTGAGCCCGAAAATAAAGGATAGATGAGGTCAATGCATCCTGATATGATCGTGGTATTGGTCACAGTGGGGCCAGGCAGGTAGTGTCACAAGATGAGGTGTAAATCACTGCAGGGCCATCATAGGTAGCCGTTTTCTTGTGCTTACCTAAGATATCACTGCCCCTTCAGTGTTGCTGTGCAGGTCCCTGCCCCCAGATACAGAGGGAGAGAGGGTGGAGATCGTAGCGACTGCTGAAGCCATCCTAAATGTGCAGATCAAAGACCTGGATGATTATGTGATCACTTTCAAGCTTACCTGCCATCCTGGGGCACATTTTTAAAATTAATAAGTAGGGGAATGGACTGTATTCAATTTTAAAAGTAGGGGCACGATGTGCCCTAATGATCCCACCCACTATGACCACTGGGTGTTCGAAATTCAAAGCAGTCAGCTAACTGACTGGAGTAGTTGATTGTAGCAATATACCCGGACATGCATTCAATGGCACTGGCACGATTTATCTCATCAAACGGTTTCCACACAACAATCCCGTAAGGACTTTAAGATCCTCAGGTCAGAACCTGATCAAGCCGTTAAAATTCAAACTTAAGACTAAAGGAGGCAAGTCTTTGCCTTTTTTTATCTGGTAAAGCGAGGAATTCTATTCCCAACCATCTTAGATCCCTAACCCAGGAAAACCAATTTAGAAAACAACTCAAAACGTGGATTTATTCTCTTTCTGACGATTATGTAATGTCCTTCATATAGTCTCCTCTCTGTTTCCTATCCTTTGCACACTGTTTAGTCAGCGCCAGGATGCTCCTTTCGGAGCGATTGTTTGCGCTTTAGAAATATACAAAAATATACAAATATATACAAATGTACTTTCACTTCCGCGAGAATGACTCCAGATACATTCTATAACTTAACGCTTGCATGTGCAAGGTCTTGCTTTTGTGTGTGCCTCAGGACAGAAGGAAAGGAATTGAAAAGACCTATCCCAACCTCAAGGACCATGCCATCTTGGTAAGAATGATGACTGCCCTCAGTGGTTTTCATAATGCAATCTGTGGAACTACTCAATGCCTGCCATGGCCCATTCAGCCTTGAGGCCATGGGTCACAAAAGCAGTGCCAGGGTTTTGGAAGGGGCAAGCCAGGGGTCGCAGCTGCGATCCCTCGTGACCCATAAACTATGTCACTGAGAAATAGTCTAAAAAAGACACGTGTTTGCTCCAGATCCATATCTGTTGGTGCGAATAAATTGAATTAATGTCAGTGCTCTTGGGTAGCGCCTATATAGATCTGCACATGCCACAACTGGCATGGAGCAAAGTCGACATGAAGCTGTTGGTGTAACTTCCGGGGCATAGCTGCAGGAGGTTGTTTGGGGTGTTACACCCCTCTATAAATGAATTTTGTAGTAAATAGTTGGGTGCAAGCGCTTTCAGTTGGGTATGGTGCGGTGTCTGTTGTATTTCACCTTCATTTTTACATATACACAGACAAAAACACACACGTTCGTTGTTTGATCTCTGTTTGAACTATCTTTAAAAATGTTATTTAGTTTCAAAAATATTGTATTTTAAACTGCTAACAATACACACTGCCTCTTAAAGATCCCTTATGTTCTGCCTCTCATATAATGTATTTTAACATGATATGCCAGTGTGATTGTTGGGAAATTTGAAGGTCACCTCCCCCCCACCCCCGCAATCTTACTGACTAAGCTATGTCCCTGGCAGTGGCACTGTTGTACATTTTCTGGAACCAGTCTGGCATCTGAGGAAGTATTCAAAATATGAAGAATCTGCTATCGGAAATCTCTATCAGAATGATGGACTGGGCACTTATCATGTTCAGTCCCCAAGCAACCCTTACAGTTGATAAGAGGGTCCCTGGATTATTCACAGGCCTGGCACTATTTACTTGGGGTTGTTTTTTATCTAACACGTATTTCAACTATAGCTGCCAAGTTTCCTATGTTCATGTGATGTGCTGCGTCAGTCCAGGTTTTCCTATCAGAATTCCGGGTCAAGTAGTCCTGTTTATTAATGTAAGACCACAAGTCCCAGAATTCAAAGACAAAACCTGCACGTGGACCTGGGAAACTTAGCAGGGCTGCTTTAAAGTTTATCATGCCAGGAGGTCGCTTCTCCAGTTAGTTGATACTGATCTGGGCGCTCAAAGGTTGTAGGAAATTAGTACTAGTAAAGTCATCAAATAGGCTAATTAGTCCTCAGTCTTAAGATTTTTAAAAACTTGAGAAATCTGCTTCATGCTTGATGATCCCAGTGCATCATAAGTTTGACGTCCTTACTTGTCCCTGCAGAGGGTATGACTTAAAGGCAAGGGCGGGCGACTTTGAACGTATTCTGTGCACTTTATGATCTGCATGGTACATGTTCTTTGCAGCTGGCACATAAACCCTCTGCGCTACCTTTCCATGAGTCAAAACGTCCAGTAGACTCTGATCTAACACTCTCTCTAGGAAGAACATTAATCACCAGAGTAAGCATGTCATTTTTATTGTTTCCGAAAATTGCTGGAGGCCAGGAAGGAGGCAGCAACTGCTTTGAAAACCATAATATACTTGCAAACACAACGGCCCCACCCAAAGTCAGCACCTGGTGTGGTCACACACCCCTAGAGCCGGCTCTTCTCAAGGGTCTTGTGACCTCAGTGACAGAGTAACTGGTGCTCTAGGGTGTGCTGCTTCATAGGACTGCCCGCAAGACTGGAGGTGAGCTTCAATATGGATTGTGGTGGACAGGTGATGGAGCAAGGTTTCGTACCTAAGGAACTTGCTTGAACTCAACCCTCTCAAATAACATGTAATTTATTAACCAACATGTTTGTATTTACTAATAACTGCATTACACAACATATTTTTCATCTAGGGGAAGCTTACCTATGTGCTTTACTAACAAGTAATTTGAGTGAATTAAAGACGCTGGAATCTTCTGCGCATGCATCTACTGCATCTACGTAGTATGACGTCCTTTGCTTTTGGAGGGAATTCTTTGCAGCTGCTCAGTAGTATTAAAATGGCCGCTTTGAACCTCCCATGCTAATGCATATGGCTTTGCTTAAGCTAAACCTTGATTGTCCTGCTAAACTACTGATGCAATAGTTCAAATAAATTAATGGGATTAGAGTAGGAATAAGTGGTATACAGAGCATTCATTTACTTTTGTATTTTAACATGTTCTTCTTGGACTTTATTATTAGTTCTTATTTGGGCCTGGAGGGTGATTGAAATCTC
Organism: Lissotriton vulgaris; assembly: GCF_964263255.1. Lineage (NCBI taxonomy): Eukaryota > Metazoa > Chordata > Amphibia > Caudata > Salamandridae > Lissotriton > Lissotriton vulgaris. Next base: position 836,942,666 of record NC_141698.1, read on the forward strand.
CATCTTGAAAATGTGTATGCATGCGTCGATGACACTGAAAGACCTCGAGCGATGACATTGAAGTGCTGCCAAAGCCCATCTTACCAGCGATGCGCCTAAGAACTTCACCTCTTGACCCACAGACAGGAAGAAGAATGGAACATATTTGATATACATTGTACATGAAGTACACAAAGAGTCCGCCTCCCCCAGTTTCGCTCCGAGGCCACCGAAGTCATCTGCGGCGTCCCGCAAGGATCATCACTCAGCCCCACCCTCTTCAATGTCTACATGAGACCCCTCGCAACCATCGCATGCCAACACAACCTCAACATCATCTCCTACGCCGACGACACCCAGCTGATCCTCTCCCTCACCAGAGACCCCGACACCGCCAGAACCAGCCTCCACGAAGGGATGAAAGACGTCGCCGAGTGGATGAAGAACAGCCGCCTGAAACTGAACTCAGACAAGACAGAAGTCCTCATCCTCGGACCATCACCCTCCGCCTGGAACGACTCCTGGTGGCCCCCAGCCCTGGGCACCGCCCCCAAGCCGACAGACCACGCACGCAACCTGGGCTTCATCCTGGACTCCTCCCTCTCGATGACCAGACAAGTCAACGCCGTCTCCTCCTCATGCTTCCACACCTTCCGCATGCTCCGCAAGATCTTCCGATGGATCCCGATCGAAACCAGGAAGACAGTCACCCAGGCCCTCGTCACCAGCCGGCTGGACTAAGGAAACACCCTCTACGCCGGAACCACAGCCAAACTACAGAAAAGACTACAACGCATCCAGAACGCCGCCGCCCAACTCATCCTGGACATCCCTCAACGCATCCACATCTCCGGCCACCTGAGGAACCTGCACTGGCTCCCCGTCAACAAGAGGATCACATTCAGGCTCCTCACCCACGCACACAAGTCTCTCCACAACCTGGGCCCCAAGTACCTCAAAGACCGCCTGACCTTCCACACGCCCACCCGCCAGCTACAGTCCGCTAGCCTCGCCCTCGCCGCCGTACCACGCATCCGAAGAGCCACCGCCGGAGGCAGATCCTTCTCCTACCTGGCGGCCAAGACATGGAACTCCCTCCCCATCCACCTTCGGCTGACCCAGGACCACCTCGCCTTCAGGAGACAACTCAAGACCTGGCTGTTCGAGCAGTAGCTGCCCCATTCCCCTAAGCGCCTTGAGACCCTTCCGGGTGAGTAGCGCGCTATACAAGTGTTATGATTGATTGATTGATTGATTGATTGATTGAAGTAATAATAAATATTGCTGGGAGGAATAAAGCATGGGAAAGTGAAATTAAGGGTGGGAACATAGAAAAATTAAACCAAAGAAGATTACTTCACATTAGTATGGTGTGATGACCTCTCCCCATCCCATTGACCAATCGAATGAAGGGAATACATAAATATTCAAACACTGGAGGGAGGTACATACACTGAGAATAGTATAACTAAGGTAGGCTTAGTCAGTTAGATTGTCTGACTTGTCACAGACCTGTCACTGACCCAACACTGTGGAAGAAGACGGCGAATGCCACGGGAGATCAGAAGGCTAGTCGAGCACTCTGAAAAAAGAATCGAGAAGGGAGAGAGAAGAGTCGGGCGATTGCTGAAGGAGAAGAATCTTTCCATCCAGAAGGGAACAAGAGTAACACCAGAGAGGGGTGTAACGCTGGTGTTACACTTAGAAGAGGTTACCTGCCCTGTCCTGCACCTGTCCTGATGGCTCCTGATTAGTTGGCCAGGGGTTGGTCCTCCCACCATTCTAGGTAAATATAAATCTGTGTGGTATGTCCTTGAACCGTTTTCCCTTTCCACCCTTCCCAGGTACCCATGTCATGAGATTTTTCTAAGGCTTTTATAAAATTTCTTTAATCTTAAAGTTCTTCTTGAGAAGTTGGTGTTTGCATGTATTGGTATCTGACTCACAAAAGGATTGCATAGCTAAAGGTTTTAAAACTCTCCGAGTCTGTGGTCATTGAAGAAATATAAGGTAGATGTTGTTTATGCCTATTATGCTAACAATCAGATCTATTGTCCTGAGGAAATTAAGAACTATGGTAACAAGGTATTGGTAAGAAGTGGTATACAGGTATAAGTCATTATAAGGTAACAAGCTTTTGGAGATGCACCTGCGTGCCTAAGAGGCATCGAGGCCTGTGACGGTTGTTTGGCGGCCTTCTCAACCACCCCAGAACATTTCTCTACTGATGAGGGATACTATCCCGAAACACAAGCCATGTCTTGTGTCTAGAGATGCTGGAAATATTAAGTACTTACTTGCACCAACTTTGGTGAATCACACACAAACTTTTGAAGAAACTCTTCAAGTTATACGCACTGCATATACCACAATGCAGAGGGGCGATCCGGAGGAGAGGTTAGCAGTGTGCTACCATCGTGGTTTTTCTGTTAAAGGGCTCCCGTGAGCCCCTAAGCGGACGAGCTTTTGGAGATGCACCTGCGCACCAAAGAGGCATTAAGGCCTGTGACGGTTGTTTGGCGGCCTTCTCAACCACCCCAGAACTTTTCTCTACTGATGAGGGATACTATCCCGAAATACGAGCCAGGTCTCGTGTCTAGAGATGCTGGAAATATTAAGTACTTACTTGCACCAACTTTGGTGAATCACACACGAACTTTTTCCGAAACTCTTCAAGTTATACGCACTACATATACCACAATGCAGAGGAGTGATCCGGAGGAGAGGCTAGCAGTGTGCTCTCATCGTGGTTTTCCTGCTTCATAGGACTGCCCGCAAGACTGGAGGTGAGCTTCAATATGGATTGTGGTGGACAGGTGATGGAGCAAGGTTTCGTACGTAAGTAACTTGCTTGAACCCAACCCTCTCGAATAACATGTAATTTTTTTACCAACATGTTTGTATTTACTAATAACTGCATTACACGACATATTTTTCATCTAGGGGAAGCTTACCTATGTGCTTTACTAACAAGTAATTTGAGTGATTTAAAGACACTGGAATCTTCTGCGCATGTGTCTACTGCATCTACGTAGTATGACGTCCTTTGCTTTTGGAGGGAATTCTTTGCAGCTGCTCAGTAGTATTAAAATGGCCGCTTTGAACCTCCCATGCTAATGCATATGGCTTTGCTTAAGCTAAACCTTGCATGTCCTGCTAAACTACTGATGCAATAGTTCAAATAAATGAATGGGATTAGAGTAGGAATAAGTGGTATACAGAGCATTCATTTATTTTCATATTTTAACATGTTCTTCTTGGACTTTATTATTAGTCCTTATTTGGGCCTGGAGGTTGATTGAAATCTCTATCTTGAAAATGTGTATGCATGTGTCGATGACACTGAAAGACCTCGAGCGATGACATTGAAGTGTTGCCAAATCCCATTTTACCAGCGATGCGCCTGAGAACTTCACCTCTTGACCCACAGAGAGGAAGAAGAATGGAACATATTTGATATACATTGTACATGAAGTAATAATAAATATTGCTGGGAGGAATAAAGCATGGGAAAGTGAAAATAAGGGTGGGAACATAGAACAATTATATCAAAGAAGATGACTTCACATTAGTATGGTGTGATGACCTCTCCCCATCCCATTTACCAATCGAATGAAGGGAATACACGAATATTCAAACACTGGAGGGAGGTACATACACTGAGAATAGTATAACTAAGGTAGGCTTAGTCAGTTAGATTGTCTGACTTGTCACAGACCTGTCACTGACCCAACACTGTGGAAGAAGACGGCGAATGCCACAGGAGTTCAGAGGGCTAGTCGAGCACTCTGAAAGAAGAATCGAGAAGGGAGAGAGAAGAGTCGGGAGATTGCTGAAGGAGAAGAATCTTTCCATCCAGAAGGGAACGAGAGTAGCACCAGAGAAGGGTGTAACGCTGGTGTTACACTTAGAAGAGGTTACCTGTCCTGATCTGTTGGCTCCTTATTAGTTGGCCAGGGGTTGGTCCTCCCACCATTCTAGGTAAATATAAATCTGTGTGGCATGTCCTTGAACCGTTTTCCCTTTCCACCCTTCCCAGGTACCCATGTCATGAGATTTTTCTAAGGCTTTTATAAAATTTCTTTAATCTTAAAGTTCTTCTTGAGAAGTTGGTGTTTACATGTATTGGTATCTGACTCACAAAAGGATTGCAGAGATAAAGGTTTTAAAACTCTCCGAGTCTGTGGTCATTGAAGAAATATAAGGTAAAAGTTGTTTATGCCTATTATGCTAACAATCTGATCTATTGACCTGAGGAAATTAAGAACTATGGTAACAAGGTATTGGTAAGAAGTGGTATACAGGTATAAGTCATTATAAGGTAAATTGTAATCTCTGATTGGCATTGAACGGTGATCAGCTTATTGTATGTGTGTTTTATGGGCCCAGGTGAGTATGGTGTTTTAGAAATAACCCAAACTGGTAATCTCGCTCCATCACAGTTATCAAGATTAAACTACATTTGCCACCACTAGGGTACACTTGCTGATGCTAAGACACCAGGGATTCTAAGGTCTTGCAGGGTCATCTAAGGTCTAGCATGGGAATTCGATCCCTCAGGATGGTGGTCTGGGGGACTGGTCCTGAAGGCTGAACCTGGTTCCCAGTTCCAAATTCGGCAACTCTGACCATAGTGCCACATCCTCTCCCCCACTGAACACCATACTGTCCCACTGAGAGAAATTCGCTATGCCTTCAACTACTCCCAATTATGCCCCGTTATAAACACCTGGATGCGACTTAATTCAAATTACGCACTAGACAAGAGCAATACGCTGTTTTTAAAAAAGTACCAACATCCTAGTAAAGGCAAACACTCATAGGGAATGCAAGATTAATTTGAGCATGTGAAATGGAAGCAAGACCAGCATGGTTAACATAACGCTTTTACACTCACTATTGAGAAATCAGTGAGTGCATTTGCTTGAAAAGTTAAGGACATGACTACAGGGCCCGGATGGGACCCATTTCATTGTCCCTTGCTTATAGCCTTACAAAACATAAGCAGTATGGTTTAAGAAGACCACATCCGTGAACACAGCCACGGTACACATTTTGCTTATATCCTTACAAAACGTAAGCAGTATGGTTAAAAAAGACCACATCCGTGAATACAGAGCCGCGGTACAAATTTTGTTTACCAATCCACCCATCAATCAGGCATTGCAGTACCTCCAGTCTTGGTGCACTTCCCCACCTGGAGAAAACAATGCTGTTCAAAGAAAGACAAAAAAAACACAAGTTGTGCTTTACTGGCAAACTGTAAAGTGACGCTAATGTGTTTGGGTGCGAATAAAATCAATGTGGTCACTATGCGACCACTCTGTCTTGCTTTATTTTGTTTCTTATTTATTTTTCATATGTTGAACCTTTTTATTCCCAAGGCTGCACTGTGGAAAAGAAAAATGTCAGAAAAAGACTACGAAAGTGTTTTTTTTATTTTGGATCCATTTCACAGGGGAACAAAAAATATACAAAAGGAGGAAAGAGAGGCTGAGAACTATTCCTTGAAATCGCAGTTTTCAGTAAGTGAGAAGGAGCTAGTCATAAGAGGGAATAAGAAGAAGAAAGAGAGAGGGGCAGCTGCCAGCGGCAGAGCAGAAGTGCTGCCCTTGTCTTATCTGGCCTATATCTGCCTGCCACGCCTGTCCCAAACGTCCAGGAACGCCGAGCCTTCTCTGCAAAGTTCGAGTCTGGCTGGATGCTCAAACATCCTGTGATTCTGAGAAAATCACTCAATTTCCCTGTGCCTAAAAATGAATATGTGCGTTTGTAATGCAACTGGTGCTCACGTAAAGCGCTTTGATACCTTCGGGTCAAGTACACACTATATAAAACTGCAAAAGAAGTGTAGTCCGACCTTATTATATATTTCTGGTTAATTCTTAACACCTGGCTTCCACAAGGCTCGATGCGCTCTGCCCGCACTCCCGTTTAAACTCGCACTTGGGATCGCGTGCCCTGTCTGTGATTGGTCCTTGCCTGCTCCTGGGGGCGAGCTCTGTGGACACCAGGTCATCTTAAGTGGCTCACGCTGTGAGAAATGGTTTGCTGCTGCTTGTTTCGTGCACCGTTGAAAGCAGAGGTGAGGGTCGTGAGGTCAATGCGAAAGGGGTGTGAGGGACAGTGTGACAAGGCCCCCGTGTGTCTGGCTGGATGTGGCCCGCTCCCGTGTATTTTGTCGGCCAGGTCGGGGTGCAGTGAGCATGGCTTGGTAGGAGTGCTGCGCAAGAAGGTTGCATGAATGGGCCCATGGGTGTAGGGATTCGGGGACTTAGTCCCCCCATATTTTGAGGGGGAGGGGGGCCAGGGAGGCTTAAGTTTAAAGACTGCGAGTTCTTCGGAAATACGAGTCTAACGTCAGGCGTTAGAGCTACGGTTCATTCTAGTTGGTGCTCACATGTCATTTAGTAAGTCTACGTGTGACGAATATTGTCCATGCAGTAGCTGTATAAACTCATAAACATTTGTTGTAGTGAATGAGCTATGCAGAGACCTGTGAAATCCATACTCCGTTGCAAATTCTGGAAATATTTCTGTAATGCACCGACAGAACTGTTTTACATAAAAGAATGTTGGATTGGGTTCTCTGCCCGCCACGCCAGACCCGAACGGTCAGGAAAGCCGAGCCTTCTCTGTAAAGTTCGAGTGGCGGGAGGCTCAAACATCCTGTAATTCTGGGAAAATCACGGTTTCCCTGTGCCTAAAAATGAATGTCTCTCTGTAATAAAGCTGGTACTCATGTAAAGCGCTTTGATAATTTCGAGTCAAGTACACGCTATATAAAACTTCAAGTGTAGTCCGACCGTATTATACATTTCTGGAAAATTCCAGGCACCTGGTTCAACAAGGCTTGCGGCGCTCCACCAACACTCCAGTTTAAGCTCGCACTTGAGATTGCGCACCCTGTCTGTGATTGGTCCTTGCCTGCCCCTGGGGGCGGGCTTTGTGGACACCAGGTCGTCTTAAGTGGCTCACGCTGCGGGAAACCGTTTGCCGCTGCTTTATTTATTTATGCGTTTTCATATAGCGCGGACTTTACCCGAAGGCGTCAGAGCTCTTCACAATAGGAACAGCAATGATACATGAGGAGAAAATTACAAGTGAACAAATTACAAAAGCAGACGTTAAGTTACATGAGGTAAGTGACAATTGTGAGCAAACCAAATACTTGAGGTAGCAAACAGTGCATTACAGGAGGAAAAATTGACAAGTGTGCAGGTTATAAAAGAAAACAAAGCACAATTAGATGTATAAAACAGCAATATATTTCACCCCTGAAAGCAGAGGAGCCGAGCCGAGCGCATGGTGAGATGCAAAGGGAGTAAGGGACAGAGTGTAACAAGCCCCCCACCCTTCCTGTACTCAGCTGTAAGGTTTTGCCCCTATTCCTGGCTGATAGTCCGCTCCCGTGCGTTTGGTCCGCCAGGTCGTGTTGTGTGGTGCGCATAGCTTGATCGGTGTGCTACGCATGGAGGTTGCCTATGTGGGCCCATGGGTGTAGGGACTGGGGGACTTTTTAAACCTACTTTTAGTTTTCTCTTTAATACAACTTCCATTGTTGATATACTTTATTTGGATCGCCATTTATATGCTATGTACTGGAACTCGGTGTAAACTAAATCCTTGTACTCTGGCCTATGATGTATACTTGATATTATTTAACAGTTCTTACACATATTTCCACTGGTTGTAATGTTCATAACGTTTCCGTTTCTGCCCTGTACATAACAACGTATCAGCGTTTTATCGTCTCAATTCTTCTCACTTCCCTCCCGTTTTGGGATTGGGGGATTTAGCCCCCCTATATTTTGTAAGGGGGCAGGGGGGCATAATGTACAGTGCGAGAGGGACCAGGGCTGCTGAAGTTTAAAGCAGCTATTTTTTTCGAAATTACGAGTCTAACGTCAGGCGTTAGAGCTACGGTTCATTCTAGTTGGTGCTCACAATGTCATTTAGTAAGTATACGTGTGACGAATATTGTCCATGCAGTAGCTGTATAAACGCATAAACATTTGTTATAGTGAATGAGCTATGCAGAGACCTGTGAAATCCAAACTCCGTTGCAAATTCTGATAATCTTTCTGTAATGCACCGTCAGAACGGTTTTACATAAAAGAATGTTGGATTGGGTTCTCTGCCCGCCACGCCAGACCCGAACGGTCAGGAACGCCGAGCCTTCTCTGTAAAGTTCGAGTGGCGGGAGGCTCAAACATCCTGTAATTCTGGGAAAATCACTGTTTCCCTGTGCCTAAAAATGAATGTCTCTCTGTAATAAAGCCGGTGCTCATGTAAAGCGCTTTGGAGTCAAGTACACGCTATAAAAAACTTCAAGTGTAGTCCGACCGTATTTTACATTTCTGGAAAATTCCAGGCACCTGGTTCCACAAACACTCCGTTTAACCTCGCACTTGAGATTTCGCGCCCTTTCTGTGATTGGTCCTTGCCTGCCCCTGGGGGCGGGCTTTGTGGACACCAGGTCGTCTGCAGTGGCTCACGCTGAGGTAAACGGTTTGCCGCTGCTTTATTTATGCGTTTTCATATAGCCCGGACTTTACCCGAAGGCGTCAGAGCTCTTCACAATAGGAACAGCAATGATACATGAGGAGAAATTTACAAGTGAACAAATTACAAAAGCAGACGTTAAGTTACGTGAGGTAAGTGACAATTGTGAGCAAACTAAATACATGAGGTCGCAAACAGTGCATTACAGGAGTAAAAATTGACAAGTGTGCAGGTGATAAAAGAAAACAAAGTACAATTAGATGTATAAAACTGCAATATATTTCACCCCTGAAAGCAGAGGAGCCGAGCCGCGCGCATGGTGAGGGTCGCGAGGTATATGCAAAGGGAGTGAGTGACAGTGTAACAAGCCGCCCCCCCCCCCCCCCCTACCCCCTGTACCCGGCTGTAAGCTTTTGCCCCTATTCCTGGCTGATAGTCCGCTCCCGTGCGTTTGGTCCGCCAGGTCGTGTTGTGTGGTGCGCATAGCTTGATCGGTGTGCTACGCATGGAGGTTGCCTATGTGGGCCCATGGGTGTAGGGACTGGGGGACTTTTTAAACATATATTTAGTTTTCTCTTTAATACAACTTCCATTATTGATATACTTTATTTGGATCGCCATTTATATGCTATGTACTGGAACTCGGTGTAAAACTAAATCCTTGTACTCTGGCCTATGATGTATACTTGATATTATTTAACAGTTCTTACACATATTTCCACTGGTTGTAATGTTCATAACGTTTCCGTTTCTGCCCTGTACATAACCACGTATCAGCGTTTTATCGTCTCAATTCTTCTCACTTCCCTCCCGTTGTGGGACTGGGGGATTTAGCCCCCCTATATTTTGTAAGGGGGCAGGGGGGCACAATGTAGAGTGCGAGAGGGACCAGGGCTGCTGAACTTTAAAGCAGCTATTTTTTCGAAATTACGAGTCTAACGTCAGGCGTTAGAGCTACGTTCATTCTAGTTGGTGCTCACAATGTCATATGGTAATTTTACGTGTGACGAATATTGTCCATGCAGTAGCTGTATGAACTCATAAACCGAAGTAATTTGGCTACCAGAGATGTAATATCAGGGGCATGCGCAGGGATTCTTGTCTGATGGTAACCTGTGCAGAATCCTTGTGGCTCCTCTAGAGTGGGTGCATTCAGTGGATTTACACAGGGATTTTAGGGGGGTGAATATACTGTAGGTCTCAGAGGCGTGGCCGATGTAATTAAGGACGTTGCTTAAACACGCAAGTTCAAGTGTGCGCTTAGCATAGTTTGCCGCTCGACTAGTATTTTGCTGCTTCTTGCATTGCTTGCAGATATATATATTACAAGTAACGTGAGAGCTACAACGAGCCAGGACAATTGGTTTTTCAGTGCTTGTTAGTTGCAGGAGATAAATAGGCAACTATGGCTTCGTTGTACATACAATTAAAAATGCTGCAAGTTGTGATATGGTTGACTGAAAGCAACCAGTTTTTTTGAAGTTGAGTCAGTGGTAGTTAAGGGTGTTAGTGTGGCAGAATATATATTTTTTTCACGCTGATGGTGAGGGCAAAAATGGAGAGCTGGATAGTGACGTGTATCGGCGCCTGCTTTTCAGAAGTGCCGGTGCTAAGAACTGGTGGGACCCGGTCCACTTAAAGCCCTGTATTTTCTTTTCCACAAATTAGTGTTTGGTTAGGTGCTCGTTTGATTGAGACTGCAGGATCAAACAATTGAGATGAAGACAGCTGAACTGAAGATGCAAATCAGCTCTTACATGGAAGAGCGCCCACCATTTCACAGCATAATCCAGGGGCAGTTAGGTCGTGATGGTTGTATTGAGCTGTGGCATTTGTTTTATAGTGAATGAGCTATGTGGAGACCTGTCAAATCCATACTCGGTTGCAAATTCTGGAAATCTTTCTGTAATGCACCGTCAGAACTGTTTTACATAAAAGAATGTTGGATTGGGTTCTCTGCCCGCCACGCCAGACCCGAACGGTCAGGAACGCCGAGCCTTCTCTGTAAAGTTCGAGTGGCGGGAGGCTCAAACATCCTGTAATTCTGGGAAAATCACTGTTTCCCTGTGCCTAAAAATGAATGTCTCTCTGTAATAAAGCTGGTGCTCATGTAAAGCGCTTTGGAGTCAAGTACACGCTATAAAAAACTTCAAGTGTAGTCCGACCGTATTTTACATTTCTGGAAAATTCCAGGCACCTGGTTCCACAGGCTCGCGGCGCTCCACCAACACTCCGTTTAACCTCGCACTTGAGATTTCGCGCCCTGTCTGTGATTGGTCCTTGTCTGCCCCTGGGGGCGGGCTTTGTGGACACCAGGTCGTCTTTAGTGGCTCACGCTGAAGGAAACGGCGTTTTTATATAGCGCGGACTTTACCCGAAGGCGTCAGAGCTCTTCACAATAGGAACAGCAATGATACATGAGGAGAACATTACAATGACGCTCTTCACAATAGGAACAGCAATGATACATGAGGAGAAAATTACAAGTTAACAAATTACAAAAGCAGACGTTGTTACATGAGGTAAGTGACAATTGTGAGCAAACGAAATACATGAGGTCGCAAACAGTGCATTACAGGATGAAAAATTGACAAGTGTGCAGGTGATAAAAGAAAACAAAGTACAATTAGATGTATAAAACTGCAATATATTTCACCTCTGAAAGCAGAGGAGCCGAGCCGCGCGCATGGTGAGGGTCGCGAGGTCTATGCAGAGGGAGTGAGGGACAGAGTGTAACACCCCCCCCCCCCCCCCCCCCTACCCGGCTGTAAGGTTTTGCCCCTATTCCTGGCTGATAGTCCGCTCCCGTGCGTTTGGTCCGCCAGGTCGTGTTGTGTGGTGCGCATAGCTTGATCGGTGTGCTACGCATGGAGGTTGCCTATGTGGGCCCATGGGTGTAGGGACTGGGGGACTTTTTAAACCTACTTTTAGTTTTCTCTTTAATACAGCTTCCATTATTGAAATACTTTATTTGGATCGCCATTTATATGCCATGTACTGGAACTCGGTGTAAACTAAGTCCTTGTACTCTGGCCTATGGTGTATACTTGATATTATTTAACAGTTCTTACACATATTTCCACTGGTTGTAATGTTCATAACGTTTCCGTTTCTGCCCTGTACATAACAACGTATCAGCGTTTTATCGTCTCAATTCTTCTCACTTCCCTCCCGTTTTGGGATTGGGGGGATTTAGCCCCCCTATATTTTGTAAGGGGGCAGGGGGGCATAATGTACAGTGCGAGAGGGACCAGGGCTGCTGAACTTTAAAGCAGCTATTTTTTCGAAATTACGAGTCTAACGTCAGGCGTTAGAGCTACGTTCATTCTAGTTGGTGCTCACAATGTCATATGGTAACTATACGTGTGACGAATATTGTCCATGCAGTAGCTGTATGAACTCATAAACCGAAGTAATTTGGCTACCAGAGATGTAATATCAGGGGCATGCGCAGGGATTCTTGTCTGATGGTAACCTGTGCAGAATCCTTGTGGCTCCTCTAGAGTGGGTGCATTCAGTGGATTTACACAGGGATTTTAGGGGGATGAATATACTGTAGGTCTCAGAGGCGTGGCCGATGTAATTAAGGACGTTGCTTAAACACGCAAGTTCAAGTGTGCGCTTAGCATAGTTTGCCGCTCGACTAGTATTTTGCTGCTTCTTGCATTGCTTGCAGATATATATTACAAGTAACGTGAGAGCTACAACGAGCCAGGACAATTGGCTTTTCAATGCTTGTTAGTTGCAGGAAATAAATAGGCAACTATGGCTTCGTTGTACATACAATTAAAAATGCTGCAAGTTGTGATATGGTTGACTGAAAGCAATCCGTTTTTTTTTAAAGTTAAGTCAGTGGCAGTTAAGGGTGTTAGTGCTGCAGAATATATTTTTTTTCACGCTGATGGTGAGGGCAAAAATGGAGAGCTGGATAGTGACGTGTATCGGCGCCTGCTTTTCAGAAGTGCCGGTGCGGAGAACTGGTGGGACCCGGTCCACTTAAAGCCCTGTATTATCTTTTGCATAAATTGGTGTTTGGTTAGGTGCTCGTTTGATTGAGACTGCAGGATCAAACAATTGAGATGAAGACAGCTGAACTGAAGATGCAAATTCTCTCTTACATGGGAGAGCGCCCACCATTTCACAGCATAATCCTGAGGCATTTAGGTCGTGATGGTTGTAGTGAACTGTGGCATTTGTTTTATAGTGAATGAGCTATGTAGAGACCTGTGAAATCCATACTCGGTTGCAAATTCTGGAAATCGTTCTGTAATGCACCGACAGAACTGTTTTACATATATATGTTGGATGGGGATTTTAAGACTAGTTAATTCTTATAAAGCAGGAACATGCTGAAGGATCTTAAGCGGATGCACTAATTCCTACTCAAGTGGTACTGCAGGCCTCTGCGCACATGCCAAGAGAATTGGGCAATTGAGAATAGATACTTTGTATAGGGATTATAAAACCTTTTTTTCACCAGCACTAGAATCCATAGCTGGACAAGCAAAGAGGGGGAGGCTGGCTGATTATTTTTCTCACTTGCATTAAAAGGGAGGTTTTAGGTGTTACCACCTGGAGTCCCCACCGTGCAGGATTTATTAGTCTCATCCGCTGGCCCACATAAGATGTAATGGTAAATTTGTTTAAAGCTAAATCTTTTCTGCATGAGGAATGCAATGTACAGATATTGGGTTAGTTTATTAAAAATCTGATGGGCTTAAAAACTTCTTTGACATATATTGTGGTGGAAGGGGCCTTTGATGTTGACCTGTGTGTGGTCTCGAGGGAATCGGGGGTTTTGGATGTTGGTTGTGCTCTTGTATCTGGAACCCATCTGGAACACATTCGTTAGGGGATTCGATTATACACCTTGTTGAATGAGCTTAATTTATCATTTACATTGGATGCAATGTTGCTAACCAAAAGGGATGTTAATCCTACTTTTATAGGAAGAGGTTGTGAATCTTACATAGATTTTTTTTGTCTCCACTCCACTTCCGATGTATATTTCCAAATTTTGGATACAGATGAGCCCTTTCAGCCACCATAATCCAGTATGCATCTCGATCTGTTACTCTGCACTGACTAAAAGCCCTGGGGCCAATGTCAAAGTGGTTAAGGTTACAAGCCAGGGCAGGAGACTTAAGTGGACCCAGATTATACTGGAGGCTTTTTACAAGTCCTTGGACTCCAGTTGTGAAAGGGAGATAGATATTTCTGTCCACTACAAATAATGCCCTAAATATTTTAACAGCCTTATTTGAGATCTCTAAAGTAGTGTTCGGTTTGCTGGAGACACCCAAGTCCCTCAAGTGTATTAATCGTCCCAGGTAGTTTGACTCTGAATGCTTGAAAACACTGAGGGAGCTTAAGAGTGCTTTGAGCCATGGGATCTAGCCAACATAAAGAAATGTCACTGTTTGTATAAAAGATCAGGCAAGCCGTAAAAAAGACATACTTGAGGAGGCCTTGACTGATCTAATTGAGGTAAGTACCCTGAATAGCAGCTCAAGATTCTGGAGTATTATCAATGGCCCCTGATTTGGTTCAGAAATTGCTTCCCTGGAGCCACACAACTGAAGATACATGGGTGGCTCAATTTAAGGATACATACAAGATAGGCCAGTTGGAACAGGACTGCATTTCTGTGATGATTGGGTCCGCTAAGTTGACCTTCTCCTGTGAGAGTTAGATCTTTATGGGTTTATCTAATAACAGAACCAAGTTTGGATGGCATTCTGCCTGATATGATCATGAATGATGTCTGAGTGCCTTTTCTAACTGCACTTAATGCAGCAGTGTTGGTAGGTCCACCGCAGTCTTGGGTTATGTCCATTATTTTACCAATTTTTTAAAACTGGGACAGATAGCCCATCCTACTGTAGGCCAATTTCCCTACTCAATTCTGTAGTAAAGGTTGTATGTCGTAGTTTACAGAAAACTGTCGGTGTGGGATGAGTAAAACAAGGTGCTGTCAATCTCAGTATAGGCTTTGTGCAGGGCGGGCCACTGTATGCAAGTGTTTGAACTTATACTTGATTTTAAGTAAATACATAGTTGCTTGTTCTGATCCAAAACACTTAGATTTTATGGACCTTTCATTTGTGTTTGACCGGGTAAACGGAACAAAATTGTGTCAAGTCATGTTTCACTGGGGGAGGAGATGGACATTTTGTTTCTGATAGACCTTTATAGGGAAACAGAGGCATGTCCGTTTCTCTGAAGACTTGCAGTGTTCACCTAGTTTAATAATTAAAGGAGGGGTGTGGCATGGTTGTATTTTGGCTGTTTTTGTTTAACCTATACATTGACAGATTAGAGATGGCCCTGATTGATGTGAAATCAGATTGTCTGAATGTGGGTCATGTAGTCTACCAGTATTATATGCGGGTATCGCAGTCCTCATGGCTAAGACTGCATGAGGCTTACAAGCCCTGTTGACATCCATTTCTAAGATCACAGAAGATTTGGACTTCTCTTGATTTATTAAGCAGGAATCCTTTGTGATGGTGGTCTAAATCAACTAGTTTTACGTTAGGATCCAGTGTTCTTTCCAAGGCCAGAGTGTTCTTATATTTCTGAATACTATTCGATTCAGCACTAAGTTGGGTTCCTTTGTTAGATTTTGGGGTCTCTAGTTGGCAGAGGTAGGTACCTTTGACCAAATAGGGACACTTGCGTCTAGTCAGGGGGTACACTCCTAAAATAACCCCTGCTCACCCCCTTGGTTGCTTGGCACGAGCAGACAGGCTTAGCTCAGAGGCAGTGTGTAAAGCATTTGTGAACACATACAGTAACCCAGTCACACTACAGATGGGCACCGCACAAGTTGTAGTATAAAAATAAATATTTTTATACAGACTGTACACAAGACCACAAAAGACAAAACGCCACAATACTGTACTTTTAAAATGGTAGAAATAGCTTAGTTCTCTTTAGATGGTAAACGTGACACTTTAAGTTCAATGTACCTTTGGATGCATAACACTATTCAACGAAAGTTGTAGGGAAGGTGATGCGTGGGTTCCTTACACACAGGAATGGTGATGTCGGTTCCCTACTGCTGCGTAGGGGACTGTGATGCATCGGTTCTTTTCTGCATGGTGAGGTGATGCATCTGTTTCTTATTGTGCTTCCGTGGCGATGCGACCCGCAACGCAGTGATGCGATGAAGATCCAAAGTAATGAAACAAAATGGCGTCGTCTTGAGGTGACAATGTGTGCACGCCCAACGGCTGTGCGGCAACTCAACAAATCTTCTGAGTCTCGACAGGCCCTGCAACAAGCTTCTCCGGTGATGCGACTGCGTCTGCTGTGATGGCAACACTTCTCCGGTGATGCAAGGCACTTCTGCAATGTGATGCGACTGCGGCGACACTCTTCAATGATACGACGGCTGAGGCGGAGCCATGCTTCGTGAGTCGCGCTTCCAGCTCCTGGTGACACGCAGCCCCTCAAAAGGCCTAGCACAACAGCAGGCACTTCAAAAGAACTCAGGGGAGCTGGTTGGTTAAGTCTGTTATCCCTGAGACTTCAATACTGTGGGGAGCACATTTTAGACGCTCCACTCCCAAACGCACTGCGTAAATGGATACTAGATCCTGCTATAGTGATAAGATTTCTTGTTCTTTTTTCTTATCCACATGTATGGCATCATGCATTTTGAAATTTTACCATATTAAAGTGTGCCCAAAGAATTGTTCAGAGCAGCATTTCTTTATTAAGAACCCAATGCATTTCAGGCTTGTTTCTAGCCCTTCATCAGGGGTAACTGCAAGTTAACAATGTAAGAAAGTCCCTGAGACTTCAGCAGGAGGCAAGCTCAATTTCCAAGACATTGGAGATCCCTTTCAAGTTGATGACAGTAGCCCAAAGTTCCTTTTTTCCTTTCTTTGGCAGTCAGTCAACCACTGCAGGCCAATCCCCCAAACAGCACTCCGCTTAGGGATAGTCTCCTTCTTCAGTTTCTCTCTGGTTCCTCAACTCCGCAAAGGCTGTTCTTGTTTCCCTAAAGTGATCTAAAGTTCTGGGTCTGGGTCCCCATAGTTATACTAGCAAATCCTTTGTCCTATGAAGGCAGAGAGTCCTGTACCCAGGCCAAACCAGTTCTGTGCAGTCATGGAGCACTTTGTTGACATCGCTCCTTTCCTTTGACAGTGTGGGCCACGGTCATCAGACGCACTGCAGGAGGTGGAGCCAGCATTGTGAATGGCAGGCACAGCCCTATTCAGGTCCCAGGTGCAACTCCTCCCAGCCATCTACATGTAGATAGCTCTAGTCAGCCCTGAGCTGACTCACCCTGTCTCCTGGAGCCCCCAGCCCCTGTCACTCAAACACCAGCCAAGGAATACACAACCTAGCAGAGGCAGGCTTAGTTAGGCAAGAAAATAACTTACTTTCTAGAAGTGATATTTTCAAACGCAGAATGTTAAAACCAACTTCACTAAAATATGTATTTTATCATTCTGAGTTCAGGCATACTAAACTCAAATTTCCATCTAGTTCCCGAGTCAGTTAGGATTATAAGCTGTTATAATCAAACTGCCCATTCTGGCCATGGGGAACAGGTAACCTTGCAATACTGAAAAACGAAAATGGCTGTAATTCACTATCGGGACATGCCACACACATCAGGGCATGTCGTACCTTTTACCTACAATGCACCCTTCCCATGGGCCTACCCTAAGGGAGACTAATATCCAGAAAAGGGAAGGTTTAGGGACTGGCAAGTGGGTGCACTTGTCCAATCAACATGGCAGTACCAGACTGCACACAGGCTCTGCAATGGCAGACCTGAGACACATTTTACAGGCTGCTTCTGTGGGTGGCACAACCAGTGCTGCAAGCCCACCAGCAGCATTTGATTTACAAGCCCTGGGCACACACGGTGCACTGTACTAGGGTCTGACAAGTAAATCAAACCAGCCATTCATGGTCACTAATCATACATCAATTTACCATAAGGAGCACTTGCACTGTGGCACTGAATAGCAGTGGCAGTGCCTAAAGCATCTATAACCAGCCAAAATTTTTTTTAGGCTTTCTTAGGTTCTCTAGTAACTACGATGTACTGACTAACCACTTCTGCATGTTCAGAAATGTACAAAGATTAGCA
Source organism: Lissotriton vulgaris (assembly GCF_964263255.1). Classification (NCBI taxonomy): domain Eukaryota; kingdom Metazoa; phylum Chordata; class Amphibia; order Caudata; family Salamandridae; genus Lissotriton; species Lissotriton vulgaris. The sequence continues at coordinate 836,960,265 of NC_141698.1, forward strand.
GATTTTTTTTTTAATCCTATGTTTTATTTGCATTTCTTTTAATCTTTACTATATCAAGTTTTAATTGTACCTCAAAACCAAATAAAGCTACATTGACGGACTGACATATCAGTATTCGTTGCCCTGGTTTCTTCGTGAGGCGATCTTGCATTTCTGACTTGCTCTGCATATTTGACTTCTCAGTGCTTTGGTTCTCTCGTCTTTTCATGAGGCGATCTTGCATACCTCTATCTACATTAATTTTTCAGTATTTTCATACTGTTCTCTGTGCATACCTCCGACTTGCTCTGTGGAATTGACTTCTCACTTTTGCTCTCGTCTACAGTGTGCCCACGTGGATGACTTGAATGCAGCCTAGTCCATTTACGATTTCTCAGCCAGAATCATTGATGGAAATGAAGGGTCACTGGAAAAATACTGGTGAGTTTGAACTGTACCCCTTACATTCTTGGCACTAGCATCTTGCGTCTACCTGAAATGAAAATGCTCATTCTGATTGTTTTTGAGCTACTTTGTCTATCAGTCTTATCTGCCACAGACATTAAACCTTCCCCATCTGATATTTATTATGGAAATAAATACAAGAGTCTCGCGAGCCTGTGTTGTAAACAGACTTGTGCCAGAATATAATTTCTCTTAAAGGCATTAACACCCTTCCTCCTTGCAGAAAGCTGGAGTCCAACTGCAGATCAGACCGACATACCTGCCTTGTTCACACACCACATGTAGGGGTGAACATTTAACCAACACTACTCAGTTAGCATGTTCATGTTTGCGTGCAACCTGTAGATGACGCAGTCGACTCTGTGCCGCCCTCTCCCCATCCATCTATGACCTCAATAGAAAAACCTTAAAGATTTGCACGCTATTCACATATTCAAATCTATTAATGTTGACCTTGAACCCTCATTTCTTGAGTGCTAATCTAATGTTTAGCTCTTCATTAGAAGTCGCGTTATTGTGGCAAATCCCTGCACCACCCTGTGCTGCAAATTGTTAGTATTTAATCCGCAGCAAATCTGTAAACTAAAAACTAAGTGTCTAGTGTACTCCTACCATCCATCACCAGGTAATCACATTCGTTTTTATTTGCAATCTTATTTCAGCTAGAACAATGTACTATGGGCAGCAACTTAACTCGTCTTTTCAAGTCTTTGAGCAGCAGTGAGTGTGGAGGTAGGGAAATGTCAGCCTTCCCACGTCTCTCAAAGATTAGACCTCCTCCATCTCACTTCTCCCCCCCGTCCTGCGCCTGGCTGGCAGCAGGCCCTGCTTTCTATCAGCTCAGCAGCCTCCTCCCGATTACGCTCCTTGTATGTTTTTCTTTTCTCAACTTGGAGATGAGTGGATCATCCTCAATTCCTTTCCGTGGGCAGGAAAACACGCATTGGCAATAGATCTCGCCTTTAGGGCTTTATGAGTATTTAGTTATGCAGCACAATATCCTTCCTGCAACATCAACTGTTGCATGTCTAAACACTTATAGAAGAGGTGTGGTGCAGTGGCCAGGGCGGCTGACTCTGGAACACCGGCGCTCAGTTTGATCCCTGGCGCCTGAGGCAGGTTAGCCCAGCACCATGCGACTCCTGGGCAATAGCTCGCTTAACCTTCCAGACGGCCCCCAGCGCCTTGACATCCTTAGGGGTAATTACGCTTTACAAATACTGGTATTAAAAGGTCCCAAAGGTGAGACCTATTGGCTATGCCAATGCTTGTTTAAATTTGTATGGAGTATGAAAGAAAACTGAGCGGTGTGCTCGTACCTTGACTAGCTCTTCCTTTAGTTGCAGCTCTGTTACGAGGTTGCTAGTGTGAGGGATATAGGACTTCTTTTGCCAGCCAGATGATGAATCCCGTCTCCCACTCTGGCCTGACAAGACGATGACCCCAGATCGGGTGCTTACTCATGCTTTAGGTACTTCAGCAGAGCTCCCAGCAAAATACAGTACACCAGGGTAGGTGTTGCTCGCCGTTAATGGCAATAACTTGTAAAATGAATAATTTAAAATGCAAGTAGTCCAGGTTTGGAATTAGTGGCAGTGTGATTGATAAACAAATGAGTTGATTGCATGCATTTTGCAAATGAAAATGGGTTTTTTTGCCCATGCCTGTCACCGATTCAGTCAGATGCACCAGAAATAAAACAAATGTCTACTGAGAAGCTTTTAGTATTGCTTCAATGAACAATTTGGTTTTCATTACCGTGAATGTGTTTTTTGTTTTAAGGTAAAGTTTGAGCATTTGCCTGCTTGGTCTGGATCTCTTCATCAAAGCGTCAATGTTTCTGGTGTTCAGGGAAAGTCAAAACACCAGGGGCCTTATTTATGAAGGCCTTGCGCCACCGGTGCGTCACTTTTAACATGGGGAAAAAGTGACGCACCGGTGGCGCAAGGCCTTCATAAATAAGGCCCCAGCTCTGTGACTGGCTGTTAGTGGCAAGTGATTGGTCATGGTGAGCGGGGAAGGAAAAATCATTTTCTGAACCTACCTGCCTATTTGACGGAGTGCTAACATTGGAAACATTTCTTTTTACATTACACACCCTGTAAACACGGCATGATTACTAATTCAGTGACAGGTATTGGTGTATGCGTAATTCAGAGACTTTTGGGTATGATCAGATATTGGCTGCTCATATGTAGGAGAAAGTTAACCTTTGCATCTGCACCTTGGGCAATGGCCTTTCCGCACCAAATTCAACATTGCCTGGCGTGACCAGAACATGACCCCAGGCAGTCTTCTCAGGCACTCCAATTAGGCACAGTTCGGCTAGCCAACAATTGGCAAACATTTTTGCAGTGTTGAAAGAGCAATCGCGTTGGATTTTACTTTAAAAATCCAGGAAACTTACCTGTGAAATACCTATATACAGTTTTGGAATTTGGGTGCCAATGGAGCTCCTTTTGCAAACCAGTTATTTGCATTTCATTTTGATGATGCACTGTTTGTTATGTTTTAAATCCACCAAGTCAGGCATGTGTGATAGAACAAAAAAGTAAATTTCATTTTTCACTGTTTATAAATCTTTTTACTTTGTATTCTATGAAAATGATGCCTATATTGCTGGACCCTGCATGCGCTGGTAAAATAACGCTGCACGTCTGCTTGTAAGAGTTGTAATACTTCACCACCACATAAGAGGCAGCATGTGCAATTAAAAACACACATGCAACACAGTCTGCTTTAAGTTCACACACTTAGAGAAAAGGCCATGTCATTCCTTGTTCAGAAGCATGTATTTCTAATGAGTTTAGGTTTAAAACGTGGACTAAACACGAGAGAACAGACACCAGAGTGCAGATGTTCCCTAGACTGCTGTGAGCTTTGACACTCGCATTAATCTTCACTGGTAAGTTCAGTGCTGCAGCCTTTCATGAGTTTTTTTGATGATTTTCCGTTGACTGCATTGTTTACATAGTTATTGGTAATGGCTTTCTAACCTTTTCTACCTGTGGATGCCTGAGTTTTTCTTTCCCTTTTGACTGTCCCCTTACTTTTAATTTGAAAAATTCATCCCGGGCCTACAGATTAGGATCAGCTTTCTGTGGCGGTCCAGGAATTGGTGACGGTTGCTGAGTAGGGAAAGGGCTCTTTTCCTTCTTGCCAAGAGAAGGCAAAGGGCAGTGTCTACTTCTCCTGCTCTGCCGCTGTCAGTTGCCCCGTCATCTTTCATCTTTTTTGTTTTCTCGTCTTTGAACAACATTGCTTTTTCCAGGTCGGTAAGTGCACCATTCCTGGAGGTACTGCAATACCTGGTAGATGCGTGGAGCGCAAAAGTTTTGTGATCCTTATCAGCTGTTTTCCTTATTTTAGTTTATAACTTGTACTGTGGCACTGCATTCAGGGATTTGATCTTTTTAACCCTTACTGCTTACGTTTTGTAAGGATATAAGCAATGGACATTGAAATGGGTCCCTTCCAGGCCCTGTAGTCATGTTAACTTTTCAGGCAAGAACACAAATTCTGAATGTGAGTTAAAGCGTTAAGGTAACCAAGTTCCCGTTTGCATTTCACATGCATTACTTAATCTTGAATTCCCTATGAGGGTTTGCTTTTTCCTGGACGTTACTTTTTTTCCGGCATCATATTACTCTTGTCAAGTGCATAATTTGAATTGAGTCCCATCCAGATGTTAGCGGGGCTCAATTGGGTTGTAGCTAAAGGCAGTGCACGTTTCTCTCAGTGGGGCAGGATGGTGTTTAGTGGGGGAGAGGATGTGGCACTGTAGCTTGAGCTGCTGAATTTGGAACTGGGGAACCAGGTTCAGCCTTCATGACCATTCCACATGACCACTCTCCTGAGGGAGCACTTTCTCATGCTATACTTTAGAAGCCTTGGTGTCATTGCACTAGCAGATACACCCTAGTGGTGGCAAGTTTTTAACTTTGATGGCCTGTTCACTACAATCCATACTAAAGTCCACCTCAAGTTTTGTAGGCAGCCCTATGAAGTATCAAATCTAGAGCAACAGTGACTGTCACTTACGTCACAGGACCCTGAGGCCAGTCCACTTCACCCATTGGTACCTTTTTGCCTTTTTTCATCAGTAGTAGAGCAACTCACCAGGAATAGACAATGCAGGATTTGCACGCACACCAAACTAAGTTCGCAAACTTGACGGTCTCTCTGCTTCATGCACAAACACTTTTAATATGTGCTGTATGCTTTGGTGGCCTGGAATTATGCAGCAATAGAGGACATTGTCGCAGTGTTGACTAAATTATACAGCAAACAAGGCTGCAGCATAATGCTGTACAATTTCTGATACTTATTATTCTGATTTGTACACATACTAAGTCTTTGCAAAAATGTTGCCTCAGTACCAGTGTAACATCCAAATGCATTGAGATCGGTGCCCAGTCAGTTTTCAAAGGGACTCATTTTTGCTGCAACACAAGCCACATTTTTTGTAACATTTAATCCATTGGAGCTACAACCAGTTTTTTAGTTACAACTGTCAGATTGTGCAGCTTGAAGATGTCTTATGTGTCAAATATGGCAGAGCCATATGTGGAAAACATTTGCAGAGAATATTCCCCCTCCACCTTAAGAGATGCTCTGCTTTGTACCAGGCAGATTTGGTGTCTTTCCCCACTCGGAGGCTGGGGATGGTACCCATGCTTCCATTCCTCAAGAGGTTCTGGTGGTACTCTGTGCCCTACTGATGCTCTTTCGTACCCCCTTCCCAATATATGCTGTTTAATGCCCTGCCATCCAGAGTTGCCCTTTTGGTGCCCCGCAATCCAGGTGTCCTCTGTTTTATACTCATCGCCTTCCTAATACAGGATGCTGTTTGGTTCTCTACCCTCCGATACTTTGCATAGTAACCTCACCTCTCTCTTGCCAAGATGGCTTTATTTGGATACTCTGCTGTCCAGGGGGTGTGGCTTATACCCTTCTTACTCATACATTTAATGTGTGGTACTTAACAGGGCTGAAACAGGCTATATGTCCAGTAAGTGGAGTTTAACGACATGTAATAACATATAGCCATATTTTTTCCTTAATCTTTTATCACCCCCTCATTTGCTTCTTGTTGCATGCCAGAGCATCCTGTGTGCTCATGGCACACCTCTCTGATCAGTTAGCTCTTTGTATTGTGTAAACTAATTGGATCACCAATCTGTCACTTGACTGAAATATTTAGTTTTACATTACAAAATACTGAAGAGCGTTGAACTAGAGAAAGTCAGTGAGATAAAGATGTCAGAGGGCGAGATTAAGGAAGAGCAGTTACATAGTTACAAGAGATGTTAGGGTGGAGGGGAGAGCTGGATACTTGGCAGGGAGAGGTGCAGCGAAACATGGAGGGAGTTGCAGAAGAAGAAATGAAAGGATGATCTATGATAGGTGTTATGTGGATTTGTGGTGCATGATCACCCCGAAGGGTATCCTGGTACTGAGCAGGTGTGAGTCTAGCCACAACAAGGGCCTATTGGGACTACTCGAAGTCAGGTCTTCAGCTTCTTGTGGAATTAAAAAAGTGAAGGGGGTGCAGGAGGCATTGTTAGGAAAAGCTGGAGGAGAGTTTAGAGGGTGAGCAAGATGTACAGGAGGGCAGGTGAAAACGAAAGGTGTAGGTGCACAAGTGACAGGGAGGGCTGCAGAATTAGTGGATAGACTGGTACAGAGGGGAGAAGAGTACTAAGGCAGAGATGAATGGGAATCAACATGGAGGTCTAAAGAGGTGTGAGGGAATGCAGCAAAAACATACGTGACAGAAGAGGGCTGCAGGGAGAATGAAAGGGTTAAGCGAGAGCTGGAAGAGGAAATGAGCTGAAAATGAGCAAATCTGCAAGAGGTGAGGGGGAAGAGCTGTGGGCGAGATTAAAAAAACGTATTTTCACGAGGCAACAGCATACCTTGCAATGTCCCTATGTGTGAATGTCCGAGTGTCTAAATAGATGTGTGCGCTTGTGCGTGTGTGTGATGGATAACTGATAGTGTGCTATGGGAACATATCAACGGACCTGTTCCCATTACATGCATATGTGTAAACATCCCTATGAGTTTCCAGTTCATAGGTGCCGTACGTTGTCTCTTGGAGCTTGAGTTGTAAGGGACTGATGATTATATAAGGTTGGTGCAAGTATCTGATGGCATGTATTTGAAGGTTCTTGCCATCAAATGTGCATTTTGGTGTCAGTACGGGTTTCTGAAAGTACGTATCTCACAGTGGAAAAATAGGAATGGTGGTGTGCATAGGTGTCTGGTGGTAGGTGTGGATATCTGAAAAGAGTTTAAATGCATGGGTGTCGTATGTACATGAAGTATTGTGATGTGGATGTTGAACAGTGACCCTGGATGGCAGGTGTGCAATTCTGTGCCGTATTTTGGTTTCAAGAGTCCTTTCTTGTCAGGCAGTACACATGAACGTTTTATGGTAAATGTCTGACACAAAGTATTCTAGATACTGTTGATGAGCCCTCATGTGACTAAGTGCAACCCTTTGTTCAGAGGTAGTACTTGCATATCTTTTTGATACTGCATGCTGATTTCTGAAAGTTAGTGATGGCTTCATATTATTGTTTGGGATATCTGTATTGGTTAGCTCCTGCATGTGCTATGGATGTTTGGTTTATGGAGGCATTTGAAGATGCCTGTTAGAACTGGCATCCATGGCGTGATTTCCCCCTTAATTTTTGCTTTCAGACCTATTTTTGCTGACCAATAATCAAAAATAGAATAGACACTAGTTTTTACAAAACCATTGGTTTGTATTCGAAAACCCTCATAGACATCCTGGTATTGTCGTTGCGGTATATCTTTTTCCCGCCCCATCAGGAGTCATGGCGTATTCATTGGGTGATCGATTGACGTGCTGGATGCCTGCCTCACCCGAGGCTCCCTCTGGTATGTGTAGAAGTGTCCAGAGATCAAAAAATATATGTGAAGGAATAGACTAAAAATAGTGTCTAATCAAAAAAAGGCTTATTTATTGTAGATAGCTAGGCACTATAATTAAAAAGGAATTGCGATATGCAGGCGGTCAAGTTACTGGACTACCATATCTCTTGAAAGACGTGTCGACATGTTTCAGCTCACTGAGCCCTGTCGGGTCTATGGAGCTTTCGTCAGGACAGTAAAACGTATAAACAAACAAAACGTACAAAGGATAATTACAAAGAGTAACTCACACAATTTGTGTAGGATTCAATGTTGAGTATTGAGAAATTCCCATGCTGTGGAAACAAAAACCAACACAAACTATTATGTAGGTTGGTGCTGTTGTCAGGTGAGAAGACAAGCATGCAAGATTCTTTGTGAAGCACTCCAATTTTAGAGTGCACGACAATATTGTAGCCTTTACACAGTAAACAGAGAGGAAAGGAAAACACTCTTGGTCTGAGGGAGGGGAAATGAGGTAATAAAGATTCAAAGGAAGTTTTAAACAACTAGTTTTGTCGCTAAGGTGGTCTGTGTTTGTAAAAACAGTTATTACCCATGCACAGTCGGCGAAAATAGATATTAAATATTAAGTCTAAACGGTGTTCTGTTAGACTGGGAGAAGGAATGGTAACGTATGTTCCGCAATCATAGGCTAGTGAAAAATAGTGCGAAGTAGATAGAAAGTAATAGTTATTTAGTGAGACACTTTCATTTTAAAGGAGAAGTAAACAGTGACTTATGTGCCCCGTATTAAAGAATAAAAGTTACCTGTTTTGCGCAAAATGAGTACTTCAACAGGGGGCCCAGAGTCGCATATGGTTATTTACTGTCAAAGTAAAAATGGGCCCACTGATTAGTACAATTGTAGGTCTTACCCGTTTTGCTGGAAAGCGGTGTGCTACCATTCTTACCCATGAGGTACAGCGTAGCGTCCCTTGTGCTGACTCTTCCCCTGGCTATGGGCGGGACGCTACTTCCCCGTCCTTTGTATGGGGCCTCAACATAAAGAAGGGACAACTCTGTGAGTGTCGATACTAGTAAGATGGCGGATGCTCGGTTGGATACGAGTTTGACTAAGTACCTCAAAGTATCTAGGTAATTGGTTAGCCAGGTTGATAATGTACATCTTGTATCTGAAAAAATTAGTCTTGTTCAGGACTCATTACTGGAGTTTATGCGTTGCACAAATTTACCAATTTTGTAACATTATTCTAGCATATGTTACTTTTAGGACCCACACTTTGTTATAATATTAGAAGTTCACTAGTCTGGGGGTGATATCTTTCAGCAATCTGTGTGTCTCGTGTATAAGCGAGGGCTTATAGTGGGGTTGTTTAAAGATGGTGACAGTATCCCAGGGATCAGTTCATAGTGTGTTCCTTCATTCAGTAGAACTGGTGCCATGGAATATGATCGTTCATACCCAGTGTGTCTGTTTTGAGGCGGTCTACCCATCTTTGTTCTTTTTCGGATAAAATTTGCTCTGCATTTTGATTTTTGAAATGAAGCATTTCAAGAACTGTCCATCTGAGATCATCACAGGTATGGCCTGCCTCCACAAAATGTGTACATAGTTTCGTGGTATTTTTCTTAAATCTGATGTTGCTCCGATGTTCTCCTATACGGAGTTTGATTTTGCGGCATGTCATGCCTACGTATTGACGTTGGCAAGGGCAGGTGATTAGGTAAATTACATGAGTTGAGTTGCAGTTTGTATGGCTTCTTTGGGTCCACAATATGTTGTCAGTTAATTGTAGAGTCTTGGTGGTATTGGTAAATTTGCAAACTCCACATGTGCCACAAGGGTAGTGGCCAGTAATCTGGGTCATGGTCGTGTCTCTGATAGTAGACTTCAATGGTTTGCTCTTAGGTCTGGTGTGTACAAGGACGTCTTTGATGTTTTTCGTCCTTCGTCCTTCTGTTCGCAAATCTGGGTTTGGGCCAGTTGAATTTGCTGACCTTCGGATTCTGCACATTTAACTAGTGCTAAAGTATTTCTGTGGCTGGAGTGTGGCCACCCATACATAGTATTGATGGAGGCTAAAGACTGGGATACCCTTAGAATTTCAATGAGGGCCTTAAGCAATTATCTGCTGGTTTTATAATGACTGAGCATTTAGCCTTATTTCCTGGATTTCCGTTGTTCCTGTTGGGCTGGTAGCCTTGTTTGCCTACCAGATTCTTTGATTGTTCCCTTGACTGCTCGCGGAACCCGCTTCGCGGGTCCCGCGTTGTGTGGAGGAATGTCCCTGCAGCTTGGAGCTAACATCTACCTGTGAGCGCAGGTGCAGGGCTGCGAGCTTAAGTGCGGGGACTCCATTGTCCAGGAGTCCCTGCTCGGCCAATTTGGAACACCTGGCCCGCTCTCCCTGCTAGCCACGCCCCCTGCGCTCATTACACTTATTCGGAACAGAGGCACTCCCCGCTGCGCGGGAGCGTCCCGGGAGAAGCCCGGGACAAGGGCGGGACCGTCCGTGGCCGTCAGGGGCCGAAAGAGGCTGGGCTGGGCCCCCCCTCTGATAAGTTTGGTTTTAGCTTTGTAGACATTTTTTCTCCCATATAAGAGCCTGCATTTCCATTGACTATTGAGTATTTTCAATAGTAATCTAGGGAAATGTATTTTTAATTATTACTTGGGTGTGAGGAATTAGATACTATCAGTTTACCACCTCTCCTTTTTATGTATTGTTTAATTATTGTATTATTAACTAAGCATGTCTAGCACTATTCCTAATTCTCTTCCTAATTGTGTGGGCGTATCTATTCTTGGCCCTCTTGATAAATTTTTCACTAAGGCAACGAAAGCTATTGATAGAGAGTTAGCTCTAGCTGAAAGGAGGCCGAGCGTCTCCTTTCAGTTGAGCTCCTTAAGAGACAGGCACCTCCCAATCATGAGAAGGTTGCTATAAATACTCTGGTACATGATAGCACTTCCGTTGAGACTGATGCAGAATTGTTTAATACAGATAATAATCCGTTAATTTTCCAAGTAAGTCCGCCAATATTGGAAAATTTGGATGTTGAATTGGAAGGCCACAGTAACCTGTCAACGGCTGCATCCAATAATCTTATAGACCTTAACACCCCTTCACCCTTAGATGCTGTCCCTCACTCTACTAGTAACATCTTACCTCCACCTCTGAAGATCCAAACTGAGGTAGTCACGTTGATTGATTCTCAACCAGCTATCAACATTAGCCGACCTTGTGACAATAAAATAAGTAAAGGGAGTGGAGGATCAGTACGTTCTCCGGTTAGGAAAAGGAGGAAGGGAGGGAAAAATAAGAACGGGGTGGCCAATCCTTGGAAGCCATCACACGAACCTGCTCCCAATCAAATTCCACCAGATGTAGTGGGGAAAGAAGCCATAGCAGGGAAACTTGCCACTGATCATAAATCCCTTTGTAATGAAGGGATGCTTGAGGCAGTGGAAAGACTTTTAAAGGCTCTTATTCTTCCTCTTATTGAGGCTTAAAAGGTTGGAGGAAAAATTGGATCAACTTTCCCCGAAGCTTATTCCGGTAGGGAATCCAAATCTAGTTATTCCAGTTACCCCAATGGAAACCAGAGCTATAACTGAACACCCCATAAATAACACATGTAGACAACACACCTCTATTGTGAAATCTATAAATATGCCTGCCGGTAGAAATTCCACCAAACCAGCGGGCATACCAGATTCTACAGTTATAAAGGCCACAAATAAAGGAAAAGTCAGTTTAGTGCCTCCAAAGCCCACTCGCACGAATAAATTACCTTCTAACCAAACAAATTCCTCTAACAGAGGTAAATTTCATTACAAAAACATAGTAACTTTGCCTCCGGATTAATCTAATTTTGTTATAATTCTAACAGGTGTTCCTGTTCTTTCAGAAGGAAATGTGGAATCAAATATTAGCCTAAAAAACAGTCATTCATTGGCTACGTTTGAATAGACCATTACCTTTACATTTGAATGGTGACATCGTCTCAGTGAGAAGGTGTCATTGGGTGGGCGTACGCCCTCAAGATATAGAAGGTGATCTGATTATTGTAAATTTCCGGGACCATAGGGTGGTCACTTATATTAGTGACTGGTTCCCGGGTAGAAGCGATGGAGGAGTATCAACTCGAAATCTGACATACTTTTACCCGGAAACTATGATGCCCCCTTTGAATAAATCTCTGATGAAGTATCGTCCCGATGTCCCTTATCATCGTAAACACTTTACGAATCCGGTTATCCCTAATCATAATCATTTTAATAATGTTAATTCTCTCCCTCTGCCAAATTACTCCAACATGTACTCTACCCCAAATAATTTTCCTCCTATAGATCCAAGGGAACTTAAAATATGGGTTTAGAAGAGGGAAAGGGACTATTGAGCAGTGCCTAAATTTAGCACTAATTATGGGCAAGTACATGGGTGCCAGGAATAGTTATATCCATCTGGCATTCATGGACTTGTCCAGTGCTTTCGACACTGTTTGTAGGGACAAGTTGTGGCGGATGATTGGGTCTATGGGGTTTGAGGAGCCTTTGATTACCCTGCTCCTCAGGCTCCACGCCGCCACAATGGTGAGAATTAGATATGGGTGATTTAGGAAGTAGGGGACCCCTATATATGAAATACGCTAGTTATACATAGGGAAAGATTTTCTAGTTTGAAAAAGGTCTATAACTAGTACACATAAAACATTAAGGAATAGTGATATAGGAACCCACTATATATAAATGATCATTGACCACATAGTTGTACTTTTATTCAAAATTTATTATTTTTGTTTGATTTTATAAAAAAATATATTTTTTAAATATGAATTTTGTAGAAGATAGCTGATAAATATGTTTAAGAAACCCTTTTATGCATTTCTAAATCAATGATAGTTTATCAAAGGTGCAAAGACAAACATATGACAAGACATAAAATTAGACAGAAGAAGATGAATAAACATGATGTAGGCAAAGCGGTAGATGCACTACGCGCGTTTCGACTCGTAAGCCTTCATCAGGTGACCTGTCTTTGACTAAAAACCGCTCAAGATGAATGGAGGAGCTGGTCGAAAATCCTAGCTATATAATTGTTCAATCTTGTAGACCCAACGTAGTTGTAGGGGAAGTGCAGATACAAGGTTTATATGATAAACGTGTGATCTCCTTCAATGTAATTGATCGCGACGTGGAGGAATTCGTTGATACTAGAAGTTAGTATGCATCTGGTGATACTGTTAAATAGCTTCAGGTATATCGGCGCTGTGGATACTAGCTCTCAGGGAAATTAGATATGGTCCTGGTGGGGAGAAGTCTAGACCTATATTATCTACGGAAGGTGTCCGTCAGGGATGTATTTTAGCTCCATTTTTATTTTTGGTTTACACTAATGGATTAGAAAGTTTTCTGTTGGAAACTGGTGCTGATTTCCCACAGATCAATGGCAGAAGAATCCCAATGCTGTCATATGCAGATGACACTGTTTTAATGACCCTTACTCCCAATAGCATGCAGACTTGTCTGAATGCTTTTGACATGTTTATGGGAAATTTAGATCTGGGGGTCAATTTTATCAAATCATTTGCAATGACTTGTGGTTCGAAAAGTGTAAAAAGCCGCAGGTATATGGTGAGGGATTCAATTATAGAGAAAGTTGATAACTTTAATTACTTCGGTAACCTTTTTATTAAAAAATTGAACTGGGAACCTTTAATATTTGCTCGGGACCAAAAGGTTACACAATCAATTAAAGCTCTTTCGTTTTGCCAGGAAACTAGGACAACGGCGTATTGCAGAAATGATATCCCTGTATAAAGCGAAGTGTGTCTCTGTTATGACTTTTGGCGCTGGTGTTTGGGGATCACAAAATTGTGAAAAGTTGCAGATTGTGGAGAATAAATTCATAAAACGTCTCCTATCTGTTCCATCGGGTACGTGAAATAGTTACTGCCATGGGGAGGTTGCCATTAAGTTTGTGAGTGACATTATACATCGAGCTCCATTATTACTATGGTCTAAAGTTTGGCAATCTGATGAATTGAAATTGACAAAAGACATCTTACAAGATTGCCGTAAACTTGAGCATTACAGGGAGATCCCATGGCTCCGATATGTTAGGGATACCTTCTATAAGATTGAGTTAGGTAATATGTTTGTAAATCCTGGCATGATCAATAAGGATGCTAAGCTAACCATCAAAAATGCTTTTAGCTCTAATTTGGGCACCTTAAGGAATAGTGAATATGCAGTACGTATCAGGGGCAAACTGGTGCGACCTTTTTATTTATCATATATTATGAACACACAATGGCGTTTCTATTTGACAAGGTTTTGCCTTAATACTCTACCCTTCCTTTTTGCTTTTCCAAAGCAGGGGGGGGGGTGGTGTGAGAAATTACGTTTTTGCGCCTGTAATAAGGTTTCGCAAAACACCTTGCACCTTATTCTTTTCTGCGCTTTGTATAAGGTCCCAAGAAATACCTTTATTAGACCATTTTTACTATCCTTTGGATCATGCTACTACAAAGAGTGTTATGAATATTTATCTTTGTCAACCCCAATCATTTGTAATGCTGTACTTAGCTTTATTAGATCAGCGCTTGTTATTAGAAACCGATATTGAGTGTTTTGAAAACCAGAAATATGTAAATATGTATTGTGGTATTGTGGTTTTACTGTACATTGTTGTTTTTTATATGTATACTTTTATGATTTCTTGTGAAATCGAAATAGTTATTTGAATGAAATGACTGAGCATTTACATTTGGTGAAAGAGTGGGGGTTCGGGGTAGTAATGCAGTTTTTTGTGAAACAGGATATAGTTCTTGCCAGGGACAACCTTTAGTCTTTCCCCGATTAAGAAGTCAAAAAGATGCACGAGTTTGCCACCTCAACAGCACGTTTAGATATAGCTTTATTTGCGCAACTATTGAGGTGAAGACCTGTTGACTACCTTTGCTTAATGTTAAAAGTTTTTATCTTTACATGGTGGAAACCTAACATGTGAGAACATTGTGATAAGGGGTGTGTTGGAGGCGGACTGAAGAAGAACACGAACAAACATGTGGCCCTGCAGGCAAGACTGTTGACCATTGTCAGAGGTGTCAGTAAGGTAAGTCGGTGACTAGAAGGTATGCCAAATCTGTGGACCTCCTGGGAAACGCACAAAAAGCAACCTGGTATACTTTCTGGGAATCCGTATCCATTATCTACTTGTTCAGCATGAGTAGCAGAGGGTCAGGTTATAGGCATACTTTGTTTTACAGGTGGACCAGTAAACTTGCTAACATAATCATAGTTAGTCTAGGGTCAGTATGTAGATTCATGGTTTGCAGTTTGCCTTCTCCAATCCCTCACTGAGGTGCTTTTGCTAACGTAAGATCCACAGCACAACATATTACAGTGGAGTGGGTTCAAGGCAACCTTGCTCTCATTTTGTTTCTGCGCGAAGAATGTTTAGTTCAGGGACAGATTGTACGCACACTCCCTCCTCTCCCCTTTCTAGGTGTACTTGGATCTTCGACAACCATCAACTACACATGTTTAGCCTAGGGAAAGTTTGTAGGTTCATGGTTTGCAGCTTGCTTTGAGCTAATGCCCTCACTGAGGTGCTTTTGCTACCAGCAGAGCCTCAGCACCACGTTGTACAGTTGGTTCAAGGCAACCTCACGCATTTTGTTTCTGGTGTCTACACTAAGAATATTTACTTCAGGGACAGGCTGTAGGCACACCCTCTTTTTCCTTTTCTAGGTGGACCAGGAACTTTGACAACCATAAACTTCACATGATTAGCCTAGGGAAAGTTTGTAGGTTCATGGTTTGCAGCTTGCTTTGAGCTAATGCCCTCACTGAGGTGCTTTTGCTACAGCAGAGTCTCAGCACCACGTTGTACAGTTGGTTCAAGACAACCTCACTCATTTTATTTCTTGTGTCTACACTAAGAATGTTTTCTTCAGGGACAGGCTGTAGGCACACCCTCTTTTTCCCTTTCTAGGTGGACCAGGAACTTCGACAACCATAAACTACACATGTTTAGCCTAGGGAAAGTTTGTAGGTTCATGGTTTGCAGCTTGCTTTGAGCTAATGCCCTCACTGAGGTGCCTATGCTACCAGCAGAGCCTCAGCACCACGTTGTACAGTTGGTTCAAGGCAACCTCACGCATTTTGTTTCTGGTGTCTACACTAAGAATATTTACTTCAGGGACAGGCTGTAGGCACACCCTCTTTTTCCTTTTCTAGGTGGACCAGGAACTTTGACAACCATAAACTTCACATGATTAGCCTAGGGAAAGTTTGTAGTTTCATGGTTTGCAGCTTGCTTTGAGCTAATGCCCTCACTGAGGTGCTTTTGCTACAGCAGAGTCTCAGCACCACGTTGTACAGTTGGTTCAAGACAACCTCACTCATTTTATTTCTTGTGTCTATACTAAGAATGTTTTCTTCAGGGACAGGCTGTAGGCACACCCTCTTTTTCCCTTTCTAGGTGGACCAGGAACTTCGACAACCATAAACTACACATGTTTAGCCTAGGGAAAGTTTGTAGGTTCATGGTTTGCAGCTTGCTTTGAGCTAATGCCCTCACTGAGGTGCTTTTGCTACCAGCAGAGCCTCAGCACCACGTTGTACAGTTGGTTCAAGGCAACCTCACGCATTTTGTTTCTGGTGTCTACACTAAGAATATTTACTTCAGGGACAGGCTGTAGGCACACCCTCTTTTTCCTTTTCTAGGTGGACCAGGAACTTCGACAACCATAAACTTCACATGATTAGCCTAGGGAAAGTTTGTAGGTTCATGGTTTGCAGCTTGCTTTGAGCTAATGCCCTCACTGAGGTGCTTTTGCTACCAGCAGAGTCTCAGCACCACGTTGTACAGTTGGTTCAAGGCAACCTCACGCATTTTGTTTCTGGTGTCTACACTAAAAATATTTACTTCAGGGACAGGCTGTAGGCACACCCTCTTTTTCCTTTTCTAGGTGGACCAGGAACTTCGACAACCATAAACTTAACATGATTAGCCTAGGGAAAGTTTGTAGGTTCATGGTTTGCAGCTTGCTTTGAGCTAATGCCCTCACTGAGGTGTTTTTGCTACAGCAGAGTCTCAGCACCACGTTGTACAGTTGGTTCAAGACAACCTCACTCATTTTGTTTCTTGTGTCTACACTAAGAATGTTTTCTTCAGGGACAGGCTGTAGGCACACCCTCTTTTTCCCCTTTCTAGGTGGACCAGGAACTTTGACAACCATAAACTTCACATGATTAGCCTAGGGAAAGTTTGTAGGTTCATGGTTTGCAGCTTGCTTTGAGCTAATGCCCTCACTGAGGTGCTTTTGCTACAGCAGAGTCTCAGCACCACGTTGTACAGTTGGTTCAAGACAACCTCACTCATTTTATTTCTTGTGTCTACACTAAGAATGTTTTCTTCAGGGACAGGCTGTAGGCACACCCTCTTTTTCCCTTTCTAGGTGGACCAGGAACTTCGACAACCATAAACTACACATGTTTAGCCTAGGGAAAGTTTGTAGGTTCATGGTTTGCAGCTTGCTTTGAGCTAATGCCCTCACTGAGGTGCCTATGCTACCAGCAGAGCCTCAGCACCACGTTGTACAGTTGGTTCAAGGCAACCTCACGCATTTTGTTTCTGGTGTCTACACTAAGAATATTTACTTCAGGGACAGGCTGTAGGCACACCCTCTTTTTCCTTTTCTAGGTGGACCAGGAACTTTGACAACCATAAACTTCACATGATTAGCCTAGGGAAAGTTTGTAGTTTCATGGTTTGCAGCTTGCTTCGAGCTAATGCCCTCACTGAGGTGCTTTTGCTACAGCAGAGTCTCAGCACCACGTTGTACAGTTGGTTCAAGACAACCTCACTCATTTTATTTCTTGTGTCTATACTAAGAATGTTTTCTTCAGGGACAGGCTGTAGGCACACCCTCTTTTTCCCTTTCTAGGTGGACCAGGAACTTCGACAACCATAAACTACACATGTTTAGCCTAGGGAAAGTTTGTAGGTTCATGGTTTGCAGCTTGCTTTGAGCTAATGCCCTCACTGAGGTGCTTTTGCTACCAGCAGAGCCTCAGCACCACGTTGTACAGTTGGTTCAAGGCAACCTCACGCATTTAGTTTCTGGTGTCTACACTAAGAATATTTACTTCAGGGACAGGCTGTAGGCACACCCTCTTTTTCCCCTTTCTAGGTGGACCAGGAACTTCGACAACCATAAACTACACATGTTTAGCCTAGGGAAAGGTAGTTAATTCATGGTTTGCAGCTTGCCTTGAGCTAATGCCTGCACTGAGGTGCTTTAGCTACCAGCCGTGACACAGCACTGCGTTGTACAGTTGGTTCAAGGCAACCTTGCTCTTGTTTTGTTAGTCTTGGCTGTACCAAATACATTTGGCATAAGGACCGGTTGTAGGCACTATCTTTTTTTGGTCATTCAGTGCATAAATCCCACGTTCATAAGACACCATTTCATGTAACCAAGACTCGATGGGTAAGACTAAGTTCCATTCTCATGTCTAAGAATGCAGACCACTGCTATGGCTAAAGCTTTTGCAGTCTGCTGTGTCCATTCATATGCAATCTCAGGGTAAACTTCAAAGTGATGTAGAAGAATGGTCTGCGCTGTCAGGTGGCTCCTATGTCGACTATATCCTTCATCTCCACACCTGTCCAAAGGTTATTCAACATGGTACCATCCCAGAGCAGGTGGACAACGTCCCCTTCTGAGGTGTAACATCTAGTTCAAGTTCAGTAATTTGTATAGCACACTACTCACCCAGAGGGTCTCAAGGCGCTTGAGTGAGGGTGGGTGCATCATTTATCGAATAGCCAGGTTTTTAGCTGCTTTCTGAGGAGAGGTGGTTCTGTGTGAGGCTGAGGTGAGCGGGGAGATAATTCCAGGTTTTGGCCCAAGTAGTACCATTGAAACCTATCCGACCACTACATTTTCAACTGTTGGGATATAGGTGATCAATCAGGTGTTTGAGTAGTCTAGATACTACCCCATGTTTGGTCCCCACTTACATAAATGAAGAATAGTCTGAGATAAGTAGGGGAATGCAGTGGTGCCTTCATGGGATACCTTTGATGCACTAGTCCCTTCATGGGATACCTTTGATGCACTGGTCCCTTCACGGGATATCTTTGATGCACTGGTCCCCTCATGGGATATCTTTGATGCACTGGTCTCTTCATGGGATATCTGTCCTTCCATGGGATATCTTTGATGCACTGTTCCCTTCATGGGTTATCTGTCCCTTCATCGGATATCGTTGTGCGTCGTCCCTTCATGGGATATCTTCGATGCATGGTCCCTTCATGGGATATCTTCGATGCATGGTCCCTTCATGGGATATCTTCGATGCACTGGTCCCTTCATGGGATATCTATGATGCACTGGTCCCTTCCTGGGATATCTATGATGCACTGGTCCCTTCCTGGGATATCTATGATGCACTGGTCCCTTCATGGGATATCTTTGATGCACTGGTCCCTTCATGGGATATCTTTGATGCACTGGTCCCTTCATGGGATATCTTTGATGCACTGGTCCCTTCATGGGATATCTTTGATGCACTGGTCCCTTCATGGGATATCTTTGATGCACTGGTCCCTTCATGGGATATCTTTGATGCACTGGTCCCTTCATGGGATATCTTTGATGCACTGGTCCCTTCATGGGATATCTTCGATGCACTGGTCCCTCTGTCCCTTCATGGGATATCTGTCCCTTTATGGGATATCTTTGATGCACTGGTCCCTCTGTCCCTTCATGGGATATCTGTCCCTTTATGGGATATCTTTGATGCACTGGTCCCTCTGTCCCTTCATGGGATATCTGTCCCTTTATGGGATATCTTTGATGCACTGGTCCCTCTGTCCCTTCATGGGATATCTCTCACTCATGGGATATCTTTGGTGCACTGGTCCCTTCATGGAATCTGTTCCATCATGGGATATCTTTGGTGCACTGGTCCCTTCATGGGATCTGTTCCATCATGGGATATCTTTGGTGCACTGGTCCCTTCATGGGATCTGTTCCATCATGGGATATCTTTGGTGCACTGGTCCCTTCATGGGATCTGTTCCATCATGGGATATCTTTAGTGCACTGGTCCCTTCATGGGATATCTTTGGTGCACTGGTCCCTTCATGGGATATCTGTCCCTTCATGGGATATCTTTGGTGCACTGGTCCCTTCATGGTATATCTGTCCCTTCATGGGATATCTTTGGTGCACTGGCCCCTTCATGGGATATCTTTGATGCACTGGTCCCTTAATGGGATATCTTTGGTGCACTGGTCCCTTCATGGGATATCAGTCCCTTCATGGGATATCTTTGGTGCACTAGTCCCTTCATGGGATATCTTTGGTGCACTGGTCCCTTAATGGGATATCTGTCACTTCATGGGATATCTTTGGTGCACTGGTCCTTTCGTGGGATATCTTTGATGCACTGGTCCCTTCTTGGGATATATTTGATGCACTGGTCCCTTCATGGGATATCTTTGATGCACTGGTCCCTTCATGGGATATCTGTCCCTTCATGGGATATCTTTGATGCACTGGTCCCTTCATGGGATATCTGTCCCTTCATGGGATATCTTTGATGCACTGGTCCCTTCATGGGATATCTGTCCCTTCATGGGATATCTTTGGTGCACTGGTCCCTTCATGGGATATCTTTGATGCACTGGTTCCTTCATGGGATATCTTTGGTGCACTGGTCCCTTCATGGGATATCTTTGATGCACTGGTCCCTTCATGGGATATCTGTCCCTTCATGGGATATCTTTCGTGCACTGGTCCCTTCATGGGATATCTGTCCCTTCATGGGATATCTTTGATGCACTGGTCCCTTCATGGGATATCGGTCCCTTTATGGGATATCTTTGGTGCACTGGTCCCTTCATGGGATATCTGTCCCTTTATGGGATATCTTTGGTGCACTGGTCCCTTCATGGGATATCTGTCCCTTTATGGGATATCTTTGGTGCACTGGTCCCTTCATGGGATATCTGTCCCTTCATGTGATATCTTTGGTGCACTGGTCCCTTCATGGGATATCTGTCCCTTCATGGGATATCTTTGGTGCACTGGTCCCTTCATGGGATATCTGTCCCTTCATGGGATATCTTTTGTGCACTGGTCCCTTCATGGGATATCTGTCCCTTCATGGGATATCTTTGGTGCACTGGTCCCTTCATGGGATATCGGTCCCTTTATGGGATATCTTTGGTGCACTGGTCCCTTCATGGGATATCTGTCCCTTCATGGGATATCTTTTGTGCACTGGTCCCTTCATGGGATATCTTTTGTGCACTGGTCCCTTCATGGGATATCTGTCCCTTCATGGGATATCTTTGATGCACTGGTCCCTTCATGGGATATCTTTGATGCACTGGTCCCTTCATGGGATATCTTTGGTGCACTGGTCCCTTCATGGGATATCTGTCCCTTCATGGGATATCTTTGGTGCACTGGTCCCTTCATGGGATATCTGTCCCTTCATGGGATATCTTTTGTGCACTGGTCCCTTCATGGGATATCTTTGTGCACTGGTCCCTTGATGGGATATCTGTCCCTTCATGGGATATCTGTCCCTTCATGGGATATCTGTTCCTTCATGGGATATCTTTGATGCACTGGTCCCTTCATGGGATATCTTTGATGCACTGGTCCCTTCATGGGATATCTTTGATGCACTTGTCCCTTCATGGGATATCTTTGATGCACTGGTCCCTTCATGGGATATCTTTGATGCAATGGTCCCTTCATGGGATATCTTTGATGCACTGGTCCCTTCATGGGATATCTTTGGTGCACTGGTCCCTTCATGGGATATCGGTCCCTTTATGGGATATCTTTGGTGCACTGGTCCCTTCATGGGATATCTGTCCCTTCATGGGATATCTTTTGTGCACTGGTCCCTTCATGGGATATCTGTCCCTTCATGGGATATCTTTGATGCACTGGTCCCTTCATGGGATATCTTTGATGCACTGGTCCCTTCATGGGATATCTTTGATGCACTGGTCACTTCATGGGATATCATTTATGCACTGGTCCCTTCATGGGATATCTTTGGTGAACTGGTCCCTTCATGGGATATCTGTCCCTTCATGGGATATTTTTGATGCACTGGTCCCTTCATGGGATATCTGTCCCTTCATGGGATATCTTTGATGCACTGGTCCCTTCATGAGATATCTTTGATGCACTGGTCCCTTCATGGGATATCTTTGATGCACTGGTCCCTTCATGGGATATCTGTCCCTTCATGGGATATCTTTGGTGCATGGTCCGTTCATGGGATATCTTTGGTGCACTGGTCCCTAATTGGGATATCTGTCCGTTCATGGGATATCTTTGGTGCACTGGTCCCTTCATGGGATATCTTTAGTGCACTGGTCCCTTCATGGGATATCTTTGGTGCACTGGTCCCTTCATGGGATATCTTTGGTGCACTGGTCCCTTCATGGGATATCTTTGATGCACTGGTCCCTTCATGGGATATCTTTGATGCACTGGTCCCTTCATGGGATATCTTTGGTGCACTGGTCCCTTCATGGGATATCTGTCCCTTCATGGGATATCTT
Organism: Lissotriton vulgaris; assembly: GCF_964263255.1. Classification (NCBI taxonomy): domain Eukaryota; kingdom Metazoa; phylum Chordata; class Amphibia; order Caudata; family Salamandridae; genus Lissotriton; species Lissotriton vulgaris. Next base: position 836,982,230 of record NC_141698.1, read on the forward strand.
TGGTGCACTGGTCCCTTCATGGGATATCTGTCCCTTTATGGGATATCTTTTGTGCACTGGTCCCTTCATGGGATATCTGTCCCTTCATGGGATATCTTTCGTGCACTGGTCCCTTCATGGGATATCTGTCCCTTCATGGGATATCTTTTGTGCACTGGTCCCTTCATGGGATATCTTTTGTGCACTGGTCCCTTCATGGGATATCTGTCCCTTCATGGGATATCTTTGGTGCACTGGTCCCTTCATGGGATATCTTTGATGCACTGGTCCCTTCATGGGATGTCTTTGATGCACTGGTCCCTTCATGGGATATCTTTGATGCAATGGTCCCTTCATGGGATATCTTTGATGCACTGGTCCCTTCATGGGATATCTTTTGTGCACTGGTCCCTTCATAGGATATCTTTGATGCACTGGTCCCTTCATGGGATATCTGTCCCTTCATGGGATATCTTTGATGCACTGGTCCCTTCATGGGATATCTGTCCCTTCATGGGATATCTTTGATGCACTGGTCCCTTCATGGGATATCTTTGGTGCACTGGTCCTTTCATGGGATATCTGTCCCTTCAATGGATATCTTTTGTGCACTGGTCCCTTCATGGGATATCTGTCCCTTCATGGGATATCTTTGGTGCACTGGTCCCTTCATTGGATATCTTTGATGCACTGGTCCCTTCATGGGATATCTTTAGTGCACTGGTCCCTTCATGGGATATCTTTGGTGCACTGGTCCCTTCATGGGATATCTTTGGTGCACTGGTCCCTTCATGGGATATCTTTGATGCACTGGTCCCTTCATGGGATATCTGTCCCTTCATGGGATATCTTTGGTGCATGGCCCGTTCATGGGATATCTTTGGTGCACTGGTCCCTTATTGGGATATCTGTCCCTTCATGGGATATCTTTGGTGCACTGGTCCCTTCATGGGATATCTTTAGTGCACTGGTCCCTTCATGGGATATCTTTGGTGCACTGGTCCCTTCATGGGATATCTTTGGTGCACTGGTCCCTTCATGGGATATCTTTGATGCACTGGTCCCTTCATGGGATATCTTTGATGCACTGGTCCCTTCATGGGATATCTTTGGTGCACTGGTCCCTTCATGGGATATCTGTCCCTTCATGGGATATCTTTGGTGCACTGGTCCCTTCATGGGATATCTGTCCCTTTATGGGATATCTTTTGTGCACTGGTCCCTTCATGGGATATCTGTCCCTTCATGGGATATCTTTCGTGCACTGGTCCCTTCATGGGATATCTGTCCCTTCATGGGATATCTTTTGTGCACTGGTCCCTTCATGGGATATCTTTTGTGCACTGGTCCCTTCGTGGGATATCTGTCTCTTCATGGGATATGTTTGGTGCACTGGTCCCTTCATGGGATATCTTTGGTGCACTGGTCCCTTCATGGGATCTGTTCCATCATGGGATATCTTTGGTGCACTGGTCCCTTCATGGGATCTGTTCCATCATGGGATATCTTTGGTGCACTAGTCCCTTCATGGGATCTGTTCCATCATGGGATATCTTTAGTGCACTGGTCCCTTCATGGGATATCTTTGGTGCACTGGTCCCTTCATGGGATATCTGTCCCTTCATGGGATATCTTTGGTGCACTGGTCCCTTCATGGTATATCTGTCCCTTCATGGGATATCTTTGGTGCACTGGTCCCTTCATGGGATATCTGTCCCTTCATGGGATATCTGTCCCTTCATCGGATATCTTTGGTGCACTGGCCCCTTCATGGGATATCTTTGATGCACTGGTCCCTTTATGGGATATCTTTGGTGCACTGGTCCCTTCATGGGATATCTGTCCCTTCATGGGATATCTTTGGTGCACTGGTCCCTTCATGGTATATCTGTCCCTTCATGGGATATCTTTGGTGCACTGGTCCCTTCATGGGATATCTGTCCCTTCATGGGATATCTGTCCCTTCATCGGATATCTTTGGTGCACTGGCCCCTTCATGGGAAATCTTTGATGCACTGGTCCCTTCATGGGATATCTTTGGTGCACTGGTCCCTTCATGGGATATCTGTCCCTTCATGGGATATCTTTGGTGCACTAGTCCCTTCATGGGATATCTGTCACTTCATGGGATATCTTTGGTGCACTGGTCCCTTAATGGGATATCTGTCACTTCATGGGATATCTTTGGTGCACTGGTCCTTTCGTGGGATATCTTTGATGCACTGGTCCCTTCATGGGATATATTTGATGCACTGGTCCCTTCATGGGATATCTTTGATGCACTGGTCCCTTCATGGGATACCTGTCCCTTCATGGGATAACTTTGATGCACTGGTCCCTTCATGGGATATCTGTCCCTTCATGGGATATCTTTGATGCACTGGTCCCTTCATGGGATATCTGTCCCTTCATGGGATATCTTTGGTGCACTGGTCCCTTCATGGGATATCTTTGATGCACTGGTCCCTTCATGGGATATTTTTGGTGCACTGGTCCCTTCATGGGATATCTTTGATGCACTGGTCCCTTCATGGGATATCTGTCCCTTCATGGGATATCTGTCCCTTCATGGGATATCTTTGATGCACTGGTCCCTTCATGGGATATCTGTCCCTTTATGGGATATCTTTGGTGCACTGGTCCCTTCATGGGATATCTGTCCCTTCATGGGATGTCTTTGATGCACTGGTCCCTTCATGGGATGTCTTTTGTGCACTGGTCCCTTCATGGGATATCTTTTGTGCACTGGTCCCTTCATGGGATATCTGTCCCTTCATGGGATATCTTTGATGCACTGGTCCCTTCATGGGATATCGGTCCCTTTATGGGATATCTTTGGTGCACAGGTCCCTTCATGGGATATCTGTCCCTTCATGGGATATCTTTTGTGCACTGGTCCCTTCATGGGATATCTGTCCCTTCATGGGATATCTTTGATGCACTGGTCCCTTCATGGGATATCTGTCCCTTCATGGGATATCTTTGGTGCACTGGTCCCTTCATGGGATATCTGTCCCTTCATGGGATATCTTTTGTGCACTGGTCCCTTCATGGGATATCTGTCCCTTCATGGGATATCTTTGATGCACTGGTTCCTTCATGGGATATCTTTGATGCACTGGTCCCTTCATGGGATATCTTTGCACTGGTCCCTTCATGGGATATCTGATGCACTGGTCCCTTCATGGGATATCTTTGATGCACTGGTCCCTTCATGGGATCTCTTTGGTGAACTGGTCCCTTCATGGGATATCTGTCCCTTCATGGGATATCTGCCCCTTCATGGGACATCTTTGGTGCATGGTCCGTTCATGGGATATCTTTGGTGCACTGGTCCCTTATTGGGATATCTGTCCCTTCATGGGATATCTTTAATGCACTGGTCCCTTCATGGGATATCTTTGGTGCACTGGTCCCTTCATGGGATATCTTTGGTGCACTGGTCCCTTCATGGGATATCTTTGATGCACTGGTCCCTTCATGGGATGTCTTTGATGCACTGGTCCCTTCATGGGATGTCTTTTGTGCACTGGTCCCTTCATGGGATATCTTTTGTGCACTGGTCCCTTCATGGGATATCTTTGATGCACTGGTCCCTTCATGGGATATCTGTCCCTTCATGGGATATCTTTAATGCACTGGTCCCTTCATGGGATATCGGTCCCTTTATGGGATATCTTTGGTGCACTGGTCCCTTCATGGGATATCTGTCCCTTTATGGGATATCTTTGGTGCACTGGTCCCTTCATGGGATATCTGTCCGTTCATGGGATATCTTTGGTGCACTGGTCCCTTCATGGGATATCGGTCCCTTTATGGGATATCTTTGGTGCACTGGTCCCTTCATGGGATATCTGTCCCTTCATGGGATATCTTTTGTGCACTGGTCCCTTCATGGGATATCTTTTGTGCACTGGTCCCTTGATGGGATATCTGTCCCTTCATGGGATATCTTTGATGCACTGGTCCCTTCATGGGATATCTTTGATGCACTGGTCCCTTCATGGGATATCTTTGATGCACTGGTCCCTTCATGGGATATCTTTGATGCACTGGTCCCTTCACGGGATATCTTTGATGCAATGGTCCCTTCATGGGATATCTTTGATGCACTGGTCCCTTCATGGGATATCTTTGGTGCACTGGTCCCTTCATGGGATATCTGTCCCTTCATGGGATATCTTTGGTGCACTGGTCCCTTCATGGGATATTGGTCCCTTTATGGGATATCTTTGGTGCACTGGTCCCTTCATGGGATATCTGTCCCTTCATGGGATATCTTTTGTGCACTGGTCCCTTCATGGGATATCTTTTGTGCACTGGTCCCTTCATGGGATATCTTTCCCTTCATGGGATATCTTTGATGCACTGGTCCCTTCATGGGATATCTTTGATGCACTGGTCCCTTCATGGGATATCTTTGATGCACTGGTCCCTTCATGGGATATCTTTGATGCACTGGTCACTTCATGGGATATCATTTATGCACTGGTCCCTTCATGGGATATCTTTGGTGAACTGGTCCCTTCATGGGATATCTGTCCCTTCATGGGATATTTTTGATGCACTGGTCCCTTCATGGGATATCTGTCCCTTCATGGGATATCTTTGATGCACTGGTCCCTTCATGGGATATCTTTGATGCACTGGTCCCTTCATGGGATATCTTTGATGCACTGGTCCCTTCATGGGATATCTGTCCCTTCATGGGATATCTTTGGTGCATGGTCCGTTCATGGGATATCTTTGGTGCACTGGTCCCTTATTGGGATATCTGTCCCTTCATGGGATATCTTTGGTGCACTGGTCCCTTCATGGGATATCTTTAGTGCACTGGTCCCTTCATGGGATATCTGTCCCTTCATGGGATATCTTTGGTGCACTGGTCCCTTCATGGGATGTCTTTGATGCACTGGTCCCTTCATGGGATGTCTTTGATGCACTGGTCCCTTCATGGGATATCTTTGATGCAATGGTCCCTTCATGGGATATCTTTTGTGCACTGGTCCCTTCATGGGATATCTTTGATGCACTGGTCCCTTCATGGGATATCTGTCCCTTCATGGGATATCTTTGATGCACTGGTCCCTTCATGGGATATCTGTCCCTTCATGGGATATCTTTGATGCACTGGTCCCTTCATGGGATATCTTTGGTGCACTGGTCCTTTCATGGGATATCTGTCCCTTCATGGGATATCTTTTGTGCACTGGTCCCTTCATGGGATATCTGTCCCTTCATGGGATATCTTTGGTGCACTGGTCCCTTCATGGGATATCTTTAATGCACTGGTCCCTTCATGGGATATCTCTAGTGCACTGGTCCCTTCATGGGATATCTTTGGTGCACTGGTCCCTTCATGGGATATCTTTGGTGCACTGGCCCCTTCATGGGATATCTTTGATGCACTGGTCCCTTCATGGGATATCTTTGATGCACTGGTCCCTTCATGGGATATCTTTGGTGCACTGGTCCCTTCATGGGATATCTGTCCCTTCATGGGATATCTTTGGTGCACAGGTCCCTTCATGGGATATCTGTCCCTTTATGGGATATCTTTTGTGCACTGGTCCCTTCATGGGATATCTGTCCCTTCATGGGATATCTTTCGTGCACTGGTCCCTTCATGGGATATCTGTCCCTTCATGGGATATCTTTTGTGCACTGGTCCCTTCATGGGATATCTTTTGTGCACTGGTCCCTTCATGGGATATCTGTCCCTTCATGGGATATCTTTGGTGCACTGGTCCCTTCATGGGATATCTTTGATGCACTGGTCCCTTCATGGGATGTCTTTGATGCACTGGTCCCTTCATGGGATATCTTTGATGCACTGGTCCCTTCATGGGATATCTTTTGTGCACTGGTCCCTTCATGGGATATCTTTGATGCACTGGTCCCTTCATGGGATATCTGTCTCTTCATGGGATATCTTTGATGCACTGGTCCCTTCATGGGATATCTTTGATGCACTGGTCCCTTCATGGGATATCTTTGATGCAATGGTCCCTTCATGGGATATCTTTGGTGCACTGGTCCCTTCATGGGATATCTTTGGTGCACTGGTCCCTTCATGGGATATCTGTCCCTTCATGGGATATCTTTGGTGCACTGGTCCCTTCATGGGATATCGGTCCCTTTATGGGTTATCTTTGGTGCACTGGTCCCTTCATGGGATATCTGTCCCTTCATGGGATATCTTTTGTGCACTGGTCCCTTCATGGGATATCTTTTGTGCACTGGTCCCTTCATGGGATATCTGTCCCTTCATGGGATATCTTTGATGCACTGGTCCCTTCATGGGATATCTTTGATGCACTGGTCCCTTCATGGGATATCATTGATGCACTGGTCCCTTCATGGGATATCTTTGGTGAACTGGTCCCTTCATGGGATATCTGTCCCTTCATGGGATATCTTTGATGCACTGGTCCCTTCATGGGATCTGTCCCTTCATGGGATATCTTTGATGCACTGGTCCCTTCATGGGATATCTTTGATGCACTGGTCCCTTCATGGGATATCTTTGATGCACTGGTCCCTTCATGGGATATCTTTGATGCACTGGTCCCTTCATGGGATATCTGTCCCTTCATGGGATATCTTTGGTGCATGGTCCGTTCATGGGATATCTTTGGTGCACTGGTCCCTTATTGGGATATCTGTCCCTTCATGGGATATCCTTGGTGCACTGGTCCCTTCATGGGATATCTTTGGTGCACTGGTCCCTTCATGGGATATCTTTGGTGCACTGGTCCCTTCATGGGATGTCTTTGATGCACTGGTCCCTTCATGGGATATCTTTGATGCACTGGTCCCTTCATGGGATATCTTTGATGCACTGGTCCCTTCATGGGATATCTTTGATGCACTGGTCCCTTCATGGGATATCTTTGGTGCACTGGTCCCTTCATGGGATATCGGTCCCTTCATGGGATATCTTTGATGCACTGGTCCCTTCATGGGATATCTGTCCCATCATGGGATATCTTTGATGCACTGGTCCCTTCATGGGATATCTTTGGTGCACTGGTCCTTTCATGGGATATCTGTCCCTTCATGGGATATCTTTGATGCACTGGTCCCTTCATGGAATATCTGTCCCTTCATGGGCTAACCTTGGTGCACTGGTCCCTTCATGGGATATCTTTGATGCACTGGTCCTTCATGGGATATCAGTCCCTTCATGGGATATCTTTGATGCACTGGTCCCTTCATGGGATATCAGTCCCTTCATGGGATATCTTTGGTGCACTGGTCCCTTCATGGGATATCTTTGGTGCACTGGTCCCTTCATGGGATATCTTTGATGCACTGGTCCCTTCATGGGATATCTTTGGTGCGCTGGTCCCTTCATGGGATATATGTCCCTTCATGGGATATCTATAATGCACTGGTCCCTTCATGGGATATCGGTCCCTTTTAGGGGATATCTTTGGTGCACTGGTCCCTTCATGGGATATCTGTCCCTTTATGGAATATCTTTGGTGCACTGGTCCCTTCATGGGATATCTGTCCCTTCATGGGATATCTTTGGTGCACTGGTCCCTTCATGGTATATCTTTGGTGCACTGGTCCCTTCATGGGATGTCTTTGATGCACTGGTCCCTTCATGGGTTATCTTTGATGCAATGGTCCCTTCATGGGATATCTTTGATGCACTAGTCCCTTCATGGGATATCTTTTGTGCACTGGTCCCTTCATGGGATATCTGTCCCTTTATGGGATATCTTTTGTGCACTGGTCCCTTCATGGGATATCTGTCCCTTCATGGGATATCTTTGGTGCACTGGTCCCTTCATGGGATATCTGTCCCTTCATGGGATATCTTTGGTGCACTGGTCCCTTCATGGGATATCTGTCCCTTCATGGGATATCTTTGGTGCACTGGTCCCTTCATGGGATATCGGTCCCTTTATTAGATATCTTTGGTGCACTGGTCCCTTCATGGGATATCTGTCCCTTCATGGGATATCTTTTGTGCACTGGCCCCTTCATGGGATATCTTTTGTGCACTGGTCCCTTCATGGGATATCTTTGATGCACTGGTCCCTTCATGGGATATCTTTGATGCAATGGTCCTTTCATGGGATATCGTTGGTGCACTGGTCCCTTCATGGGATATCTTTGGTGCACTGGTCCCTTCATGGGATATCGGTCCCTTTATGGGATATCTTTTGTGCACTGGTCCCTTCATGGGATATCTTTTGTGCACTGGTCCCTTCATTGGATATCTGTCCCTTCATGGGATATCTTTGATGCACTGGTCCCTTCATGGGATATCTTTGATGCACTGGTCCCTTCATGGGATATCTTTGATGCACTGGTCCCTTCATGGGATATCTTTGATGCACTGGTCCCTTCATGGGATATCATTGATGCACTGGTCCCTTCATGGGATATCTTTGGTGAACTGGTCCCTTCATGGGATATCTGTCCCTTCATGGGATATCTTTGACACTTTGGCACTGAATAGCAGTGGCAGTGCCTAAAGCATCTATAACCAGCCAAATTTTTTTTTAGGCTTTCTTAGGTTCTCTAGTAACTACGATGTACTGACTAACCACTTCTGCATGTTCAGAAATGTACAAAGATTAGCAGATTTTTTTTTAATCCTATGTTTTATTTGCATTTCTTTTAATCTTTACTATATCAAGTTTTAATTGTACCTCAAAACCAAATAAAGCTACATTGACGGACTGACATATCAGTATTCGTTGCCCTGGTTTCTTCGTGAGGCGATCTTGCATTTCTGACTTGCTCTGCATATTTGACTTCTCAGTGCTTTGGTTCTCTTGTCTTTTCATGAGGCGATCTTGCATACCTCTATCTACATTAATTTTTCAGTATTTTCATACTGTTCTCTGTGCATACCTCCGACTTGCTCTGTGGAATTGACTTCTCACTTTTGCTCTCGTCTACAGTGTGCCCACGTGGATGACTTGAATGCAGCCTAGTCCATTTACGATTTCTCAGCCAGAATCATTGATGGAAATGAAGGGTCACTGGAAAAATACTGGTGAGTTTGAACTGTACCCCTTACATTCTTGGCACTAGCATCTTGCGTCTACCTGAAATGAAAATGCTCATTCTGATTGTTTTTGAGCTACTTTGTCTATCAGTCTTATCTGCCACAGACATTAAACCTTCCCCATCTGATATTTATTATGGAAATAAATACAAGAGTCTCGCGAGCCTGTGTTGTAAACAGACTTGTGCCAGAATATAATTTCTCTTAAAGGCATTAACACCCTTCCTCCTTGCAGAAAGCTGGAGTCCAACTGCAGATCAGACCGACATACCTGCCTTGTTCACACACCACATGTAGGGGTGAACATTTAACCAACACTACTCAGTTAGCATGTTCATGTTTGCGTGCAACCTGTAGATGACGCAGTCGACTCTGTGCCGCCCTCTCCCCATCCATCTATGACCTCAATAGAAAAACCTTAAAGATTTGCACGCTATTCACATATTCAAATCTATTAATGTTGACCTTGAACCCTCATTTCTTGAGTGCTAATCTAATGTTTAGCTCTTCATTAGAAGTCGCGTTATTGTGGCAAATCCCTGCACCACCATGTGCTGCAAATTGTTAGTATTTAATCCGCAGCAAATCTGTAAACTAAAAACTAAGTGTCTAGTGTACTCCTACCATCCATCACCAGGTAATCACATTCGTTTTTATTTGCAATCTTATTTCAGCTAGAACAATGTACTATGGGCAGCAACTTAACTCGTCTTTTCAAGTCTTTGAGCAGCAGTGAGTGTGGAGGTAGGGAAATGTCAGCCTTCCCACGTCTCTCAAAGATTAGACCTCCTCCATCTCACTTCTCCCCCCCGTCCTGCGCCTGGCTGGCAGCAGGCCCTGCTTTCTATCAGCTCAGCAGCCTCCTCCCGATTACGCTCCTTGTATGTTTTTCTTTTCTCAACTTGGAGATGAGTGGATCATCCTCAATTCCTTTCCGTGGGCAGGAACACACGCATTGGCAATAGATCTCGCCTTTAGGGCTTTATGAGTATTTAGTTATGCAGCACAATATCCTTCCTGCAACATCAACTGTTGCATGTCTAAACACTTATAGAAGAGGTGTGGTGCAGTGGCCAGGGCGGCTGACTCTGGAACACCGGCGCTCAGTTTGATCCCTGGCGCCTGAGGCAGGTTAGCCCAGCACCATGCGACTCCTGGGCAATAGCTCGCTTAACCTTCCAGACGGCCCCCAGCGCCTTGACATCCTTAGGGGTAATTACGCTTTACAAATACTGGTATTAAAAGGTCCCAAAGGTGAGACCTATTGGCTATGCCAATGCTTGTTTAAATTTGTATGGAGTATGAAAGAAAACTGAGCGGTGTGCTCGTACCTTGACTAGCTCTTCCTTTAGTTGCAGCTCTGTTACGAGGTTGCTAGTGTGAGGGATATAGGACTTCTTTTGCCAGCCAGATGATGAATCCCGTCTCCCACTCTGGCCTGACAAGACGATGACCCCAGATCGGGTGCTTACTCATGCTTTAGGTACTTCAGCAGAGCTCCCAGCAAAATACAGTACACCAGGGTAGGTGTTGCTCGCCGTTAATGGCAATAACTTGTAAAATGAATAATTTAAAATGCAAGTAGTCCAGGTTTGGAATTAGTGGCAGTGTGATTGATAAACAAATGAGTTGATTGCATGCATTTTGCAAATGAAAATGGTTTTTTTTGCCCATGCCTGTCACCGATTCAGTCAGATGCACCAGAAATAAAACAAATGTCTACTGAGAAGCTTTTAGTATTGCTTCAATGAACAATTTGGTTTTCATTACCGTGAATGTGTTTTTTGTTTTAAGGTAAAGTTTGAGCATTTGCCTGCTTGGTCTGGATCTCTTCATCAAAGCGTCAATGTTTCTGGTGTTCAGGGAAAGTCAAAACACCAGGGGCCTTATTTATGAAGGCCTTGCGCCACCGGTGCGTCACTTTTAACATGGGGAAAAAGTGACGCAAGGCCTTCATAAATAAGGCCCCAGCTCTGTGACTGGCTGTTAGTGGCAAGTGATTGGTCATGGTGAGCGGGGAAGGAAAAATCATTTTCTGAACCTACCTGCCTATTTGACGGAGTGCTAACATTGGAAACATTTCTTTTTACATTACACACCCTGTAAACACTGCATGATTACTAATTCAGTGACAGGTATTGGTGTATGCGTAATTCAGAGACTTTTGGGTATGATCAGATATTGGCTGCTCATATGTAGGAGAAAGTTAACCTTTGCATCTGCACCTTGGGCAATGGCCTTTCCGCACCAAATTCAACATTGCCTGGCGTGACCAGAACATGACCCCAGGCAGTCTTCTCAGGCACTCCAATTAGGCACAGTTCGGCTCGCCAACAATTGGCAAACATTTTTGCAGTGTTGAAAGAGCAATCGCGTTGGATTTTACTTTAAAAATCCAGGAAACTTACCTGTGAAATACCTATATACAGTTTTGGAATTTGGGTGCCAATGGAGCTCCTTTTGCAAACCAGTTATTTGCATTTCATTTTGATGATGCACTGTTTGTTATGTTTTAAATCCACCAAGTCAGGCATGTGTGATAGAACAAAAAAGTAAATTTCATTTTTCACTGTTTATAAATCTTTTTACTTTGTATTCTATGAAAATGATGCCTATATTGCTGGACCCTGCATGCGCTGGTAAAATAACGCTGCACGTCTGCTTGTAAGAGTTGTAATACTTCACCACCACATAAGAGGCAGCATGTGCAATTAAAAACACACATGCAACACAGTCTGCTTTAAGTTCACACACTTAGAGAAAAGGCCATGTCATTCCTTGTTCAGAAGCATGTATTTCTAATGAGTTTAGGTTTAAAACGTGGACTAAACACGAGAGAACAGACACCAGAGTGCAGATGTTCCCTAGACTGCTGTGAGCTTTGACACTCGCATTAATCTTCACTGGTAAGTTCAGTGCTGCAGCCTTTCATGAGTTTTTTTGATGATTTTCCGTTGACTGCATTGTTTACATAGTTATTGGTAATGGCTTTCTAACCTTTTCTACCTGTGGATGCCTGAGTTTTTCTTTCCCTTTTGACTGTCCCCTTACTTTTAATTTGAAAAATTCATCCCGGGCCTACAGATTAGGATCAGCTTTCTGTGGCGGTCCAGGAATTGGTGACGGTTGCTGAGTAGGGAAAGGGCTCTTTTCCTTCTTGCCAAGAGAAGGCAAAGGGCAGTGTCTACTTCTCCTGCTCTGCCGCTGTCAGTTGCCCCGTCATCTTTCATCTTTTTTGTTTTCTCGTCTTTGAACAACATTGCTTTTTCCAGGTCGGTAAGTGCACCATTCCTGGAGGTACTGCAATACCTGGTAGATGCGTGGAGCGCAAAAGTTTTGTGATCCTTATCAGCTGTTTTCCTTATTTTAGTTTATAACTTGTACTGTGGCACTGCATTCAGGGATTTGATCTTTTTAACCCTTACTGCTTACGTTTTGTAAGGATATAAGCAATGGACATTGAAATGGGTCCCTTCCAGGCCCTGTAGTCATGTTAACTTTTCAGGCAAGAACACAAATTCTGAATGTGAGTTAAAGCGTTAAGGTAACCAAGTTCCCGTTTGCATTTCACATGCATTACTTAATCTTGAATTCCCTATGAGGGTTTGCTTTTTCCTGGACGTTACTTTTTTTTCGGCATCATATTACTCTTGTCAAGTGCATAATTTGAATTGAGTCCCATCCAGATGTTAGCGGGGCTCAATTGGGTTGTAGCTAAAGGCAGTGCACGTTTCTCTCAGTGGGGCAGGATGGTGTTTAGTGGGGGAGAGGATGTGGCACTGTAGCTTGAGCTGCTGAATTTGGAACTGGGGAACCAGGTTCAGCTTTCATGACCATTCCACATGACCACTCTCCTGAGGGAGCACTTTCTCATGCTATACTTTAGAAGCCTTGGTGTCATTGCACTAGCAGATACACCCTAGTGGTGGCAAGTTTTTAACTTTGATGGCCTGTTCACTACAATCCATACTAAAGTCCACCTCAAGTTTTGTAGGCAGCCCTATGAAGTATCAAATCTAGAGCAACAGTGACTGTCACTTACGTCACAGGACCCTGAGGCCAGTCCACTTCACCCATTGGTACCTTTTTGCTTTTTTTCATCAGTAGTAGAGCAACTCACCAGGAATAGACAATGCAGGATTTGCACGCACACCAAACTAAGTTCGCAAACTTGACGGTCTCTCTGCTTCATACACAAACACTTTTAATATGTGCTGTATGCTTTGGTGGCCCTGGAATTATGCAGCAATAGAGGACATTGTCGCAGTGTTGACTAAATTATACAGCAAACAAGGCTGCAGCATAATGCTGTACAATTTCTGATACTTATTATTCTGATTTGTACACATACTAAGTCTTTGCAAAAATGTTGCCTCAGTACCAGTGTAACATCCAAATGCATTGAGATCGGTGCCCAGTCAGTTTTCAAAGGGACTCATTTTTGCTGTAACACAAGCCACATTTTTTGTAACATTTAATCCATTGGAGCTACAACCAGTTTTTTAGTTACAACTGTCAGATTGTGCAGCTTGAAGATGTCTTATGTGTCAAATATGGCAGAGCCATATGTGGAAAACATTTGCAGAGAATATTCCCCCTCCACCTTAAGAGATGCTCTGCTTTGTACCAGGCAGATTTGGTGTCTTTCCCCACTCGGAGGCTGGGGATGGTACCCATGCTTCCATTCCTCAAGAGGTTCTGGTGGTACTCTGTGCCCTACTGATGCTCTTTCGTACCCCCTTCCCAATATATGCTGTTTAATGCCCTGCCATCCAGAGTTGCCCTTTTGGTGCCCCGCAATCCAGGTGTCCTCTGTTTAATACTCATCGCCTTCCTAATACAGGATGCTGTTTGGTTCTCTACCCTCCAATACTTTGCATAGTAACCTCACCTCTCTCTTGCCAAGATGGCTTTATTTGGATACTCTGCTGTCCATGGGGTGTGGCTTATACCCTTCTTACTCATACATTTAATGTGTGGTACTTAACAGGGCTGAAACAGGCTATATGTCCAGTAAGTGGAGTTTAACGACATGTAATTGTGAGAAGTTGGCCTGGTATATAATGCTCACTAATTCTAGTGATCACTTTGTACCATGCCAAGCAACCCTTATGATGATGGTTGTAATTCAACCTTGTAGACCAGTTATCCTAGTGGTAACGTGGACAAAGCAGTCTTAGGCTAAACTCTGAAAGGCATGTGAAGCCAGCTGTTATACCATACACAACCCCCTTGAATACCAAATGAAAGGGACACCACACAGATATATATTGAAAATATATATTGATTTATTAACTATTAAAATCCCCTGGACTCTTTATGAGCACAGAAGCACAAGCGTTAAATCACAAGACAGTTTAAAATACACAAAAGTTGCACAATATGGATGAGCCCTAGGGGCCACCTAAACCATATACTAAGAAAGTGGTATAAGAGATACCAGGAGGAAAGTGAAGAGGCCTAGGGCCTTGGGAATCGCTGGAGCTATTCGAGACTGGAGTTAACTAAGTCGGGAAAGGCCCACGGGACTCGGGTGCAGTGTTCAAAGTGCACGCACTTCTCAATACAAAGTCCATGGTGCGTAAAAAGCACAAAGTTAGAAAGTTAGGAACCTTCCGAGTGACCTACGGAGCTGAAACTTAAAACACAGGCCCTTGGGATGTGTACCAGTGCAGGAGCACCGGCGGAGCTGAGTTACCTCACCCACAGGAAGCGGGTGCACAGGGTCGAAGTTGTGTCGGGTATCGTCACGCTGGTCGATGGTGCTTGGAGCTGAAGATGCTGCAGGCGGCTCGATGAGAAGAGTTCCGGTGGATCCAAGGGTGGATCTGAAGATGTAAAGACCTGAAAACAGAGGGGACAGTGTTCAAAGTCACTAGCCAGTGACTACCGTGGAACCAGATCGGAACCAGGCGATGTCGGGTGCAAACAGGCGTTGTCGGGTAGCTTCTTTCTGCAGCCACGTGGATACCCGGGGTCGAGGACGTCCAGGAGTTGGTCAGTAGCTGTCCCACGTAGGCTTCTCGCTGTTGGCGGTGTCGGCGACCTGATCGGAGCAAACAGGCCTTGGCAAATGCAAGCCACGCAGAAGTTGAAAGATGCTGTTCACTCGGACCAACAAGGTCAGAGCGGGTGCTCCTTTTCACTGGAGCGTGGGTAGGTCTGGAGCAACCAGACCTGCTGTGTAAATCTTCGGGTTCGTCGCCAAGATGGCCGCTGACCACGTGGCTAGTGGCCGGGATGGCGCGTCGAGTGGCACAATGCAAAAGGGCCCCACGCAGATCGTGGAGACGCTGGAGGGCTGCTCTTCGGTGCAAGGGCTGCTCGGTGGTGGGGGTTCTCAATCCCCAAAGCACAACGTCGAGGATGCCTCAGAAGCTGCGCAGTCAGATTTTCGAGTGTCTTTCAAGAGGTCCAGTCCCACGTCACTCGGTGCCTCCACGGGTCCCTTCTTCGCAGGGACTGTGGATCGGGCTCTGAGAGGTCTGGGAGTCTGGTTCTTGTCGGGCTCTGGGCTCGGTCTCCAGCGGGAGGCGGCGGCAAAGCAGACGTCGAGTTGCTGGTTGGTACCTGTGTTCACAGGGTGGCCACTCCTAGGCCACAAGGGAGATTCTCTTCAGTCTTCTGTGCAGCAGAATGTCGAAGTCCAGTCTTCTTCTTGTTTAAAGTTGATTTCGGGATGATCTGCTGTGCAATGGCACTGCTCCCCCTCTTATTCCCAAACTGGGGGTGGATCACCTACTAGGTCCCTCCTCTGGGAGGAACCAGGAAGGGGGGCGGTTACACCCCCTTTCCTTTGTCCAGCTCCGCGCCAGGACTGGGGCTGGAAGGCCCCAGAACCGGTTTGGACTGGCCTATGCACGGGGACACCTTGTGTGCCCCGGGCATGCCTGATTCTATTCAGCCCTGTCCTACCCAATACACAAAATCCTGTCTGGGGTGGTGCTCGCACCTCCCAAGGCAGGAAACCCTTTGTCCAGGCCACCATCTGCCGAGTTTCGGTCAGCAGCAGGAGGCCAGACTTGTGTCTGTGGTGGCAGCGTCCATTTTGTGGAGCTGAGGCTCTGTTTAACTTTAACCGGGGTTAAGGCTACACACATGTCGTGTCCCTCTAGAAGGGTGGAATGCTATCCCCGTCGCCAGAATTGGCGAGGGGATAGTATTCCAATTCGTATGACACCTTACTCGACATGTTTTGATAAAGCCAAACCAAAGATAGCATTTAACCGCGAGGATTATAATGCACTTAAGAGTATATGGTATGGCAATATCCCGGAACAGCTTAGGGACTTGTTCCCGACAGCTGCAGACAGGCTCAGCTCATGCTAGAGCACCATCTCACATATTTCCAAGCACTCTGCCTCCAGGATTGATGAGGCCTTCCATAGGAGTGGCTGATAGGAACATATGTGTCCAGTTTTAGGGTTAGGCACAGACATACTGTACCTAAGTAAGAGGTGGTTACACCGACTTACCCCAGCTGAGTGATCAGCCAGTTGTGTCAAATATGGAGGCCAGGCCAGGGGTGGCATAATACATGCTGCAGCCCCTGGTAGGCCTTGGATGCACCTATGCCCTGGGCACCTAGGGTGCACTATTACAGGGGCTCATAAGGTGAACCAGTTCCAATTCGTAATGCACCTAAAGTGCATTGGCATCAATTTAGAGAGAGAACAGCAGGCTGTGGGTCTGATTAGCAGGCCCACAGCCACATTAAGTCAGAAACCAGTGAAGCTAAAAGCAAACATTTGGGGTGACCATAGGATAGCAGACCCTACTCTCCTACATAACCCCCCCCAAACGCAGGGACATTAGACTAACCTTGACCAGTTGTGTCTTCATGTTCTAAGTGGAAGTACCTGGAGAGACCATCTGCGTTGCCATGGTCAGTCCCTGGGCGGTGCTCCACTGTAAAGTCCATCCCCTGTAGGGAAATGGACCACCTGAGTAGTTTGGGGTTTTCACCCTTCATCTGATTAAGCCATAGGAGGGGCTTATGGTCGGTCTGAATCTTGAAGTGAGTGCCAAATAAGTATGATCTCAACTTCTTCAGGGCCCACACCACAGCAAAGGCCTCCCTCTCTATAGCTGACCAACGTTTCTCTCTGGGGGTCAGCCTTCTGCTAATGAAAGCAATGGGCTGGTCCTGGCCATCTACATTAAGCTGTGAAAGCACTGCTCCCACTCCCAACTCAGAAGCATCTGTTTGGACAATGAACTCTCTTGAGTAGTCAGGACTCTTCAGGATAGGTGCAGAGCACATGGCCTTCTTCAGGTCATCAAATGCCTTTTGACAGATTTCTGTCCACTGAACCTTTTTGGGCATCTTCTTGGATGTCAGATCATTAAGAGGAGTCACAATGGACCCATAGTTCTTAACAAACTTCCTGTAGTACCCAGTCAGGCCCAAGAAAGCTCTGACCTGAGTCTGGGTAGTTGGAGGGGACCAGTCCTTGATGGTCTGGATCTTACTCTCCAGTGGTTGAACTTGGCCTCCACCTACAAGGTGGCCCAGGTATACAACCTTGCTCTGCCCTATCTGGCACTTTGTTGCCTTGATAGTGAGGCCTGCCTTCTGCAGAGCCTCAAGCACTTCCTTCAGGTGGACCAGGTGATCCTCCCAGGTGGAGCTAAAGACAGCAATATCGTCCAGATAAGCTGCACAAAAGTCATCCAACCCAGTGAGGACTTGATTCACCAACCTTTGGAAGGTGGCAGGTGCATTTTTCAAACCAAAGGGCATCACCACAAACTGATAATGCCCACTGGGGGTAGAAAATGCTGTCTTGGCTTTAGACTCCTCAGCTAACCTGATTTGCCAGTAGCCAGCTGTCAAGTCAAATGTGCTCAAATATTTGGCAGAAGCCAACTTGTCAATGACCTCATCTGCCCTTGGAATAGGGTGTGCATCTGTCCTGGTGACAGCATTGAGTCCTCTGTAATCCACACAGAACCTCATCTCTCTCTTGCCATCTTTGGTGTGAGGTTTGGGGACCAGAACCACTGGGCTAGCCCAGGGGCTCTCTGAAGGCTCAATGACACCTAATTCCAGCATCTTTTGCACCTCAGTCTTTATACAGTCCCTGACGTGGTCAGGTTGCCTGTAAATTTTGCTCTTTACAGGAAGACTGTCACCAGTGTCCACCACATGGGTACACCAGTTAGTCTGACTGGGTGTCGGGGAGAACATATGCCTGTATGCCTGTAGAACTTGTCTGCAGTCATGTTGCTGATGTTCAGTGAGGCTGCCACCTAAGGCCACACCATCAACTGAGCCATCCTCAGGGTTCTGAGTGAGCAGGTCTGGGAGAGGGTCACTCTCTTCCTCCTGTCCCTCATCTGTAGCCATGAGCAAGCCCATGTCTGCCCTGCTGACATATTCCTTCAATCTGTTCACATGGAGCACCCTGTGGGGGCTCCTGGGAGTTCCTAGGTCCACCAAGTAGGTAACCTCTCCCTTCTTTTCCAGAATTGTATGGGGTCCAGACCATTTGTCTTGGAGTGCTGCTGGGGCCACTGGCTCCAACACCCATACCTTCTGTCCAGGCTGAAATTCAACAAGGACAGCCTTTTGGTCATGCCAAGCTTTTTGTAATTCTTGGCTAGCCTCAAGGTTTTTGGATGCCTTTTCCATGTACTCTGCCATCCTGGAGCGGAGACCAAGTACATAGTCCACTATGTCCTGTTTAGGCTTTTTGAGAGGTAACTCCCATCCTTCCTTCACAAGACACAGGGGTCCTCTTACAGGGTGCCCAAACAACAATTCAAAGGGGCTGAAGCCAACCCCCTTTTGAGGGACCTCTCTGTAAGCGAACAAAAGGCAGGGCAGAAGGATGTCCCATCTTCGCCTGAGCTTTTCAGGTAATCCTTTAATCATGCCCTTTAGGGTCTTGTTAAATCTCTCAACAAGCCCATTGCATTGTGGGTGATAAGGAGTGGTGAACTTGTAGTTTACACCACATTCCTTCCACATAGCTGTCAAATATCCAGACATGAAGTTGGCACCTCTATCTGATATTACCTCCTTAGGAAACCCCACTCTGGAGAAAACTCCAAGTAAGGCCCTGGCCACAACAGGAGCTGTTGTGGTCCTAAGGGGAATTGCCTCTGGGTACCTGGTGGCATGATCCACTACCACCAGTATGAATCTGTGCCCAGATGCTGTAGGGGGATCCATTGGACCAACAATATCAATCCCCACTCTCTCAAAGGGAACCCCCACCACAGGTAGTGGTATCAGGGGGGCCTTTGTTGTTCCACCTGCTTTACCACTGGCTTGGCAGGTTTCACAGGAGCGACAAAACTCCTTGGTGTCTTCAGACATGTGAGGCCAGTGAAAGTGAGGGACAAGCCTGTCCCAAGTCTTGTTTTGGCCTAGGTGTCCTGCTAAAGGAATATCATGGGCCAAGGTGAGTAGGAAGCCCCTAAATTGCAGAGGTATAACCAACCTCCTGGTAGCACCAGGCTTGGGGTCTCTAGCCTCTGAATAAAGGAGTCCATCGTCCCAATATACTTTATGGGCACCTTGAGCATTCCCAGCAGCCTCAGCAGCAGCCTGCTGTCTGAGGGGTTCAAGAGAAGGACAGGTTAACTGAGCCTGCCCCAAGTCTGCCCTAGAAGGTCCCCCTGTCCCCAGAAACTCAACCTGATCAGGTTCAAGTTCTTCAGGGACAGTTCCTTCAGGGGTCTCAAGATCAGTTTCCTGTGAAGCCTGATCCTCACTTGTAGGCAGTTGGGAAGGTGCAGCCTTAAACCTCCTGTTCTTCTTCTTGGGAGGTACTTGGTCCATTGTTCCAGGATCCAAGACCTGAGGTTCAGAGAGGCACTTTTTGGCCTGTGACCTGGTCACAGCAAGGACATGTGATGATATCCCTAACATCTCTGCATGAGTCCTGTACTCAACTTCTGACCATAGAGAGTTCTCCAGGTCATTGCCCAACAAACATTCTACTGGGAGATCAGCACTAACCACAACTTTCTTTAGGCCAGTTACCCCTCCCCAGGAAAAGTTAACAAGTGCCACACTATGTGTAGTAGTGACATTGCTGGCATTGGTCACCAGGTAATCATCGCCTGGCATGTATTGTCCAGGGTCCACAAAGTTAGGTGTCACCATAGTGACACTGGCACATGTGTCCCTGTAAGCTTGAGCCACTTTGTTGTTAATCAAAGGCGTCTGTCTGTATTTGCCCAGGTTACTGGGACTTATGTCAGGGGTCAAATCTATGTCCCCTTCACAAACCAGAACAGCCTGTGTAAGAGTTCTGACTAGGTCAGAATCTCCTTCAGTTCCCAAAGTGATTCCCACTAATCCCTTGGCTTGAGGACCAGCACTGCTAACTGTACTAGTGGGTGCAGGTGCCTTAGGGGCTGCAGTGCTGGGGGCTCCACCCTTTTTACACTCACTTGTCCAGTGAGAGGTGTTCTTACAAGTTTTACACCAGGGTTTCTTCTGACCTTCTTTCTTCTTCTTCTTGGAAGTTTGGGACCCACCCTCTGTCTCAGTTTGGGGCCCTGTTGAAGACTTCTGGTCTTTAGCTTTCTGCTCCCCACCCTTCTGGTCTGTTTTCTTCTGGTCACCACCCTGGTTCTGGTTCTTTTGCTTAACTCTGGTTCTTACCCATTTATCTGCCCTCTTTCCCAATTCTTGGGGAGAGGTCAAATCTGAGTCAACCAAATGTTGATGCAACTGCTGGTTCTGACAATTATTTAAAATTTGTTCTCTCATCAGCAAATTATACAATCCTTCATAGTCTGTAACCTTGCTTCCCAGCAACCATCCCTCCAGAGCCTTAGTGGCACACTCAACAAATTCAGACCAGTCCTGAGTCTGTGTCTTCTGGGTATCTCTGAACATTAACCTGTACTGTTCAGTGGTTAAGCCTAACCCATCAATCAGAGCACTCTTCAGGACCAGGTAGTTTCTAGAATCCCCATCACTAACTGTGAGGAGTCTGTCTCGGCCTCTACCTTCAAAGGAGAGCCACAAGATTGCTGCCCACTGCTCCTGAGGGATCTGCTGTACTCTGCAGGCTCTCTCCATTGCAGTAATCCATTTATGGATATCATCCCCACCTTTGTAGGGGGGCACAATCTTACTCAGGTTTCTATTATCAAAAGACCTGTCTTTATCCTTGTGGATATTGCTGCCACCAGTGGGTTCTATTACCCCACTCTCTCTAGGCTGTCTTGCTCTAGCAAGTTTCTCTTGGGCCAGGGCAATCTCTAACTCTTGTCTCTGGACTCTCAATTCAGCCTCTCTAATTTGAAATTCTCTCAATTTGGTCTCATGTTCCCTTCTCTGAGGGCTAGTAATCCTCCTTCTGGAGTGACCATGAGAACCTCTAGAAGCATAGGAGTTGTCAGAGTCACCTGAGTGAATCCTTCTCCTCCTAGGCTCCTGGTTAAGTCCACCTGGGGGTCTGAATGGGTTGTTACCTGATTCATTCCCAAGTTGACTTAAGTTAGCCTGGTTCAATCTACTGACCAGCACCTGACTATCTCTGTCATCATCTGACTCACTGCTTTCCACCTCCTCCTCCTCTTCTTCTTCCTCTACATCTACCTGAGGAGCTCCAGTGGTGGAGGCTTCCTCATCTACCAGGATGATAGGGGCAGGGGTGTCTACAGTGTCATCCTCTGAAGGATGGCCTCCTTCAGCATCCCCTGTGGGGTTTGCTTTAGAGGTCTTTAGAGCCTCAGACTGATCCAAGAGCTCTCTTAGGTGGTCTGTAGTAGGGGAAGGCCCTGTCTTCAGACCCCTTAAGACACAAAGCTGTCTTAATTCCTTAAAGGGAAAAATAGCAAACTGGGATGGTGCCCTTGGAGGGTCACTCTCAACAGGAGTAAGTCCACTGGACCCCTCTGTTCCAGACATTGCTCTAGTGTGGGTGGATGTGTTGCAATCTACCTACACTGGTGTTTACCTACTAAACCTATCTAGTAGTTGTAGCTAGGGTGTGCTACTCCCTTTGCTCTACAACAACTAAGTTCAGTAGAACTTAAGTATACTAGTCTTGTTTTATATGTACCTAGCAGGTACCTGTATGATCTTTCAAATGATAATCTCAAAGATTGTAATGGTAAAACAACAGCAAGCTCAGATCCCAATCCGCTGCTCACCAATGTGAGAAGTTGGCCTGGTATATAATGCTCACTAATTCTAGTGATCACTTTGTACCATGCCAAGCAACCCTTATGATGATGGTTGTAATTCAACCTTGTAGACCAGTTATCCTAGTGGTAACGTGGACAAAGCAGTCTTAGGCTAAACTCTGAAAGGCATGTGAAGCCAGCTGTTATACCATACACAACCCCCTTGAATACCAAATGAAAGGAACACCACACAGATATATATTGAAAATATATATTGATTTATTAACTATTAAAATCCCCTGGACTCTTTATGAGCACAGAAGCACAAGCGTTAAATCACAAGACAGTTTAAAATACACAAAAGTTGCACAATATGGATGAGCCCTAGGGGCCACCTAAACCATATACTAAGAAAGTGGTATAAGAGATACCAGGAGGAAAGTGAAGAGGCCTAGGGCCTTGGGAATCGCTGGAGCTATTCGAGACTGGAGTTAACTAAGTCGGGAAAGGCCCACGGGACTCGGGTGCAGTGTTCAAAGTGCACGCACTTCTCAATACAAAGTCTATGGTGCGTAAAAAGCACAAAGTTAGAAAGTTAGGAACCTTCCGAGTGACCTACGGAGCTGAAACTTAAAACACAGGCCCTTGGGATGTGTACCAGTGCAGGAGCACCGGCGGAGCTGAGTTACCTCACCCACAGGAAGCGGGTGCACAGGGTCGAAGTTGTGTCGGGTTTCGTCACGCTGGTCGATGGTGCTTGGAGCTGAAGATGCTGCAGGCGGCTCGATGAGAAGAGTTCCGGTGGATCTGAAGATGTGAAGACTTGAAAGCAGAGGGGACAGTGTTCAAAGTCACTAGCCAGTGACTACCGTGGAACCAGATCGGAACCAGGCGATGTCGGGTGCAAACAGGCGTTGTCGGGTAGCTTCTTTCTGCAGCCACGTGGATACCCGGGGTCGAGGACGTCCAGGAGTCGGTCACGAGCTGTCCCACGTAGGCTTCTCGCTGTTGGCGGTGTCGGCGACCTGATCGGAGCAAACAGGCCTTGGCAAATGCAAGCCACGCAGAAGTTGAAAGATGCTGTTCACTCGGACCAGCAAGGTCAGAGCGGGTGCTCCTTTTCACAGGAGCTTGGGTAGGTCTGGAGCAACCAGACCTGCTGTGTAAATCTTCGGGTTCGTCGCCAGGATGGCCGCTGACCACGTGGCTAGTGGCCGGGATGGCGCGTCGAGTGGCACAATGCAAAAGGGCCCCACGCAGATCGTGGAGACGCTGGAGGGCTGCTCTTCGGTGCAAGGGCTGCTCGGTGGTGGGGGTTCTCAATCCCCAAAGCACAACGTCGAGGATGCCTCAGAAGCTGCGCAGTCAGCTTTTCGAGTGTCTTTCAAGAGGTCCGGTCCCACGTCACTCGGTGCCTCCACGGGTCCCTTCTTCGCAGGGACTGTGGATCGGGCTCTGAGAGGTCTGGGAGTCTGGTTCTTGTCGGGCTTTGGGCTCGGTCTCCGGCGGGAGGCGGCGGCAAAGCAGGCGTCGAGTTGCTGGTTGGTACCTGTGTTCACAGGGTGGCCACTCCTAGGCCACAAGGGAGATTCTCTTCAGTCTTCTGTGCAGCAGAATGTCGAAGTCCAGTCTTCTTCTTGTTTAAAGTTGATTTCGGGATGATCTGCTGTGCAAGGGCACTGCTCCCCCTCTTATTCCCAAACTGGGGGTGGATCACCTACTAGGTCCCTCCTCTGGGAGGAACCAGGAAGGGGGGCGGTTACACCCCCTTTCCTTTGTCCAGCTCCGCGCCAGGACTGGGGCTGGAAGGCCCCAGAACCGGTTTGGACTGGCCTATGCACGGGGACACCTTGTGTGCCCCGGGCATGCCTGATTCTATTCAGCCCTGTCCTACCCAATACACAAAATCCTGTCTGGGGTGGTGCTCGCACCTCCCAAGGCAGGAAACCCTTTGTCCAGGCCACCATCTGCCGAGTTTCGGTCAGCAGCAGGAGGCCAGACTTGTGTCTGTGGTGGCAGCGTCCATTTTGTGGAGCTGAGGCTCTGTTTAACTTTAACCGGGGTTAAGGCTACACACATGTCGTGCCCCTCTAGAAGGGTGGAATGCTATCCCCGTCGCCAGAATTGGTGAGGGGATAGTATTCCAATTTGTATGACACCTTACTCGACATGTTTTGATAAAGCCAAACCAAAGATAGCATTTAACCGCGAGGATTATAATGCACTTAAGAGTATATGGTATGGCAATATCCCGGAACAGCTTAGGGACTTGTTCCCGACAGCTGCAGACAGGCTCAGCTCATGCTAGAGCACCATCTCACATATTTCCAAGCACTCTGCCTCCAGGATTGATGAGGCCTTCCATAGGAGTGGCTGATAGGAACATATGTGTCCAGTTTTAGGGTTAGGCACAGACATACTGTACCTAAGTAAGAGGTGGTTACACCGACTTACCCCAGCTGAGTGATCAGCCAGTTGTGTCAAATATGGAGGCCAGGCCAGGGGTGGCATAATACATGCTGCAGCCCCTGGTAGGCCTTGGATGCACCTATGCCCTGGGCACCTAGGGTGCACTATTACAGGGGCTCATAAGGTGAACCAGTTCCAATTCGTAATGCACCTAAAGTGCATTGGCATCAATTTAGAGAGAGAACAGCAGGCTGTGGGTCTGATTAGCAGGCCCACAGCCACATTAAGTCAGAAACCAGTGAAGCAAAAAGCAAAAATTTGGGGTGAACAAAGGATAGCAGACCCTACTCTCCTACAGTAATAACATATAGCCATATTTTTCATTAATCTTTTATCACCCCCTCATTTGCTTCTTGTTGCATGCCAGAGCATCCTGTGTGCTCATGGCACACCTCTCTGATCAGTTAGCTCTTTGTATTGTGTAAACTAATTGGATCACCAATCTGTCACTTGACTGAAATATTTAGTTTTACATTACAAAACACTGAAGAGCGTTGAACTAGAGAAAGTCAGTGAGATGAAGATGTCAGAGGGCGAGATTAAGGAAGAGAAGTTACATAGTTACAAGAGATGTTAGGGTGGAGGGGAGAGCTGGATACTTGGCAGGGAGAGGTGCAGCGAAACATGGAGGGAGTTGCAGAAGAAGAAATGAAAGGATGATCTATGATAGGTGTTATGCGGATTTGTGGTGCATGATCACCCCGAAGGGTATCCTGGTACTGAGCAGGTGTGAGTCTAGCCACAACAAGGGCCTATTGGGACTACTCGAAGTCAGGTCTTCAGCTTCTTGTGGAATTAAAAAAGTGAAGGGGGTGCAGGAGGCATTGTTAGGAAAAGCTGGAGGAGAGTTTAGAGGGTGAGCAAGATGTACAGGAGGGCAGGTGAAAACGAAAGGTGTAGGTGCACAAGTGACAGGGAGGGCTGCAGAATTAGTGGATAGACTGGTACAGAGGGGAGAAGAGTACTAAGGCAGAGATGAATGGGAATCAACATGGAGGTCTAAAGAGGTGTGAGGGAATGCAGCAAAAACATACGTGACAGAAGAGGGCTGCAGGGAAAATGAAAGGGTTAAGCGAGAGCTGGAAGAGGAAATGAGCTGAAAATGAGCAAATCTGCAAGAGGTGAGGGGGAAGAGCTGTGGGCGAGATTAAAAAAACGTATTTTCACGAGGCAACAGCATACCTTGCAATGTCCCTATGTGTGAATGTCCGAGTGTCTAAATAGATGTGTGCGCTTGTGCGTGTGTGTGATGGATAACTGATAGTGTGCTATGGGAACATATCAACGGACCTGTTCCCATTACATGCATATGTGTAAACATCCCTATGAGTTTCCAGTTCATAGGTGCCTTACGTTGTCTCTTGGAGCTTGAGTTGTAAGGGACTGATGATTATATAAGGTTGGTGCAAGTATCTGATGGCATGTATTTGAAGGTTCTTGCCATCAAATGTGCATTTTGGTGTCAGTACGGGTTTCTGAAAGTACGTATCTCACAGTGGAAAAATAGGAATGGTGGTGTGCATAGGTGTCTGGTGGTAGGTGTGGATATCTGAAAAGAGTTTAAATGCATGGGTGTCGTATGTACATGAAGTATTGTGATGTGGATGTTGAACAGTGACCCTGGATGGCAGGTGTGCAATTCTGTGACGTATTTTGGTTTCAAGAGTCCTTTCTTGTCAGGCAGTACACATGAACGTTTTATGGTAAATGTCTGACACAAAGTATTCTAGATACTGTTGATGAGCCCTCATGTGACTAAGTGCAACCCTTTGTTCAGAGGTAATACTTGCATATCTTTTTGATACTGCATGCTGATTTCTGAAAGTTAGTGATGGCTTCATATTATTGTTTGGGATATCTGTATTGGTTAGCTCCTGCATGTGCTATGGATGTTTGGTTTATGGAGGCATTTGAAGATGCCTGTTAGAACTGGCATCCATGGCGTGATTTCCCCCTTAATTTTTGCTTTCAGACCTATTTTTGCTGACCAATAATCAAAAATAGAATAGACACTAGTTTCTACAAAACCATTGGTTTGTATTCGAAAACCCTCATAGACATCCTGGTATTGTCGTTGCGGTATATCTTTTTCCCGCCCCATCAGGAGTCATGGCGTATTCATTGGGTGATCGATTGACGTGCTGGATGCCTGCCTCACCCGAGGCTCCCTCTGGTATGTGTAGAAGTGTCCAGAGATCAAAAAATATATGTGAAGGAATAGACTAAAAATAGTGTCTAATCAAAAAAAGGCTTATTTATTGTAGATAGCTAGGCACTATAATTAAAAAGGAATTGCGATATGCAGGCGGTAAAGTTACTGGACTACCATATCTCTTGAAAGACGTGTCGACATGTTTCAGCTCACTGAGCCCTGTCGGGTCTATGGAGCTTTCGTCAGGACAGTAAAACGTATAAACAAACAAAACGTACAAAGGATAATTACAAAGAGTAACTCACACAATTTGTGTGGGATTCAATGTTGAGTATTGGGAAATTCCCATGCTGTGGAAACAAAAACCAACACAAACTATTATGTAGGTTGGTGCTGTTGTCAGGTGAGAAGACAAGCATGCAAGATTCTTTGTGAAGCACTCCAATTTTAGAGTGCACGACAATATTGTAGCCTTTACACAGAAAACAGAGAGGAAAGGAAAACACTCTTGGTCTGAGGGAGGGGAAATGAGGTAATAAAGATTCAAAGGAAGTTTTAAACAACTAGTGTTGTCGCTAAGGTGGTCTGTGTTTGTAAAAACAGTTATTACCCATGCACAGTCGGCGAAAATAGATATTAAATATTAAGTCTAAACGGTGTTCTGTTAGACTGGGAGAAGGAATGGTAACGTATGTTCCGCAATCATAGGTTAGTGAAAAATAGTGCGAAGTAGATAGAAAGTAATAGTTATTTAGTGAGACACTTTCATTTTAAAGGAGAAGTAAACGGTGACTTATGTGCCCCGTATTAAAGAATAAAAGTTACCTGTTTTGCGCAAAATGAGTACTTCAACAGGGGGCCCAGAGTCGCATATGGTTATTTACTGTCAAAGTAAAAATGGGCCCACTGATTAGTACAATTGTAGGTCTTACCCGTTTTGCTGGAAAGCGGTGTGCTACCATTCTTACCCATGAGGTACAGCGTAGCGTCCCTTGTGCTGACTCTTCCCCTGGCTATGGGCGGGACGCTACTTCCCCGTCCTTTGTATGGGGCCTCAACATAAAGAAGGGACAACTCTGTGAGTGTCGATACTAGTAAGATGGCGGATGCTCGGTTGGATACGAGTTTGACTAAGTACCTCAAAGTATCTAGGTAATTGGTTAGCCAGGTTGATAATGTACATCTTGTATCTGAAAAAATTAGTCTTGTTCAGGACTCATTACTGGAGTTTATGCGTTGCACAAATTTACCAATTTTGTAACATTATTCTAGCATATGTTACTTTTAGGACCCACACTTTGGCATAATATTAGAAGTTCACTAGTCTGGGGGTGATATCTTTCAGCAATCTGTGTGTCTCGTGTATAAGCGAGGGCTTATAGTGGGGTTGTTTAAAGATGGTGACAGTATCCCAGGGATCAGTTCATAGTGTGTTCCTTCATTCAGTAGAACTGGTGCCATGGAATATGATCGTTCATACCCAGTGTGTCTGTTTTGAGGCGGTCTACCCATCTTTGTTCTTTTTCGAATAAAATTTGCTCTGCATTTTGATTTTTGAAATGAAGCATTTCAAGAACTGTCCATCTGAGATCATCACAGGTATGGCCTGCCTCCACAAAATGTGTACATAGTTTCGTGGTATTTTTCTTAAATCTGATGTTGCTCCGATGTTCTCCTATACGGAGTTTGATTTTGCGGCATGTCATGCCTACGTATTGACGTTGGCAAGGGCAGGTGATTAGGTAAATTACATGAGTTGAGTTGCAGTTTGTATGGCTTCTTTGGGTCCACAATATGTTGTCAGTTAATTGTAGAGTCTTGGTGGTATTGGTAAATTTGCAAACTCCACATGTGCCACAAGGGTAGTGGCCAGTAATCTGGGTCATGGTCGTGTCTCTGATAGTAGACTTCAATGGTTTGCTCTTAGGTCTGGTGTGTACAAGGACGTCTTTGATGTTTTTCGTCCTTCGTCCTTCTGTTCGCAAATCTGGGTTTGGGCCAGTTGAATTTGCTGACCTTCGGATTCTGCACATTTAACTAGTGCTAAAGTATTTCTGTGGCTGGAGTGTGGCCACCCATACATAGTATTGATGGAGGCTAAAGAGTGGGATACCCTTAGAATTTCAATGAGGGCCTTAAGCAATTATCTGCTGGTTTTATAATGACTGAGCATTTAGCCTTATTTCCTGGATTTCCGTTGTTCCTGTTGGGCTGGTAGCCTTGTTTGCCTACCAGATTCTTTGATTGTTCCCTTGACTGCTCGCGGAACCCGCTTCGCGGGTCCCGCGTTGTGTGGAGGAATGTCCCTGCAGCTTGGAGCTAACATCTACCTGTGAGCGCAGGTGCAGGGCTGCGAGCTTAAGTGCGGGGACTCCATTGTCCAGGAGTCCCTGCTCGGCCAATTTGGAACACCTGGCCCGCTCTCCCTGCTAGCCACGCCCCCTGCGCTCATTACACTTATTCGGAACAGAGGCACTCCCCGCTGCGCGGGAGCGTCCCGGGAGAAGCCCGGGACAAGGGCGGGACCGTCCGTGGCCGTCAGGGGCCGAAAGAGGCTGGGCTGGGCCCCCCCTCTGATAAGTTTGGTTTTAGCTTTATAGACCTTTTTTCTCCCATATAAGAGCCTGCATTTCCATTGACTATTGAGTATTTTCAATAGTAATCTAGGGAAATGTATTTTTAATTATTACTTGGGTGTGAGGAATTAGATACTATCAGTTTACCACCTCTCCTTTTTATGTATTGTTTAATTATTGTATTATTAACTAAGCATGTCTAGCACTATTCCTAATTCTCTTCCTAATTGTGTGGGCGTATCTATTCTTGGCCCTCTTGATAAATTTTTCACTAAGGCAACGAAAGCTATTGATAGAGAGTTAGCTCTAGCTGAAAGGAGGCCGAGCGTCTCCTTTCAGTTGAGCTCCTTAAGAGACAGGCACCTCCCAATCATGAGAAGGTTGCTATAAATACTCTGGTACATGATAGCACTTCCGTTGAGACTGATGCAGAATTGTTTAATACAGATAATAATCCGTTAATTTTCCAAGTAAGTCCGCCAATATTGGAAAATTTGGATGTTGAATTGGAAGGCCACAGTAACCTGTCAACGGCTGCATCCAATAATCTTATAGACCTTAACACCCCTTTACCCTTAGATGCTGTCCCTCACTCTACTAGTAACATCTTACCTCCACCTCTGAAGATCCAAACTGAGGTAGTCACGTTGATTGATTCTCAACCAGCTATCAACATTAGCCGACCTTGTGACAGTAAAATAAGTAAAGGGAGTGGAGGATCAGTACGTTCTCCGGTTAGGAAAAGGAGGAAGGGAGGGAAAAATAAGAACGGGGTGGCCAATCCTTGGAAGCCATCACACGAACCTGCTCCCAATCAAATTCCACCAGATGTAGTGGGGAAAGAAGCCATAGCAGGGAAACTTGCCACTGATCATAAATCCCTTTGTAATGAAGGGATGCTTGAGGCAGTGGAAAGACTTTTAAAGGCTCTTATTCTTCCTCTTATTGAGGCTTAAAAGGTTGGAGGAAAAATTGGATCAACTTTCCCCGAAGCTTATTCCGGTAGGGAATCCAAATCTAGTTATTCCAGTTACCCCAATGGAAACCAGAGCTATAACTGAACACCCCATAAATAACACATGTAGACAACACACCTCTATTGTGAAATCTATAAATATGCCTGCCGGTAGAAATTCCACCAAACCAGCGGGCATACCAGATTCTACAGTTATAAAGGCCACAAATAAAGGAAAAGTCAGTTTAGTGCCTCCAAAACCCACTCACACGAATAAATTACCTTCTAACCAAACAAATTCCTCTAACAGAGGTAAATTTCATTACAAAAACATAGTAACTTTGCCTCCGGATTCATCTAATTTTGTTATAATTCTAACAGGTGTTCCTGTTCTTTCAGAAGGAAATGTGGAATCAAATATTAGCCTAAAAAACAGTCATTCATTGGCTACGTTTGAATAGACCATTACCTTTACATTTGAATGGTGACATCGTCTCAGTGAGAAGGTGTCATTGGGTGGGCGTACGCCCTCAAGATATAGAAGGTGATCTGATTATTGTAAATTTCCGGGACCATAGGGTGGTCACTTATATTAGTGACTGGTTCCCGGGTAGAAGCGATGGAGGAGTATCAACTCGAAATCTGACATACTTTTACCCGGAAACTATGATGCCCCCTTTGAATAAATCTCTGATGAAGTATCGTCCCGATGTCCCTTATCATCGGAAACACTTTACGAATCCGGTTATCCCTAATCATAATCATTTTAATAATGTTAATTCTCTCCCTCTGCCAAATTACTCCAACATGTACTCTACCCCAAATAATTTTCCTCCTATAGATCCAAGGGAACTTTGGAATATTCCTTTATCTAATATGTTTCAGCCATTAACTGCCATGGATGTAAATGATTGACTGAACCCAACTCCCCTACATAAAATATCTGTTCGGGATAAAATATCCATACTACACTCTTCGGCCAAGGAGGTTATTTCTGCCTCTGCACCCCATTATGAATTTACTCCATGTGATCGAGAGCCAAGAATTAATATTAATAAAGATGTAGAGAACCCTTGGGCTAGTAATACACCCCAAAATCTTTGTGAACACTATACTAATTATGTAGCCTTTGGTGGAGATAGAGATGTTACTATTGGGAATATGGGAATTATGTGTAAATCAAATGTCGATTCTTCTGTTTTAGATCAGTTGCATGGAGATAATCCCTGTGCACTTGAAGGTAAAAATTCTCCCTATGCTGATGCAGCAATAAAGGGCAGAGAAAAGAAAGTAGATGGGTGTGACCTAATTTATCCTAAAGGGGAATTAGTACAGGGTAAAGTGGGTAATCGGGAGGAGGACAGATGTTTTCGTTTAAATTCTTGGAATATAGCTGGCTTTGGGCGGAGATCAAGTGACCCTGTTTGGTTAGATTATATTGAATCTTTTGATATTGTCTGCCTCCAGGAGACATGGAGCACTATGGACCAGAGTTTGGATGGTTTCCAAATGTTTAATGTCT
This sequence comes from Lissotriton vulgaris, assembly GCF_964263255.1. Classification (NCBI taxonomy): domain Eukaryota; kingdom Metazoa; phylum Chordata; class Amphibia; order Caudata; family Salamandridae; genus Lissotriton; species Lissotriton vulgaris. The sequence continues at coordinate 837,014,009 of NC_141698.1, forward strand.
GTGCAATGCCATCGCAAGCTGGGAGAGCAAAGGGTGGGCTTATGACAGCTTTTTCTGTAAAGTATAATTTAATACATGTGATTCAAGTGGTGGAATCACCCTGGTACCTATTACTTATGATTAAGGACTTATTTCCAGTAACCCATGTAAATTGGTACTATAATATATTTGATCCCAATATAACTGTAGTTATTGATGATCTACAGGAGGAGATTGTTACGGTGACAAACAGGGTTTTTCCTCTTTTTATTATATGGGTAGGTGATTTTAATTGTGAGTTATGCAAATTCAGTGGGGCTAGAGTATGTGGTCTAATGGACCTAACTGACCAACCTATGGCTCATTTTATTCACTCCAAACAAGGGGAGGCTCTAAATAATATTATCATGAACAATGATTTATGTATCCTGGATATGCTCAGTTTTTCGGGTGCATTGAATATACCCACTTTTCAAGGTACAGGTGGTAGAATGAGTACAATTGACTTTGCAATTGTATCCAAGGATTTCTGTCATTTTCTGAATGAATTTAAAATTGAGGCGAATCCAGCCAGTGACCCTAATCCCCTAATTTTGAGTTTTAAACTAGTTTTCGAGAATCTGACTGTGGAACAACCTATAGTATATAGTCAAAACAAGGGTATCACCTTAAGGTGGGATAAAGAAGATGTGAGGAAACTGGAGGCTGTCCTCTTCAAGGAAAATAAGAAACTTGTCTAACGCCCATATCTGACCCAGAATGCATAATTAAGAATTTTGAATCACTACTGGGAAATGTTGCTTAATACCTTGTAAAGACAGGGGTAAGGAAACAAGACAGGGGGCCTAAATGGTTTACGAAGAATGTTCTTCTGCTCAAACACATTTATCAAAGGCATTACGCCAAGTCCCACGAGATAGAGATTTGGTTAGATCAGCTAGGAAGAGGTATAGAGATGCAGTTAGTAAAAGAAAAAATGATCTACGATCTAAAGCGTGGGAAGACTTGGAAAAAGCGGTAGATTTAAGGGATAATAGGCTTTTTTGGGAGGTCATAAATAGGCCTTTTTTTTAAAAACAGGAGAAGAGAATACTATCTTAGTGCACATATCTGAGGACTCCTGGGTAGCTCATTATAGTAAAACCTTCAATCCAAATGAAGTATCATTGACTGCCACCACTGGAGTGGGCGAGCTTAATGTGGTATCAGCAAAATCACTCAGTGATTCCTTAACGCTCTCGGAGGTAAAGATGGCTCTGACAAAGGGGGCTGCTTCAAAGGCCCCAGGCCCTGATGCAGTACCACTGGATCTTTTTAAATATAATTTGGATTTTTGGTCCCCGTTACTCCTGAATGTATTTAAGGCAATAACGTTGGGGCCCATCCCGATTTCTTGGAAAGAGGCAGTGGTGGTACCCATTTTTAAGAAAGGTGATAAGTCTGACCCACGCTGTTATAGGCCAATATCACTAATAGACGCGTCATGTAAATTAATGGGTAGGGTGATATTGGCTCCCCTTTAGACATGGGCGGAGTCAGTGGGGGCTATTGTAGACTCCCAATATGGGTTTAGAAGAGGGAAAGGGACTATTGAGCAGTGCCTAAATTTAGCACTAATTATGGGCAAGTACATGGGTGCCAGGAATAGTTATCCATCTGGCATTCATGGACTTGTCCAGTGCTTTCGACACTGTTTGTAGGGACAAGTTGTGGCGGATGATTGGGTCTATGGGGTTTGAGGAGCCTTTGATTACCCTGCTCCTCAGGCTCCACGCCGCCACAATGGTGAGAATTAGATATGGGTGATTTAGGAAGTAGGGGACCCCGATATATGAAATACGCTAGTTATACATAGGGAAAGATTTTCTAGTTTGAAAAAGGTCTATAACTAGTACACATAAAACATTAAGGAATAGTGATATAGGAACCCACTATATATAAATGATCATTGACCACATAGTTGTACTTTTATTCAAAATTTATTATTTTTGTTTGATTTTATAAAAAAATATATTTTTTAAATATGAATTTTGTAGAAGATAGCTGATAAATATGTTTAAGAAACCCTTTTATGCATTTCTAAATCAATGATAGTTTATCAAAGGTGCAAAGACAAACATATGACAAGACATAAAATTAGACAGAAGAAGATGAATAAACATGATGTAGGCAAAGCGGTAGATGCACTACGCGCGTTTCGACTCGTAAGCCTTCATCAGGTGACCTGTCTTTGACTTAAAACCGCTCAAGATGAATGGAGGAGCTGGTCGAAAATCCTAGCTATATAATTGTTCAATCTTGTAGACCCAACGTAGTTGTAGGGGAAGTGCAGATACAAGGTTTATATCATAAACGTGTGATCTCCTTCAATGTAATTGATCGCGACGTGGAGGAATTCGTTGATACTAGAAGTTAGTATGCATCTGGTGATACTGTTAAATAGCTTCAGGTATATCGGCGCTGTGGATACTAGCTCTCAGGGAAATTAGATATGGTCCTGGTGGGGAGAAGTCTAGACCTATATTATCTACGGAAGGTGTCAGTCAGGGATGTATTTTAGCTCCATTTTTATTTTTGGTTTACACTAATGGATTAGAAAGTTTTCTGTTGGAAACTGGTGCTGATTTCCCACAGATCAATGGCAGAAGAATCCCAATGCTGTCATATGCAGATGACACTGTTTTAATGACCCTTACTCCCAATAGCATGCAGACTTGTCTGAATGCTTTTGACATGTTTATGGGAAATTTAGATCTGGGGGTCAATTTTATCAAATCATTTGCAATGACTTGTGGTTCGAAAAGTGTAAAAAGCCGCAGGTATATGGTGAGGGATTCAATTATAGAGAAAGTTGATAACTTTAATTACTTCGGTAACCTTTTTATTAAAAAATTGAACTGGGAACCTTTAATATTTGCTCGGGCCCAAAAGGTTACACAATCAATTAAAGCTCTTTCGTTTTGCCAGGAAACTAGGACAACGGCGTATTGCAGAAATGATATCCCTGTATAAAGCGAAGTGTGTCTCTGTTATGACTTTTGGCGCTGGTGTTTGGGGATCACAAAATTGTGAAAAGTTGCAGATTGTGGAGAATAAATTCATAAAACGTCTCCTATCTGTTCCATCGGGTACGTGAAATAGTTACTGCCATGGGGAGGTTGCCATTGAGTTTGTGAGTGACATTATACATCGAGCTCCATTATTACTATGGTCTAAAGTTTGGCAATCTGATGAATTGAAATTGACAAAAGACATCTTACAAGATTGCCGTAAACTTGAGCATTACAGGGAGATCCCATGGCTCCGATATGTTAGGGATACCTTCTATAAGATTGGGTTAGGTAATATGTTTGTAAATCCTGGCATGATCAATAAGGATGCTAAGCTAACCATCAAAAATGCTTTTAGCTCTAATTTGGGCACCTTAAGGAATAGTGAATATGCAGTACGTATCAGGGGCAAACTGGTGCGACCTTTTTATTTATCATATATTATGAACACACAATGGCGTTTCTATTTGACAAGGTTTTGCCTTAATACTCTACCCTTCCTTTTTGCTTTTCCAAAGCAGGGGGGGTGGTGTGAGAAATTACGTTTTTGCGCCTGTAATAAGGTTTCGCAAAACACCTTGCACCTTATTCTTTTCTGCGCTTTGTATAAGGTCCCAAGAAATACCTTTATTAGACCATTTTTACTATCCTTTGGATCATGCTACTACAAAGAGTGTTATGAATATTTATCTTTGTCAACCCCAATCATTTGTAATGCTGTACTTAGCTTTATTAGATCAGCGCTTGTTATTAGAAACCGATATTGAGTGTTTTGAAAACCAGAAATATGTAAATATGTATTGTGGTATTGTGGTTTCACTGTACATTGTTGTTTTTTATATGTATACTTTTATGATTTCTTGTGAAATCGAAATAGTTATTTGAATGAAATGACTGAGCATTTACATTTGGTGAAAGAGTGGGGGTTCGGGGTAGTAATGCAGTTTTTTGTGAAACAGGATATAGTTCTTGCCAGGGACAACCTTTAGTCTTTCCCCGATTAAGAAGTCAAAAAGATGCACGAGTTTGCCACCTCAACAGCACGTTTAGATATAGCTTTATTTGCACAACTATTGAGGTGAAGACCTGTTGACTACCTTTGCTTAATGTTAAAAGTTTTTATCTTTACATGGTGGAAACCTAACATGTGAGAACATTGTGATAAGGGGTGTGTTGGAGGCGGACTGAAGAAGAACACGAACAAACATGTGGCCCTGCAGGCAAGACTGTTGACCATTGTCAGAGGTGTCAGTAAGGTAAGTCGGTGACTAGAAGGTATGCCAAATCTGTGGACCTCCTGGGAAACGCACAAAAAGCAACCTGGTATACTTTCTGGGAATCCGTATCCATTATCTACTTGTTCAGCATGAGTAGCAGAGGGTCAGGTTATAGGCATACTTTGTTTTACAGGTGGACCAGTAAACTTGCTAACATAATCATAGTTAGTCTAGGGTCAGTATGTAGATTCATGGTTTGCAGTTTGCCTTCTCCAATCCCTCACTGAGGTGCTTTTGCTAACGTAAGATCCACAGCACGACATATTACAGTGGAGTGGGTTCAAGGCAACCTTGCTCTCATTTTGTTTCTGCGCGAAGAATGTTTAGTTCAGGGACAGATTGTACGCACACTCCCTCCTCTCCCCTTTCTAGGTGTACTTGGATCTTCGACAACCATCAACTACACATGTTTAGCCTAGGGAAAGTTTGTAGGTTCATGGTTTGCAGCTTGCTTTGAGCTAATGCCCTCACTGAGGTGCTTTTGCTACCAGCAGAGCCTCAGCACCACGTTGTACAGTTGGTTCAAGGCAACCTCACGCATTTTGTTTCTGGTGTCTACACTAAGAATATTTACTTCAGGGACAGGCTGTAGGCACACCCTCTTTTTCCTTTTCTAGGTGGACCAGGAACTTTGACAACCATAAACTTCACATGATTAGCCTAAGGAAAGTTTGTAGGTTCATGGTTTGCAGCTTGCTTTGAGCTAATGCCCTCACTGAGGTGCTTTTGCTACAGCAGAGTCTCAGCACCACGTTGTACAGTTAGTTCAAGACAACCTCACTCATTTTATTTCTTGTGTCTACACTAAGAATGTTTTCTTCAGGGACAGGCTGTAGGCACACCCTCTTTTTCCCTTTCTAGGTGGACCAGGAACTTCGACAACCATAAACTACACATGTTTAGCCTAGGGAAAGTTTGTAGGTTCATGGTTTGCAGCTTGCTTTGAGCTAATGCCCTCACTGAGGTGCCTATGCTACCAGCAGAGCCTCAGCACCACGTTGTACAGTTGGTTCAAGGCAACCTCACGCATTTTGTTTCTGGTGTCTACACTAAGAATATTTACTTCAGGGACAGGCTGTAGGCACACCCTCTTTTTCCTTTTCTAGGTGGACCAGGAACTTTGACAACCATAAACTTCACATGATTAGCCTAGGGAAAGTTTGTAGTTTCATGGTTTGCAGCTTGCTTTGAACTAATGCCCTCACTGAGGTGCTTTTGCTACAGTAGAGTCTCAGCACCACGTTGTACAGTTGGTTCAAGACAACCTCACTCATTTTATTTCTTGTGTCTACACTAAGAATGTTTTCTTCAGGGACAGGCTGTAGGCACACCCTCTTTTTCCCTTTCTAGGTGGACCAGGAACTTCGACAACCATAAACTACACATGTTTAGCCTAGGGAAAGTTTGTAGGTTCATGGTTTGCAGCTTGATTTGAGCTAATGCCCTCACTGAGGTGCTTTTGCTACCAGCAGAGCCTCAGCACCACGTTGTACAGTTGGTTCAAGGCAACGTCACGCATTTTGTTTCTGGTGTCTACACTAAGAATATTTACTTCAGGGACAGGCTGTAGGCACACCCTCTTTTTCCTTTTCTAGGTGGACCAGGAACTTCGACAACCATAAACTTCACATGATTAGCCTAGGGAAAGTTTGTAGGTTCATGGTTTGCAGCTTGCTTTGAGCTAATGCCCTCACTGAGGTGCTTTTGCTACAGCAGAGTCTCAGCACCACGTTGTACAGTTGGTTCAAGACAACCTCACTCATTTTGTTTCTTGTGTCTACACTAAGAATGTTTTCTTCAGGGACAGGCTGTAGGCACACCCTCTTTTTCCCCTTTCTAGGTGGACCAGGAACTTCGACAACCATAAACTACACATGTTTAGCCTAGGGAAAGGTAGTTAATTCATGGTTTGCAGCTTGCCTTGAGCTAATGCCTGCACTGAGGTGCTTTAGCTACCAGCCGAGACCCAGCACTGCGTTGTACAGTTGGTTCAAGGCAACCTTGCTCTTGTTTTGTTAGTCTTGGCTGTACCAAATACATTTGGCATAAGGACCGGTTGTAGGCACTATCTTTTTTTGGTCATTCAGTGCATAAATCCCACGTTCATAAGACACCATTTCATGTAACCAAGACTCGATGGGTAAGACTAAGTTCCATTCTCATGTCTAAGAATGCAGACCACTGCTATGGCTAAAGCTTTTGCAGTCTGCTGTGTCCATTCATATGCAATCTCAGGGTAAACTTCAAAGTGATGTAGAAGAATGGTCTGCGCTGTCAGGTGGCTCCTATGTCGACTATATCCTTCATCTCCACACCTGTCCAAAGGTTATTCAACATGGTACCATCCCAGAGCAGGTGGACAATGTCCCCTTCTGAGGTGTAACATCTAGTTCAAGTTCAGTAATTTGTATAGCACACTACTCACCCAGAGGGTCTCAAGGCGCTTGAGTGAGGGTGGGTGCATCATTTATCGAATAGCCAGGTTTTTAGCTGCTTTCTGAGGAGAGGTGGTTCTGTGTGAGGCTGAGGTGAGCGGGGAGATAATTCCAGGTTTTGGCCCAAGTAGTACCATAGAAACCTATCCGACCACTACATTTTCAACTGTTGGGATATAGGTGATCTATCAGGTGTTTGAGTAGTCTAGATACTACCCCATGTTTGGTCCCCACTTACATAAATGAAGAATAGTCTGAGATAAGTAGGGGAATGCAGTGGTCCCTTCATGGGATACCTTTGATGCACTAGTCCCTTCATGGGATACCTTTGATGCACTAGTCCCTTCGTGGGATACCTTTGATGCACTAGTCCCTTCGTGGGATACCTTTGATGCACTGGTCCCTTCATGGGATATCTTTGAGGCACTGGTCCCCTCATGGGATATCTTTGATGCACTGGTCTCTTCATGGGATATCTGTCCTTCCATGGGATATCTTTGATGCCCTGGTCCCTTCATGGGATATCTGTCCCTTCATGGGATATCTTTGATGCACTGTTCCCTTCATGGGTTATCTGTCCCTTCATCGGATATCGTTGTGCGTCGTCCCTTCATGGGATATCTTCGATGCATGGTCCCTTCATGGGATATCTTTGATGCATGGTCCCTTCATGGGATATCTTTGATGCACTGGTCCCTTCATGGGATATCTATGATGCACTGGTCCCTTCCTGGGATATCTATGATGCACTGGTCCCTTCTTGGGATATCTATGATGCACTGGTCCCTTCATGGGAGATCTATGATGCACTGGTCCCTTCATGGGATATCTTTGATGCACTGGTCCCTTCATGGGATATCTTTGATGCACTGGTCCCTTCATGGGATATCTTTGATGCACTGGTCCCTTCATGGGATATCTTTGATGCACTGGTCCCTTCATGGGATATCTTTGATGCACTGGTCCCTCTGTCCCTTCATGGGATATCTGTCCCTTTATGGGATATCTTTGATGCACTGGTCCCTCTGTCCCTTCATGGGATATCTGTCCCTTTATGGGATATCTTTGATGCACTGGTCCCTCTGTCCCTTCATGGGATATCTGTCCCTTTATGGGATATCTTTGATGCACTGGTCCCTTCATGGGATCTGTTCCATCATGGGATATCTTTGGTGCACTGGTCCCTTCATGGGATCTGTTCCATCATGGGATATCTTTGGTGCACTGGTCCCTTCATGGGATCTGTTCCATCATGGGATATCTTTAGTGCACTGGTCCCTTCATGGGATATCTTTGGTGCACTGGTCCCTTCATGGGATATCTGTCCCTTCATGGGATATCTTTGGTGCACTGGTCCCTTCATGGGATATCTGTCCCTTCATGGGATATCTTTGGTGCACTGGTCCCTTCATGGTATATCTGTCCCTTCATGGGATATCTTTGGTGCACTGGTCCCTTCATGGGATATCTGTCCCTTCATGGGATATCTTTGGTGCACTAGTCCCTTCATGGGATATCTGTCACTTCATGGGATATCTTTGGTGCACTGGTCCCTTAGTGGGATATCTGTCACTTCATGGGATATCTTTGGTGCACTGGTCCTTTCGTGGGATATCTTTGATGCACTGGTCCCTTCATGGGATATATTTGATGCACTGGTCCCTTCATGGGATATCTTTGATGCACTGGTCCCTTCATGGGATATCTGTCCCTTCATGGGATATCTTTGATGCACTGGTCCCTTCATGGGATATCTGTCCCTTCATGGGATATCTTTGATGCACTGGTCCCTTCATGGGATATCTGTCCCTTCATGGGATATCTTTGGTGCACTGGTCCCTTCATGGGATATCTTTGATGCACTGGTCCCTTCATGGGATATCTTTGGTGCACTGGTCCCTTCATGGGATATCTTTGATGCACTGGTCCCTTCATGGGATATCTGTCCCTTCATGGGATATCTGTCCCTTCATGGGATATCTTTGGTGCACTGGTCCCTTCATGGGATATCGGTCCCTTCATGGGATATCTTTGGTGCACTGCCCCCTTCATGGGATATCTGTCACTTCATGGGATATCTTTGGTGCACTGGTCCCTTAATGGGATATCTGTCACTTCATGGGATATCTTTGGTGCACTGGTCCTTTCGTGGGATATCTTTGATGCACTGGTCCCTTCATGGGATATATTTGATGCACTGGTCCCTTCATGGGATATCTTTGATGCACTGGTCCCTTCATGGGATATCTGTCCCTTCATGGGATATCTTTGATGCACTGGTCCCTTCATGGGATATCTGTCCCTTCATGGGATATCTTTGATGCACTGGTCCCTTCATGGGATATCTGTCCCTTCATGGGATATCTTTGGTGCACTGGTCCCTTCATGGGATATCTTTGATGCACTGGTCCCTTCATGGGATATCTTTGGTGCACTGGTCCCTTCATGGGATATCTTTGATGCACTGGTCCCTTCATGGGATATCTGTCCCTTCATGGGATATCTGTCCCTTCATGGGATATCTTTCCCTTAATGGGATATCTTTGATGCACTGGTCCCTTCATGGGATATCGGTCCCTTTATGGGATATCTTTGGTGCACTGGTCCCTTCATGGGATATCGGTCCCTTTATGGGATATCTTTGGTGCACTGCCCCCTTCATGGGATATCTGTCCCTTTATGGGATATCTTTGGTGCACTGGTCCCTTCATGGGATATCTGTCCCTTCATGTGATATCTTTGGTGCACTGGTCCCTTCATGGGATATCTGTCCCTTCACGGGATATCTTTGGTGCACTGGTCCCTTCATGGGATATCTGTCCCTTCATGGGATATCTTTGATGCACTGGTCCCTTCATGGGATATCTTTGATGCACTGGTCCCTTCATGGGATATCTTTGAAGCACTGGTCCCTTCATGGGATATCTTTGATGCACTGGTCCCTTCATGGGATATCTTTGATGCACTGGTCGGTGGAGAAGTGTGGCTTGAGTTTCGGCCCTGGACCAGGGTTCAATTCCCCGCCTCGGCGGGTCTTGGGCTCAATATTCCCACGGACTCGATAATTCTCGCTCCGGTGCCTTCTCGACTCACGGGTTCACACTCTGCGACTCTGGGCAATAGCTTGCTTAATCTCAACATTGGCCCTTCGCGGCGGGATGCCTGGCTTTCACCTTGTGGATACCCTTCCAGGGCTATCTCACAGGGGAATACCAGGACGGGTTCCCTAAGCAAGCGCGGAGATGCCCCAGGGTAAGTCCTGCGCTATATAAGTTTCATACATTTACATTTACATTTACATGGGATATCTTTGGTGAACTGGTCCCTTCATGGGATATCTGTCCCTTCATGGGATATCTGTCCCTTCATGGGATATCTGTCCCTTCATGGGACATCTTTGGTGCATGGTCCGTTCATGGGATATCTTTGGTGCACTGGTCCCTTATTGGGATATCTGTCCCTTCATGGGATATCTTTGGTGCACTGGTCCCTTCATGGGATATCTTTGGTGCACTGGTCCCTTCATGGGATATCTTTGGTGCACTGGTCCCTTCATGGGATATCTTTGATGCACTGGTCCCTTCATGGGATGTCTTTGATGCACTGGTCCCTTCATGGGATGTCTTTGATGCACTGGTCCCTTCATGGGATGTCTTTTGTGCACTGGTCCCTTCATGGGATATCTTTTGTGCACTGGTCCCTTCATGGGATATCTTTGATGCACTGGTCCCTTCATGGGATATCTGTCCCTTCATGGGATATCTTTGGTGCACTGGTCCCTTCATGGGATATCTGTCCCTTCATGGGATATCTTTGGTGCACTGGTCCCTTCATGGGATATCTGTCCCTTCATGGGATATCTTTGGTGCACTGGTCCCTTCATGGGATATCGGTCCCTTTATGGGATATCTTTGGTGCACTGGTCCCTTCATGGGATATCTGTCCCTTCATGGGATATCTTTTGTGCACTGGTCCCTTCATGGGATATCTTTTGTGCACTGGTCCCTTGATGGGATATCTGTCCCTTCATGGGATATCTTTGATGCACTGGTCCCTTCATGGGATATCTTTGATGCACTGGTCCCTTCATCGGATATCTTTGATGCACTGGTCCCTTCATGGGATATCTTTGATGCACTGGTCCCTTCATGGGATATCTTTGATGCACTGGTCCCTTCATGGGATATCTTTGGTGCGCTGGTCCCTTCATGGGATATCTGTCCCTTCATGGGATATCTATAATGCACTGGTCCCTTCATGGGATATCAGTCCCTTCATGGGATATCTGTCCCTTCATGGGATATCTGTCCCTTCATGGGATATATTTGATGCACTGGTCCCTTCATAGGATATCTGTCCCTTCATGGGATATCTTTGATGCACTGGTCCCTTCATGGGATATCTTTGATGCACTGGTCCCTTCATGGGATATCTTTGATGCACTGGTCCCTTCATGGGATATCTTTGGTGCACTGGTCCCTTCATGGGATATCGGTCCCTTTATGGGATATCTTTTGTGCACTGGTCCCTTCATGGGATATCTTTGGTGCACTGGTCCCTTCATGGGATATCTGTCCCTTCATGGGATATCTTTTGTGCACTGGTCCCTTCATGGGATATCTTTTGTGCACCGGTCCCTTCATGGGATATCTGTCCCTTCATGGGATATCTTTGATGCACTGGTCCCTTCATGGGATATCTTTGATGCACTGGTCCCTTCATGGGATATCTTTGATGCACTGGTCCCTTCATGGGATATCTTTGATGCACTGGTCACTTCATGGGATATCGTTTATGCACTGGTCCCTTCATGGGATATCTTTGGTGAACTGGTCCCTTCATGGGATATCTGTCCCTTCATGGGATATTTTTGATGCACTGGTCCCTTCATGGCATATCTGTCCCTTCATGGGATATCTTTGATGCACTGGTCCCTTCATGGGATATCTTTGATGCACTGGTCCCTTCATGGGATATCTTTGATGCACTGGTCCCTTCATGGGATATCTGTCCCTTCATGGGATATCTTTGGTGCATGGTCCGTTCATGGGATATCTTTGGTGCACTGGCCCCTTATTGGGATATCTGTCCCTTCATGGGATATCTTTGGTGCACTGGTCCCTTCATGGGATATCTTTAGTGCACTGGTCACTTCATGGGATATCTTTGGTGCACTGGTCCCTTCATGGGATATCTTTGGTGCACTGGTCCCTTCATGGGATATCTTTGATGCACTGGTCCCTTCATGGGATATCTTTGATGCACTGGTCCCTTCATGGGATATCTTTGGTGCACTGGTCCCTTCATGGGATATCTGTCCCTTCATGGGATATCTTTGGTGCACTGGTCCCTTCATGGGATATCATTGATGCACTGGTCCCTTCATGGGATATCATTGATGCACTGGTCCCTTCATGGGATATCTTTGGTGAACTGGTCCCTTCATGGGATATCTGTCCCTTCATGGGATATCTTTGATGCACTGGTCCCTTCATGGGATCTGTCCCTTCATGGGATATCTTTGATGAACTGGTCCCTTCATGGGATATCTTTGGTGCACTGGTCCCTTCATGGGATATCTTTTGTGCACTGGTCCCTTCATGGGATATCTTTGATGCACTGGTCCCTTCATGGGATATCTTTGATGCACTGGTCCCTTCATGGGATATCTTTGATGCACTGGTCCCTTCATGGGATATCATTGATGCACTGGTCCCTTCATGGGATATCTTTTGTGCACTTGTCCCTTCATGGGATATCTGTCCCTTCATGGGATATCTTTCGTGCACTGGTCCCTTCATGGGTTATCTGTCCCTTCATGGGATATCTTTTGTGCCCTGGTCCCTTCATGGGATATCTTTTGTGCACTGGTCCCTTCATGGGATATCTGTCTTTTCATGGGATATCTTTGGTGCACTGGTCCCTTCATGGGATATCTTTGATGCACTGGTCCCTTCATGGGATGTCTTTGATGCACTGGTCCCTTCATGGGATATCTTTGATGCAATGGTCCCTTCATGGGATATCTTTGATGCACTGGTCCCTTCATGGGATATCTTTTGTGCACTGGTCCCTTCATGGGATATCTTTAATGCACTGGTCCCTTCATGGGATATCTGTCCCTTCATGGGATATCTTTGATGCACTGGTCCCTTCATGGGATATCTGTCCCTTCATGGGATATCTTTGATGCACTGGTCCCTTCATGGGATATCTTTGGTGCACTGGTCCTTTCATGGGATATCTGTCCCTTCATGGGATATCTTTTGTGCACTGGTCCCTTCATGGGATATCTGTCCCTTCATGGGATATCTTTGGTGCACTGGTCCCTTCATGGGATATCTTTGATGCACTGGTCCCTTCATGGGATATCTTTAGTGCACTGGTCCCTTCATGGGATATCTTTAGTGCACTGGTCCCTTCATGGGATATCTTTTGTGCACTGGTCCCTTCATGGGATATCTGTCCCTTCATGGGATATCTTTTGTGCACTGGTCCCTTCATGGGATATCTTTTGTGCACTGGTCCCTTCATGGGATATCTGTCCCTTCATGGGATATCTTTGGTGCACTGGTCCCTTCATGGGATATCTTTGATGCACTGGTCCCTTCATGGGATATCTTTGATGCACTGGTCCCTTCATGGGATGTCTTTGATGCACTGGTCCCTTCATGGGATATCTTTGATGCAATGGTCCCTTCATGGGATATCTTTGATGCACTGGTCCCTTCATGGGATATCTTGTGTGCACTGGTCCCTTCATGGGATATCTTTGATGCACTGGTCCCTTCATGGGATATCTGTCCCTTCATGGGATATCTTTGATGCACTGGTCCCTTCATGGGATATCTGTCCCTTCATGGGATATCTTTGATGCACTGGTCCCTTCTTGGGATATCTTTGGTGCACTGGTCCTTTCATGCGATATCTGTCCCTTCATGGGATATCTTTGATGCACTGGTCCCTTCATGGAATATCTGTCCCTTCATGGGCTAACCTTGGTGCACTGGTCCATTCATGGGATATCAGTCCCTTCATGGGATATCTTTGATGCACTGGTCCCTTCATGGGATATCTTTGGTGCACTGGTCCTTTCATGGGATATCTGTCCCTTCATGGGATATCTTTGATGCACTGGTCCCTTCATGGAATATCTGTCCCTTCATGGGCTAACCTTGGTGCACTGGTCCCTTCATGGGATATCAGTCCCTTCAATGGGATATCATTGGTGCACTGGTCCCTTCATAGGATATCTTTGATGCACTGGTCCCTTCATGGGATATCTTTGATGCACTGGTCCCTTCATGGGATATCTTTGATGCACTGGTCCCTTCATGGGATATCTTTGGTGCACTGGTCCTTTCATGGGATATCTGTCCCTTAATGGGATATCTTTGATGCACTGGTCCCTTCATGGGATATCTGTCCCTTCATGGGATATCTTTTGTGCACTGGTCCCTTCATGGGATATCTTTGATGCACTGGTCCCTTCATGGGATATCTGTCCCTTCATGGGATATCTTTGATGCACTGGTCCCTTCATGGGATATCTGTCCCTTCATGGGATATCTTTGATGCACTGGTCCCTTCATGGGATATCTGTCCCTTCATGGGATATCTTTGATGCAATGGTCCCTTCATGGGATATCTTTGATGCACTGGTCCCTTCATGGGATATCTTTGATGTACTGGTCCCTTCATGGGATATCTTTGGTGCACTGGTCCCTTCATGGGATATCTTTGATGCACTGGTCCCTTCATGGGATATCTTTGGTGCACTGGTCCTTTCATGGGATATCTGTCCCTTCATGGGATATCTTTGATGCACTGGTCCCTTCATGGGATATCTGTCCCTTCATGGGATATCTTTTGTGCACTGGTCCCTTCATGGGATATCTTTGGTGCACTGGTCCCTTCATGGGATATCGATCCCTTTATGAGATATCTTTAATGCACTGGTCCCTTCATGGGATATCTGTCCCTTCATGGGATATCTTTTGTGCACTGGTCCCTTCATGGGATATCTTTGATGCACTGGTCCCTTCATGGGATATCTTTGATGCACTGGTCCCTTCATAGGATATCTTTGATGCACTGGTCCCTTCATGGGATATCTTTGATGCACTGGTCCCTTCATGGGATATCTTTGATGCACTGGTCCCTTCATGGGATATCTTTGATGCACTGGTCCCTTCATGGGATATCTTTGATGCAATGGTCCCTTCATGGGATATCTTTGGTGCACTGGTCCCTTCATGGGATATCTGTCCCTTCATGGGATATCTTTGGTGCACTGGTCCCTTCATGGGATATCGGTCCCTTTATGGGTTATCTTTGGTGCACTGGTCCCTTCATGGGATATCTGTCCCTTTATGGGTTATCTTTGGTGCACTGGTCCCTTCATGGGATATCTGTCCCTTCATGGGATATCTTTTGTGCACTGGTCCCTTCATGGGATATCTTTTGTACACTGGTCCCTTCATGGGATATCTGTCCCTTCATGGGATATCTTTGATGCACTGGTCCCTTCATGGGATATCTTTGATGCACTGGTCCCTTCATGGGATATCTTTGATGCACTGGTCCCTTCATGGGATATCTTTGATGCACTGGTCCCTTCATGGGATATCATTGATGCACTGGTCCCTTCATGGGATATCTTTGGTGAACTGGTCCCTTCATGGGATATCTGTCCCTTCATGGGATATCTTTGATGCACTGGTCCCTTCATGGGATCTGTCCCTTCATGGGATATCTTTGATGCACTGGTCCCTTCATGGGATATCTTTGATGCACTGGTCCCTTCATGGGATATCTTTGATGCACTGGTCCCTTCATGGGATATCTTTGATGCACTGGTCCCTTCATGGGATATCTGTCCCTTCATGGGATATCTTTGGTGCATGGTCCGTTCATGGGATATCTTTGGTGCACTGGTCCCTTATTGGGATATTGGTCCCTTCATGGGATATCTTTGGTGCACTGGTCCCTTCATGGGATATCTTTGGTGCACTGGTCCCTTCATGGGATATCTTTGGTGCACTGGTCCCTTCATGGATATCTTTGGTGCACTGGTCCCTTGATGGGATGTCTTTGATGCACTGGTCCCTTCATGGGATGTCATTGATGCACTGGTCCCTTCATGGGATATCTTTGATGCACTGGTCCCTTCATGGGATATCTGTCCCTTCATGGGATATCTTTGATGCACTGGTCCCTTCATGGGATATCTGTCCCTTTATGGGATATCTTTTGTGCACTGATCCCTTCATGGGATATCTTTTGTGCACTGGTCCCTTCATGGGATATCCGTCCCTTCATGGGATATCTTTGGTGCACTGGTCCCTTCATGGGATATCTTTGATGCACTGGTCCCTTCATGGGATGTCTTTGATGCACTGGTCCCTTCATGGGATATCTTTGATGCAATGGTCCCTTCATGGGATATCTTTGATGCACTGGTCCCTTCATGGGATATCTTTTGTGCACTGGTCCCTTCATGGGATATCTTTGATGCACTGGTCCCTTCATGGGATATCTGTCCCTTCATGGGATATCTTTGATGCACTGGTCCCTTCATGGGATATCTTTGGTGCACTGGTCCTTTCATGGGATATCTGTCCCTTCATGGGATATCTTTGATGCACTGGTCCCTTCATGGAATATCTGTCCCTTCATGGGCTAACCTTGGTGCACTGGTCCCTTCATGGGATATCAGTCCCTTCATGGGATATCTTTGATGCACTGGTCCCTTCATGGGATATCTTTGGTGCACTGGTCCTTTCATGGGATATCTGTCCCTTCATGGGCTAACCTTGGTGCACTGGTCCCTTCATGGGATATCAGTCCCTTCAATGGGATATCTTTGGTGCACTGGTCCCTTCATGGGATATCTTTGATGCACTGGTCCCTTCATGGGATATCTTTGATGCACTGGTCCCTTCATGGGATATCTTTGATGCACTGGTCCCTTCATGGGATATCTTTGATGCACTGGTCCCTTCATGGGATATCTTTGATGCACTGGTCCCTTCATGGGATATCTTTGGTGCACTGGTCCTTTCATGGGATATCTGTCCCTTAATGGGATATCTTTGATGCACTGGTCCCTTCATGGGATATCTGTCCCTTCATGGGATATCTTTTGTGCACTGGTCCCTTCATGGGATATCTTTGATGCACTGGTCCCTTCATGGGATATCTGTCCCTTCATGGTATATTTTTGATGCACTGGTCCCTTCATGGGATATCTGTCCCTTCATGGGATATCTTTGATGCACTGGTCCCTTCATGGGATATCTGTCCCTTCATGGGATATCTTTGATGCAATGGTCCCTTCATGGGATATCTTTGATGCACTGGTCCCTTCATGGGATATCTTTGCACTGGTCCCTTCATGGGATATCTTTGATGCAATGGTCCCTTCATGGGATATCGTTGGTGCACTGGTCCCTTCATGGGATATCTTTTGTGCACTGGTCCCTTCATGGGATATCGGTCCCTTTATGGGATATCTTTGGTGCACTGGTCCCTTCATGGGATATCTGTCCCTTCATGGGATATCTTTTGTGCACTGGTCCCTTCATGGGATATCTTTTGTGCACTGGTCCCTTCATGGGATATCTTTGATGCACTGGTCCCTTCATGGGATATCTTTGATGCACTGGTCACTTCATGGGATATCATTTATGCACTGGTCCCTTCATGGGATATCTTTGGTGAACTGGTCCCTTCATGGGATATATGTCCCTTCATGGGATATTTTTGATGCACTGGTCCCTTCATGGGATATCTGTCCCTTCATGGGATATCTTTGGTGCACTGGTCCCTTCATGGGATATCGGTCCCTTTATGGGATATCTTTGGTGCACTGGTCCCTTCATGGGATATCTGTCCCTTTATGGGTTATCTTTGGTGCACTGGTCCCTTCATGGGATATCTGTCCCTTCATGGGATATCTTTTGTGCACTGGTCCCTTCATGGGATATCTTTTGTGCACTGGTCCCTTCATGGGATATCTGTCCCTTCATGGGATATCTTTGATGCACTGGTCCCTTCATGGGATATCTTTGATGCACTGGTCCCTTCATGGGATATATTTGATGCACTGGTCCCTTCATGGGATATCATTGATGCACTGGTCCCTTCATGGGATATCTTTGGTGAACTGGTCCCTTCATGGGATATCTGTCCCTTCATGGGATATCTTTGATGCACTGGTCCCTTCATGGGATCTGTCCCTTCATGGGATATCTTTGATGAACTGGTCCCTTCATGGGATATCTTTGATGCACTGGTCCCTTCATGGGATATCTTTGATGCACTGGTCCCTTCATGGGATATCTGTCCCTTCATGGGATATCTTTGGTGCATGGTCCGTTCATGGGATATCTTTGGTGCACTGGTCCCTTATTGGGATATCTGTCCCTTCATGGGATATCTTTGGTGCACTGGTCCCTTCATGGGATATCTTTGGTGCACTGGTCCCTTCATGGGATATCTTTGGTGCACTGGTCCCTTCATGGGATATCTTTGGTGCACTGGTCCCTTCATAGATATCTTTGGTGCACTGGTCCCTTGATGGGATGTCTTTGATGCACTGGTCCCTTCATGGGATGTCATTGATGCACTGGTCCCTTCATGGGATATCTTTGATGCACTGGTCCCTTCATGGGATATCTGTCCCTTCATGGGATATCTTTGATGCACTGGTCCCTTCATGGGATATCTGTCCCTTTATGGGATATATTATGTGCACTGGTCCCTTCATGGGATATCTTTTGTGCACTGGTCCCTTCATGGGATATCCGTCCCTTCATGGGATATCTTTGGTGCACTGGTCCCTTCATGGGATATCTTTGATGCACTGGTCCCTTCATGGGATGTCTTTGATGCACTGGTCCCTTCATGGGATATCTTTGATGCAATGGTCCCTTCATGGGATATCTTTGATGCACTGGTCCCTTCATGGGATATCTTTTGTGCACTGGTCCCTTCATGGGAAATCTTTAATGCACTGGTCCCTTCATGGGATATCTGTCCCTTCATGGGATATCTTTGATGCACTGGTCCCTTCATGGGATATCTGTCCCTTCATGGGATATCTTTGATGCACTGGTCCCTTCATGGGATATCTTTGGTGCACTGGTCCTTTCATGGGATATCTGTCCCTTCATGGGATATCTTTTGTGCACTGGTCCCTTCATGGGATATCTGTCCCTTCATGGGATATCTTTGGTGCACTGGTCCCTTCATGAGATATCTTTGATGCACTGGTCCCTTCATGGGATATCTTTAGTGCACTGGTCCCTTCATGGGATATCTTTTGTGCACTGGTCCCTTCATGGGATATCTTTTGTGCACTGGTCCCTTCATGGGATAACTGTCCCTTCATGGGATATCTTTGGTGCACTGGTCCCTTCATGGGATATCTTTGATGCACTGGTCCCTTCATGGGATGTCTTTGATGCACTGGTCCCTTCATGGGATATCTTTGATGCAATGGTCCCTTCATGGGATATCTTTGATGCACTGGTCCCTTCATGGGATATCTTGTGTGCACTGGTCCCTTCATGGGATATCTTTGATGCACTGGTCCCTTCATGGGATATCTTTGATGCACTGGTCCCTTCATGGGATATCTTTAGTGCACTGGTCCCTTCATGGGATATCTTTAGTGCACTGGTCCCTTCATGGGATATCTTTTGTGCACTGGTCCCTTCATGGGATATCTGTCCCTTCATGGGATATCTTTTGTGCACTGGTCCCTTCATGGGATATCTTTTGTGCACTGGTCCCTTCATGGGATATCTGTCCCTTCATGGGATATCTTTGGTGCACTGGTCCCTTCATGGGATATCTTTGATGCACTGGTCCCTTCATGGGATATCTTTGATGCACTGGTCCCTTCATGGGATATCTTTGATGCAATGGTCCCTTCATGGGATATCTTTGATGCAATGGTCCCTTCATGGGATATCTTTTGTGCACTGGTCCCTTCATGGGATATCTTTGATGCACTGGTCCCTTCATGGGATATCTGTCCCTTCATGGGATATCTTTGATGCACTGGTCCCTTCATGGGATATCTTTGGTGCACTGGTCCTTTCATGGGATATCTGTCCCTTCATGGGATATCTTTGATGCACTGGTCCCTTCATGGAATATCTGTCCCTTCATGGGCTAACCTTGGTGCACTGGTCCCTTCATGGGATATCAGTCCCTTCATGGGATATCTTTGATGCACTGGTCCCTTCATGGGATATCTTTGGTGCACTGGTCCTTTCATGGGATATCTGTCCCTTCATGGGCTAACCTTGGTGCACTGGTCCCTTCATGGGATATCAGTCCCTTCAATGGGATATCTTTGGTGCACTGGTCCCTTCATGGGATATCTTTGATGCACTGGTCCCTTCATGGGATATCTTTGATGCACTGGTCCCTTCATGGGATATCTTTGATGCACTGGTCCCTTCATGGGATATCTTTGATGCACTGGTCCCTTCATGGGATATCTTTGGTGCACTGGTCCTTTCATGGGATATCTGTCCCTTAATGGGATATCTTTGATGCACTGGTCCCTTCATGGGATATCTGTCCCTTCATGGGATATCTTTTGTGCACTGGTCCCTTCATGGGATATCTTTGATGCACTGGTCCCTTCATGGGATATCTGTCCCTTCATGGTATATTTTTGATGCACTGGTCCCTTCATGGGATATCTGTCCCTTCATGGGATATCTTTGATGCACTGGTCCCTTCATGGGATATCTGTCCCTTCATGGGATATCTTTGATGCAATGGTCCCTTCATGGGATATCTTTGATGCACTGGTCCCTTCATGGGATATCTTTGCACTGGTCCCTTCATGGGATATCTTTGATGCAATGGTCCCTTCATGGGATATCGTTGGTGCACTGGTCCCTTCATGGGATATCTTTTGTGCACTGGTCCCTTCATGGGATATCGGTCCCTTTATGGGATATCTTTGGTGCACTGGTCCCTTCATGGGATATCTGTCCCTTCATGGGATATCTTTTGTGCACTGGTCCCTTCATGGGATATCTTTTGTGCACTGGTCCCTTCATGGGATATCTTTGATGCACTGGTCCCTTCATGGGATATCTTTGATGCACTGGTCACTTCATGGGATATCATTTATGCACTGGTCCCTTCATGGGATATCTTTGGTGAACTGGTCCCTTCATGGGATATATGTCCCTTCATGGGATATTTTTGATGCACTGGTCCCTTCATGGGATATCTGTCCCTTCATGGGATATCTTTGGTGCACTGGTCCCTTCATGGGATATCGGTCCCTTTATGGGTTATCTTTGGTGCACTGGTCCCTTCATGGGATATCTGTCCCTTTATGGGTTATCTTTGGTGCACTGGTCCCTTCATGGGATATCTGTCCCTTCATGGGATATCTTTTGTGCACTGGTCCCTTCATGGGATATCTTTTGTGCACTGGTCCCTTCATGGGATATCTGTCCCTTCATGGGATATCTTTGATGCACTGGTCCCTTCATGGGATATCTTTGATGCACTGGTCCCTTCATGGGATATATTTGATGCACTGGTCCCTTCATGGGATATCATTGATGCACTGGTCCCTTCATGGGATGTCTTTGGTGAACTGGTCCCTTCATGGGATATCTGTCCCTTCATGGGATATCTTTGATGCACTGGTCCCTTCATGGGATCTGTCCCTTCATGGGATATCTTTGATGAACTGGTCCCTTCATGGGATATCTTTGATGCACTGGTCCCTTCATGGGATATCTTTGATGCACTGGTCCCTTCATGGGATATCTTTGATGCACTGGTCCCTTCATGGGATATCTGTCCCTTCATGGGATATCTTTGGTGCATGGTCCGTTCATGGGATATCTTTGGTGCACTGGTCCCTTATTGGGATATCTGTCCCTTCATGGGATATCTTTGGTGCACTGGTCCCTTCATGGGATATCTTTGGTGCACTGGTCCCTTCATGGGATATCTTTGGTGCACTGGTCCCTTCATGGGATATCTTTGGTGCACTGGTCCCTTCATAGATATCTTTGGTGCACTGGTCCTTGATGGGATGTCTTTGATGCACTGGTCCCTTCATGGGATGTCATTGATGCACTGGTCCCTTCATGGGATATCTTTGATGCACTGGTCCCTTCATGGGATATCTGTCCCTTCATGGGATATCTTTGATGCACTGGTCCCTTCATGGGATATCTGTCCCTTTATGGGATATCTTTTGTGCACTGGTCCCTTCATGGGATATCTTTTGTGCACTGGTCCCTTCATGGGATATCCGTCCCTTCATGGGATATCTTTGGTGCACTGGTCCCTTCATGGGATATCTTTGATGCACTGGTCCCTTCATGGGATGTCTTTGATGCACTGGTCCCTTCATGGGATATCTTTGATGCAATGGTCCCTTCATGGGATATCTTTGATGCACTGGTCCCTTCATGGGATATCTTTTGTGCACTGGTCCCTTCATGGGAAATCTTTAATGCACTGGTCCCTTCATGGGATATCTGTCCCTTCATGGGATATCTTTGATGCACTGGTCCCTTCATGGGATATCTGTCCCTTCATGGGATATCTTTGATGCACTGGTCCCTTCATGGGATATCTTTGGTGCACTGGTCCTTTCATGGGATATCTGTCCCTTCATGGGATATCTTTTGTGCACTGGTCCCTTCATGGGATATCTGTCCCTTCATGGGATATCTTTGGTGCACTGGTCCCTTCATGAGATATCTTTGATGCACTGGTCCCTTCATGGGATATCTTTAGTGCACTGGTCCCTTCATGGGATATCTTTAGTGCACTGGTCCCTTCATGGGATATCTTTTGTGCACTGGTCCCTTCATGGGATATCTGTCCCTTCATGGGATATCTTTTGTGCACTGGTCCCTTCATGGGATATCTTTTGTGCACTGGTCCCTTCATGGGATATCTGTCCCTTTATGGGTTATCTTTGGTGCACTGGTCCCTTCATGGGATATCTGTCCCTTCATGGGATATCTTTTGTGCACTGGTCCCTTCATGGGATATCTTTTGTGCACTGGTCCCTTCATGGGATATCTGTCCCTTCATGGGATATCTTTGATGCACTGGTCCCTTCATGGGATATCTTTGATGCACTGGTCCCTTCATGGGATATCTTTGATGCACTGGTCCCTTCATGGGATATCTTTGATGCACTGGTCCCTTCATGGGATATCTTTGATGCACTGGTCCCTTCATGGGATATCATTGATGCACTGGTCCCTTCATGGGATATCTTTGGTGAACTGGTCCCTTCATGGGATATCTGTCCCTTCATGGGATATCTTTGATGCACTGGTCCCTTCATGGGATCTGTCCCTTCATGGGATATCTTTGATGCACTGGTCCCTTCATGGGATATCTTTGATGCACTGGTCCCTTCATGGGATATCTTTGATGCACTGGTCCCTTCATGGGATATCTTTGATGCACTGGTCCCTTCATGGGATATCTGTCCCTTCATGGGATATCTTTGGTGCATGGTCCGTTCATGGGATATCTTTGGTGCACTGGTCCCTTATTGGGATATCTGTCCCTTCATGGGATATCTTTGGTGCACTGGTCCCTTCATGGGATATCTTTGGTGCACTGGTCCCTTCATGGGATATCTTTGGTGCACTGGTCCCTTCATGGGATATCTTTGGTGCACTGGTCCCTTGATGGGATGTCTTTGGTGCACTGGTCCCTTGATGGGATGTCTTTGATGCACTGGTCCCTTCATGGGATGTCATTGATGCACTGGTCCCTTCATGGGATATCTTTGATGCACTGGTCCCTTCATGGGATATCTGTCCCTTCATGGGATATCTTTGATGCACTGGTCCCTTCATGGGATATCTGTCCCTTCATGGGATATCTTTTGTGCACTGATCCCTTCATGGGATATCTTTTGTGCACTGGTCCCTTCATGGGATATCCGTCCCTTCATGGGATATCTTTGGTGCACTGGTCCCTTCATGGGATATCTTTGATGCACTGGTCCCTTCATGGGATGTCTTTGATGCACTGGTCCCTTCATGGGATATCTTTGATGCAATGGTCCCTTCATGGGATATCTTTGATGCAATGGTCCCTTCATGGGATATCTTTTGTGCACTGGTCCCTTCATGGGATATCTTTGATGCACTGGTCCCTTCATGGGATATCTGTCCCTTCATGGGATATCTTTGATGCACTGGTCCCTTCATGGGATATCTTTGGTGCACTGGTCCTTTCATGGGATATCTGTCCCTTCATGGGATATCTTTGATGCACTGGTCCCTTCATGGAATATCTGTCCCTTCATGGGCTAACCTTGGTGCACTGGTCCCTTCATGGGATATCAGTCCCTTCATGGGATATCTTTGATGCACTGGTCCCTTCATGGGATATCTTTGGTGCACTGGTCCTTTCATGGGATATCTGTCCCTTCATGGGCTAACCTTGGTGCACTGGTCCCTTCATGGGATATCAGTCCCTTCAATGGGATATCTTTGGTGCACTGGTCCCTTCATGGGATATCTTTGATGCACTGGTCCCTTCATGGGATATCTTTGATGCACTGGTCCCTTCATGGGATATCTTTGATGCACTGGTCCCTTCATGGGATATCTTTGATGCACTGGTCCCTTCATGGGATATCTTTGGTGCACTGGTCCTTTCATGGGATATCTGTCCCTTAATGGGATATCTTTGATGCACTGGTCCCTTCATGGGATATCTGTCCCTTCATGGGATATCTTTTGTGCACTGGTCCCTTCATGGGATATCTTTGATGCACTGGTCCCTTCATGGGATATCTGTCCCTTCATGGTATATTTTTGATGCACTGGTCCCTTCATGGGATATCTGTCCCTTCATGGGATATCTTTGATGCACTGGTCCCTTCATGGGATATCTGTCCCTTCATGGGATATCTTTGATGCAATGGTCCCTTCATGGGATATCTTTGATGCACTGGTCCCTTCATGGGATATCTTTGCACTGGTCCCTTCATGGGATATCTTTGATGCAATGGTCCCTTCATGGGATATCGTTGGTGCACTGGTCCCTTCATGGGATATCTTTTGTGCACTGGTCCCTTCATGGGATATCGGTCCCTTTATGGGATATCTTTGGTGCACTGGTCCCTTCATGGGATATCTGTCCCTTCATGGGATATCTTTTGTGCACTGGTCCCTTCATGGGATATCTTTTGTGCACTGGTCCCTTCATGGGATATCTTTGATGCACTGGTCCCTTCATGGGATATCTTTGATGCACTGGTCACTTCATGGGATATCATTTATGCACTGGTCCCTTCATGGGATATCTTTGGTGAACTGGTCCCTTCATGGGATATATGTCCCTTCATGGGATATTTTTGATGCACTGGTCCCTTCATGGGATATCTGTCCCTTCATGGGATATCTTTGGTGCACTGGTCCCTTCATGGGATATCGGTCCCTTTATGGGTTATCTTTGGTGCACTGGTCCCTTCATGGGATATCTGTCCCTTTATGGGTTATCTTTGGTGCACTGGTCCCTTCATGGGATATCTGTCCCTTCATGGGATATCTTTTGTGCACTGGTCCCTTCATGGGATATCTTTTGTGCACTGGTCCCTTCATGGGATATCTGTCCCTTCATGGGATATCTTTGATGCACTGGTCCCTTCATGGGATATCTTTGATGCACTGGTCCCTTCATGGGATATCTTTGATGCACTGGTCCTTTCATGGGATATATTTGATGCACTGGTCCCTTCATGGGATATCATTGATGCACTGGTCCCTTCATGGGATATCTTTGGTGAACTGGTCCCTTCATGGGATATCTGTCCCTTCATGGGATATCTTTGATGCACTGGTCCCTTCATGGGATCTGTCCCTTCATGGGATATCTTTGATGAACTGGTCCCTTCATGGGATATCTTTGATGCACTGGTCCCTTCATGGGATATCTTTGATGCACTGGTCCCTTCATGGGATATCTTTGATGCACTGGTCCCTTCATGGGATATCTGTCCCTTCATGGGATATCTTTGGTGCATGGTCCGTTCATGGGATATCTTTGGTGCACTGGTCCCTTATTGGGATATCTGTCCCTTCATGGGATATCTTTGGTGCACTGGTCCCTTCATGGGATATCTTTGGTGCACTGGTCCCTTCATGGGATATCTTTGGTGCACTGGTCCCTTCATGGGATATCTTTGGTGCACTGGTCCCTTCATAGATATCTTTGGTGCACTGGTCCCTTGATGGGATGTCTTTGATGCACTGGTCCCTTCATGGGATGTCATTGATGCACTGGTCCCTTCATGGGATATCTTTGATGCACTGGTCCCTTCATGGGATATCTGTCCCTTCATGGGATATCTTTGATGCACTGGTCCCTTCATGGGATATCTGTCCCTTTATGGGATATATTATGTGCACTGGTCCCTTCATGGGATATCTTTTGTGCACTGGTCCCTTCATGGGATATCCGTCCCTTCATGGGATATCTTTGGTGCACTGGTCCCTTCATGGGATATCTTTGATGCACTGGTCCCTTCATGGGATGTCTTTGATGCACTGGTCCCTTCATGGGATATCTTTGATGCAATGGTCCCTTCATGGGATATCTTTGATGCACTGGTCCCTTCATGGGATATCTTTTGTGCACTGGTCCCTTCATGGGAAATCTTTAATGCACTGGTCCCTTCATGGGATATCTGTCCCTTCATGGGATATCTTTGATGCACTGGTCCCTTCATGGGATATCTGTCCCTTCATGGGATATCTTTGATGCACTGGTCCCTTCATGGGATATCTTTGGTGCACTGGTCCTTTCATGGGATATCTGTCCCTTCATGGGATATCTTTTGTGCACTGGTCCCTTCATGGGATATCTGTCCCTTCATGGGATATCTTTGGTGCACTGGTCCCTTCATGAGATATCTTTGATGCACTGGTCCCTTCATGGGATATCTTTAGTGCACTGGTCCCTTCATGGGATATCTTTAGTGCACTGGTCCCTTCATGGGATATCTTTTGTGCACTGGTCCCTTCATGGGATATCTGTCCCTTCATGGGATATCTTTTGTGCACTGGTCCCTTCATGGGATATCTTTTGTGCACTGGTCCCTTCATGGGATATCTGTCCCTTCATGGGATATCTTTGGTGCACTGGTCCCTTCATGGGATATCTTTGATGCACTGGTCCCTTCATGGGATGTCTTTGATGCACTGGTCCCTTCATGGGATATCTTTGATGCAATGGTCCCTTCATGGGATATCTTTGATGCACTGGTCCCTTCATGGGATATCTTGTGTGCACTGGTCCCTTCATGGGATATCTTTGATGCACTGGTCCCTTCATGGGATATCTTTGATGCACTGGTCCCTTCATGGGATATCTTTAGTGCACTGGTCCCTTCATGGGATATCTTTAGTGCACTGGTCCCTTCATGGGATATCTTTTGTGCACTGGTCCCTTCATGGGATATCTGTCCCTTCATGGGATATCTTTTGTGCACTGGTCCCTTCATGGGATATCTTTTGTGCACTGGTCCCTTCATGGGATATCTGTCCCTTCATGGGATATCTTTGGTGCACTGGTCCCTTCATGGGATATCTTTGATGCACTGGTCCCTTCATGGGATATCTTTGATGCACTGGTCCCTTCATGGGATATCTTTGATGCAATGGTCCCTTCATGGGATATCTTTGATGCACTGGTCCCTTCATGGGATATCTTTTGTGCACTGGTCCCTTCATGGGATATCTTTGATGCACTGGTCCCTTCATGGGATATCTGTCCCTTCATGGGATATCTTTGATGCACTGGTCCCTTCATGGGATATCTTTGGTGCACTGGTCCTTTCATGGGATATCTGTCCCTTCATGGGATATCTTTGATGCACTGGTCCCTTCATGGAATATCTGTCCCTTCATGGGCTAACCTTGGTGCACTGGTCCCTTCATGGGATATCAGTCCCTTCATGGGATATCTTTGATGCACTGGTCCCTTCATGGGATATCTTTGGTGCACTGGTCCTTTCATGGGATATCTGTCCCTTCATGGGCTAACCTTGGTGCACTGGTCCCTTCATGGGATATCAGTCCCTTCAATGGGATATCTTTGGTGCACTGGTCCCTTCATGGGATATCTTTGATGCACTGGTCCCTTCATGGGATATCTTTGATGCACTGGTCCCTTCATGGGATATCTTTGATGCACTGGTCCCTTCATGGGATATCTTTGATGCACTGGTCCCTTCATGGGATATCTTTGGTGCACTGGTCCTTTCATGGGATATCTGTCCCTTAATGGGATATCTTTGATGCACTGGTCCCTTCATGGGATATCTGTCCCTTCATGGGATATCTTTTGTGCACTGGTCCCTTCATGGGATATCTTTGATGCACTGGTCCCTTCATGGGATATCTGTCCCTTCATGGTATATTTTTGATGCACTGGTCCCTTCATGGGATATCTGTCCCTTCATGGGATATCTTTGATGCACTGGTCCCTTCATGGGATATCTGTCCCTTCATGGGATATCTTTGATGCAATGGTCCCTTCATGGGATATCTTTGATGCACTGGTCCCTTCATGGGATATCTTTGCACTGGTCCCTTCATGGGATATCTTTGATGCAATGGTCCCTTCATGGGATATCGTTGGTGCACTGGTCCCTTCATGGGATATCTTTTGTGCACTGGTCCCTTCATGGGATATCGGTCCCTTTATGGGATATCTTTGGTGCACTGGTCCCTTCATGGGATATCTGTCCCTTCATGGGATATCTTTTGTGCACTGGTCCCTTCATGGGATATCTTTTGTGCACTGGTCCCT
Source organism: Lissotriton vulgaris (assembly GCF_964263255.1). Taxonomy (NCBI): domain Eukaryota; kingdom Metazoa; phylum Chordata; class Amphibia; order Caudata; family Salamandridae; genus Lissotriton; species Lissotriton vulgaris. Next base: position 837,042,602 of record NC_141698.1, read on the forward strand.
TCATGGGATATCTTTGATGCACTGGTCCCTTCATGGGATATCTTTGATGCACTGGTCACTTCATGGGATATCATTTATGCACTGGTCCCTTCATGGGATATCTTTGGTGAACTGGTCCCTTCATGGGATATATGTCCCTTCATGGGATATTTTTGATGCACTGGTCCCTTCATGGGATATCTGTCCCTTCATGGGATATCTTTGGTGCACTGGTCCCTTCATGGGATATCGGTCCCTTTATGGGTTATCTTTGGTGCACTGGTCCCTTCATGGGATATCTGTCCCTTTATGGGTTATCTTTGGTGCACTGGTCCCTTCATGGGATATCTGTCCCTTCATGGGATATCTTTTGTGCACTGGTCCCTTCATGGGATATCTTTTGTGCACTGGTCCCTTCATGGGATATCTGTCCCTTCATGGGATATCTTTGATGCACTGGTCCCTTCATGGGATATCTTTGATGCACTGGTCCCTTCATGGGATATCTTTGATGCACTGGTCCCTTCATGGGATATATTTGATGCACTGGTCCCTTCATGGGATATCATTGATGCACTGGTCCCTTCATGGGATGTCTTTGGTGAACTGGTCCCTTCATGGGATATCTGTCCCTTCATGGGATATCTTTGATGCACTGGTCCCTTCATGGGATCTGTCCCTTCATGGGATATCTTTGATGAACTGGTCCCTTCATGGGATATCTTTGATGCACTGGTCCCTTCATGGGATATCTTTGATGCACTGGTCCCTTCATGGGATATCTTTGATGCACTGGTCCCTTCATGGGATATCTGTCCCTTCATGGGATATCTTTGGTGCATGGTCCGTTCATGGGATATCTTTGGTGCACTGGTCCCTTATTGGGATATCTGTCCCTTCATGGGATATCTTTGGTGCACTGGTCCCTTCATGGGATATCTTTGGTGCACTGGTCCCTTCATGGGATATCTTTGGTGCACTGGTCCCTTCATGGGATATCTTTGGTGCACTGGTCCCTTCATAGATATCTTTGGTGCACTGGTCCTTGATGGGATGTCTTTGATGCACTGGTCCCTTCATGGGATGTCATTGATGCACTGGTCCCTTCATGGGATATCTTTGATGCACTGGTCCCTTCATGGGATATCTGTCCCTTCATGGGATATCTTTGATGCACTGGTCCCTTCATGGGATATCTGTCCCTTTATGGGATATCTTTTGTGCACTGGTCCCTTCATGGGATATCTTTTGTGCACTGGTCCCTTCATGGGATATCTTTTGTGCACTGGTCCCTTCATGGGATATCCGTCCCTTCATGGGATATCTTTGGTGCACTGGTCCCTTCATGGGATGTCTTTGATGCACTGGTCCCTTCATGGGATGTCTTTGATGCACTGGTCCCTTCATGGGATATCTTTGATGCAATGGTCCCTTCATGGGATATCTTTGATGCACTGGTCCCTTCATGGGATATCTTTTGTGCACTGGTCCCTTCATGGGAAATCTTTAATGCACTGGTCCCTTCATGGGATATCTGTCCCTTCATGGGATATCTTTGATGCACTGGTCCCTTCATGGGATATCTGTCCCTTCATGGGATATCTTTGATGCACTGGTCCCTTCATGGGATATCTTTGGTGCACTGGTCCTTTCATGGGATATCTGTCCCTTCATGGGATATCTTTTGTGCACTGGTCCCTTCATGGGATATCTGTCCCTTCATGGGATATCTTTGGTGCACTGGTCCCTTCATGAGATATCTTTGATGCACTGGTCCCTTCATGGGATATCTTTAGTGCACTGGTCCCTTCATGGGATATCTTTAGTGCACTGGTCCCTTCATGGGATATCTTTTGTGCACTGGTCCCTTCATGGGATATCTGTCCCTTCATGGGATATCTTTTGTGCACTGGTCCCTTCATGGGATATCTTTTGTGCACTGGTCCCTTCATGGGATATCTGTCCCTTTATGGGTTATCTTTGGTGCACTGGTCCCTTCATGGGATATCTGTCCCTTCATGGGATATCTTTTGTGCACTGGTCCCTTCATGGGATATCTTTTGTGCACTGGTCCCTTCATGGGATATCTGTCCCTTCATGGGATATCTTTGATGCACTGGTCCCTTCATGGGATATCTTTGATGCACTGGTCCCTTCATGGGATATCTTTGATGCACTGGTCCCTTCATGGGATATCTTTGATGCACTGGTCCCTTCATGGGATATCTTTGATGCACTGGTCCCTTCATGGGATATCATTGATGCACTGGTCCCTTCATGGGATATCTTTGGTGAACTGGTCCCTTCATGGGATATCTGTCCCTTCATGGGATATCTTTGATGCACTGGTCCCTTCATGGGATCTGTCCCTTCATGGGATATCTTTGATGCACTGGTCCCTTCATGGGATATCTTTGATGCACTGGTCCCTTCATGGGATATCTTTGATGCACTGGTCCCTTCATGGGATATCTTTGATGCACTGGTCCCTTCATGGGATATCTGTCCCTTCATGGGATATCTTTGGTGCATGGTCCGTTCATGGGATATCTTTGGTGCACTGGTCCCTTATTGGGATATCTGTCCCTTCATGGGATATCTTTGGTGCACTGGTCCCTTCATGGGATATCTTTGGTGCACTGGTCCCTTCATGGGATATCTTTGGTGCACTGGTCCCTTCATGGGATATCTTTGGTGCACTGGTCCCTTCATGGATATCTTTGGTGCACTGGTCCCTTGATGGGATGTCTTTGATGCACTGGTCCCTTCATGGGATGTCATTGATGCACTGGTCCCTTCATGGGATATCTTTGATGCACTGGTCCCTTCATGGGATATCTGTCCCTTCATGGGATATCTTTGATGCACTGGTCCCTTCATGGGATATCTGTCCCTTTATGGGATATCTTTTGTGCACTGATCCCTTCATGGGATATCTTTTGTGCACTGGTCCCTTCATGGGATATCCGTCCCTTCATGGGATATCTTTGGTGCACTGGTCCCTTCATGGGATATCTTTGATGCACTGGTCCCTTCATGGGATGTCTTTGATGCACTGGTCCCTTCATGGGATATCTTTGATGCAATGGTCCCTTCATGGGATATCTTTGATGCAATGGTCCCTTCATGGGATATCTTTTGTGCACTGGTCCCTTCATGGGATATCTTTGATGCACTGGTCCCTTCATGGGATATCTGTCCCTTCATGGGATATCTTTGATGCACTGGTCCCTTCATGGGATATCTTTGGTGCACTGGTCCTTTCATGGGATATCTGTCCCTTCATGGGATATCTTTGATGCACTGGTCCCTTCATGGAATATCTGTCCCTTCATGGGCTAACCTTGGTGCACTGGTCCCTTCATGGGATATCAGTCCCTTCATGGGATATCTTTGATGCACTGGTCCCTTCATGGGATATCTTTGGTGCACTGGTCCTTTCATGGGATATCTGTCCCTTCATGGGCTAACCTTGGTGCACTGGTCCCTTCATGGGATATCAGTCCCTTCAATGGGATATCTTTGGTGCACTGGTCCCTTCATGGGATATCTTTGATGCACTGGTCCCTTCATGGGATATCTTTGATGCACTGGTCCCTTCATGGGATATCTTTGATGCACTGGTCCCTTCATGGGATATCTTTGATGCACTGGTCCCTTCATGGGATATCTTTGGTGCACTGGTCCTTTCATGGGATATCTGTCCCTTAATGGGATATCTTTGATGCACTGGTCCCTTCATGGGATATCTGTCCCTTCATGGGATATCTTTTGTGCACTGGTCCCTTCATGGGATATCTTTGATGCACTGGTCCCTTCATGGGATATCTGTCCCTTCATGGTATATTTTTGATGCACTGGTCCCTTCATGGGATATCTGTCCCTTCATGGGATATCTTTGATGCACTGGTCCCTTCATGGGATATCTGTCCCTTCATGGGATATCTTTGATGCAATGGTCCCTTCATGGGATATCTTTGATGCACTGGTCCCTTCATGGGATATCTTTGCACTGGTCCCTTCATGGGATATCTTTGATGCAATGGTCCCTTCATGGGATATCGTTGGTGCACTGGTCCCTTCATGGGATATCTTTTGTGCACTGGTCCCTTCATGGGATATCGGTCCCTTTATGGGATATCTTTGGTGCACTGGTCCCTTCATGGGATATCTGTCCCTTCATGGGATATCTTTTGTGCACTGGTCCCTTCATGGGATATCTTTTGTGCACTGGTCCCTTCATGGGATATCTTTGATGCACTGGTCCCTTCATGGGATATCTTTGATGCACTGGTCACTTCATGGGATATCATTTATGCACTGGTCCCTTCATGGGATATCTTTGGTGAACTGGTCCCTTCATGGGATATATGTCCCTTCATGGGATATTTTTGATGCACTGGTCCCTTCATGGGATATCTGTCCCTTCATGGGATATCTTTGGTGCACTGGTCCCTTCATGGGATATCGGTCCCTTTATGGGTTATCTTTGGTGCACTGGTCCCTTCATGGGATATCTGTCCCTTTATGGGTTATCTTTGGTGCACTGGTCCCTTCATGGGATATCTGTCCCTTCATGGGATATCTTTTGTGCACTGGTCCCTTCATGGGATATCTTTTGTGCACTGGTCCCTTCATGGGATATCTGTCCCTTCATGGGATATCTTTGATGCACTGGTCCCTTCATGGGATATCTTTGATGCACTGGTCCCTTCATGGGATATCTTTGATGCACTGGTCCCTTCATGGGATATATTTGATGCACTGGTCCCTTCATGGGATATCATTGATGCACTGGTCCCTTCATGGGATATCTTTGGTGAACTGGTCCCTTCATGGGATATCTGTCCCTTCATGGGATATCTTTGATGCACTGGTCCCTTCATGGGATCTGTCCCTTCATGGGATATCTTTGATGAACTGGTCCCTTCATGGGATATCTTTGATGCACTGGTCCCTTCATGGGATATCTTTGATGCACTGGTCCCTTCATGGGATATCTTTGATGCACTGGTCCCTTCATGGGATATCTGTCCCTTCATGGGATATCTTTGGTGCATGGTCCGTTCATGGGATATCTTTGGTGCACTGGTCCCTTATTGGGATATCTGTCCCTTCATGGGATATCTTTGGTGCACTGGTCCCTTCATGGGATATCTTTGGTGCACTGGTCCCTTCATGGGATATCTTTGGTGCACTGGTCCCTTCATGGGATATCTTTGGTGCACTGGTCCCTTCATAGATATCTTTGGTGCACTGGTCCCTTGATGGGATGTCTTTGATGCACTGGTCCCTTCATGGGATGTCATTGATGCACTGGTCCCTTCATGGGATATCTTTGATGCACTGGTCCCTTCATGGGATATCTGTCCCTTCATGGGATATCTTTGATGCACTGGTCCCTTCATGGGATATCTGTCCCTTTATGGGATATATTATGTGCACTGGTCCCTTCATGGGATATCTTTTGTGCACTGGTCCCTTCATGGGATATCCGTCCCTTCATGGGATATCTTTGGTGCACTGGTCCCTTCATGGGATATCTTTGATGCACTGGTCCCTTCATGGGATGTCTTTGATGCACTGGTCCCTTCATGGGATATCTTTGATGCAATGGTCCCTTCATGGGATATCTTTGATGCACTGGTCCCTTCATGGGATATCTTTTGTGCACTGGTCCCTTCATGGGAAATCTTTAATGCACTGGTCCCTTCATGGGATATCTGTCCCTTCATGGGATATCTTTGATGCACTGGTCCCTTCATGGGATATCTGTCCCTTCATGGGATATCTTTGATGCACTGGTCCCTTCATGGGATATCTTTGGTGCACTGGTCCTTTCATGGGATATCTGTCCCTTCATGGGATATCTTTTGTGCACTGGTCCCTTCATGGGATATCTGTCCCTTCATGGGATATCTTTGGTGCACTGGTCCCTTCATGAGATATCTTTGATGCATTGGTCCCTTCATGGGATATCTTTAGTGCACTGGTCCCTTCATGGGATATCTTTAGTGCACTGGTCCCTTCATGGGATATCTTTTGTGCACTGGTCCCTTCATGGGATATCTGTCCCTTCATGGGATATCTTTTGTGCACTGGTCCCTTCATGGGATATCTTTTGTGCACTGGTCCCTTCATGGGATATCTGTCCCTTCATGGGATATCTTTGGTGCACTGGTCCCTTCATGGGATATCTTTGATGCACTGGTCCCTTCATGGGATGTCTTTGATGCACTGGTCCCTTCATGGGATATCTTTGATGCAATGGTCCCTTCATGGGATATCTTTGATGCACTGGTCCCTTCATGGGATATCTTGTGTGCACTGGTCCCTTCATGGGATATCTTTGATGCACTGGTCCCTTCATGGGATATCTTTGATGCACTGGTCCCTTCATGGGATATCTTTAGTGCACTGGTCCCTTCATGGGATATCTTTAGTGCACTGGTCCCTTCATGGGATATCTTTTGTGCACTGGTCCCTTCATGGGATATCTGTCCCTTCATGGGATATCTTTTGTGCACTGGTCCCTTCATGGGATATCTTTTGTGCACTGGTCCCTTCATGGGATATCTGTCCCTTCATGGGATATCTTTGGTGCACTGGTCCCTTCATGGGATATCTTTGATGCACTGGTCCCTTCATGGGATATCTTTGATGCACTGGTCCCTTCATGGGATATCTTTGATGCAATGGTCCCTTCATGGGATATCTTTGATGCACTGGTCCCTTCATGGGATATCTTTTGTGCACTGGTCCCTTCATGGGATATCTTTGATGCACTGGTCCCTTCATGGGATATCTGTCCCTTCATGGGATATCTTTGATGCACTGGTCCCTTCATGGGATATCTTTGGTGCACTGGTCCTTTCATGGGATATCTGTCCCTTCATGGGATATCTTTGATGCACTGGTCCCTTCATGGAATATCTGTCCCTTCATGGGCTAACCTTGGTGCACTGGTCCCTTCATGGGATATCAGTCCCTTCATGGGATATCTTTGATGCACTGGTCCCTTCATGGGATATCTTTGGTGCACTGGTCCTTTCATGGGATATCTGTCCCTTCATGGGCTAACCTTGGTGCACTGGTCCCTTCATGGGATATCAGTCCCTTCAATGGGATATCTTTGGTGCACTGGTCCCTTCATGGGATATCTTTGATGCACTGGTCCCTTCATGGGATATCTTTGATGCACTGGTCCCTTCATGGGATATCTTTGATGCACTGGTCCCTTCATGGGATATCTTTGGTGCACTGGTCCTTTCATGGGATATCTGTCCCTTAATGGGATATCTTTGATGCACTGGTCCCTTCATGGGATATCTGTCCCTTCATGGGATATCTTTTGTGCACTGGTCCCTTCATGGGATATCTTTGATGCACTGGTCCCTTCATGGGATATCTGTCCCTTCATGGTATATTTTTGATGCACTGGTCCCTTCATGGGATATCTGTCCCTTCATGGGATATCTTTGATGCACTGGTCCCTTCATGGGATATCTGTCCCTTCATGGGATATCTTTGATGCAATGGTCCCTTCATGGGATATCTTTGATGCACTGGTCCCTTCATGGGATATCTTTGCACTGGTCCCTTCATGGGATATCTTTGATGCAATGGTCCCTTCATGGGATATCGTTGGTGCACTGGTCCCTTCATGGGATATCTTTTGTGCACTGGTCCCTTCATGGGATATCGGTCCCTTTATGGGATATCTTTGGTGCACTGGTCCCTTCATGGGATATCTGTCCCTTCATGGGATATCTTTTGTGCACTGGTCCCTTCATGGGATATCTTTTGTGCACTGGTCCCTTCATGGGATATCTTTGATGCACTGGTCCCTTCATGGGATATCTTTGATGCACTGGTCACTTCATGGGATATCATTTATGCACTGGTCCCTTCATGGGATATCTTTGGTGAACTGGTCCCTTCATGGGATATATGTCCCTTCATGGGATATTTTTGATGCACTGGTCCCTTCATGGGATATCTGTCCCTTCATGGGATATCTTTGGTGCACTGGTCCCTTCATGGGATATCGGTCCCTTTATGGGTTATCTTTGGTGCACTGGTCCCTTCATGGGATATCTGTCCCTTTATGGGTTATCTTTGGTGCACTGGTCCCTTCATGGGATATCTGTCCCTTCATGGGATATCTTTTGTGCACTGGTCCCTTCATGGGATATCTTTTGTGCACTGGTCCCTTCATGGGATATCTGTCCCTTCATGGGATATCTTTGATGCACTGGTCCCTTCATGGGATATCTTTGATGCACTGGTCCCTTCATGGGATATCTTTGATGCACTGGTCCCTTCATGGGATATATTTGATGCACTGGTCCCTTCATGGGATATCATTGATGCACTGGTCCCTTCATGGGATGTCTTTGGTGAACTAGTCCCTTCATGGGATATCTGTCCCTTCATGGGATATCTTTGATGCACTGGTCCCTTCATGGGATCTGTCCCTTCATGGGATATCTTTGATGAACTGGTCCCTTCATGGGATATCTTTGATGCACTGGTCCCTTCATGGGATATCTTTGATGCACTGGTCCCTTCATGGGATATCTTTGATGCACTGGTCCCTTCATGGGATATCTGTCCCTTCATGGGATATCTTTGGTGCATGGTCCGTTCATGGGATATCTTTGGTGCACTGGTCCCTTATTGGGATATCTGTCCCTTCATGGGATATCTTTGGTGCACTGGTCCCTTCATGGGATATCTTTGGTGCACTGGTCCCTTCATGGGATATCTTTGGTGCACTGGTCCCTTCATGGGATATCTTTGGTGCACTGGTCCCTTCATAGATATCTTTGGTGCACTGGTCCTTGATGGGATGTCTTTGATGCACTGGTCCCTTCATGGGATGTCATTGATGCACTGGTCCCTTCATGGGATATCTTTGATGCACTGGTCCCTTCATGGGATATCTGTCCCTTCATGGGATATCTTTGATGCACTGGTCCCTTCATGGGATATCTGTCCCTTTATGGGATATCTTTTGTGCACTGGTCCCTTCATGGGATATCTTTTGTGCACTGGTCCCTTCATGGGATATCCGTCCCTTCATGGGATATCTTTGGTGCACTGGTCCCTTCATGGGATATCTTTGATGCACTGGTCCCTTCATGGGATGTCTTTGATGCACTGGTCCCTTCATGGGATATCTTTGATGCAATGGTCCCTTCATGGGATATCTTTGATGCACTGGTCCCTTCATGGGATATCTTTTGTGCACTGGTCCCTTCATGGGAAATCTTTAATGCACTGGTCCCTTCATGGGATATCTGTCCCTTCATGGGATATCTTTGATGCACTGGTCCCTTCATGGGATATCTGTCCCTTCATGGGATATCTTTGATGCACTGGTCCCTTCATGGGATATCTTTGGTGCACTGGTCCTTTCATGGGATATCTGTCCCTTCATGGGATATCTTTTGTGCACTGGTCCCTTCATGGGATATCTGTCCCTTCATGGGATATCTTTGGTGCACTGGTCCCTTCATGAGATATCTTTGATGCACTGGTCCCTTCATGGGATATCTTTAGTGCACTGGTCCCTTCATGGGATATCTTTAGTGCACTGGTCCCTTCATGGGATATCTTTTGTGCACTGGTCCCTTCATGGGATATCTGTCCCTTCATGGGATATCTTTTGTGCACTGGTCCCTTCATGGGATATCTTTTGTGCACTGGTCCCTTCATGGGATATCTGTCCCTTTATGGGTTATCTTTGGTGCACTGGTCCCTTCATGGGATATCTGTCCCTTCATGGGATATCTTTTGTGCACTGGTCCCTTCATGGGATATCTTTTGTGCACTGGTCCCTTCATGGGATATCTGTCCCTTCATGGGATATCTTTGATGCACTGGTCCCTTCATGGGATATCTTTGATGCACTGGTCCCTTCATGGGATATCTTTGATGCACTGGTCCCTTCATGGGATATCTTTGATGCACTGGTCCCTTCATGGGATATCTTTGATGCACTGGTCCCTTCATGGGATATCATTGATGCACTGGTCCCTTCATGGGATATCTTTGGTGAACTGGTCCCTTCATGGGATATCTGTCCCTTCATGGGATATCTTTGATGCACTGGTCCCTTCATGGGATCTGTCCCTTCATGGGATATCTTTGATGCACTGGTCCCTTCATGGGATATCTTTGATGCACTGGTCCCTTCATGGGATATCTTTGATGCACTGGTCCCTTCATGGGATATCTTTGATGCACTGGTCCCTTCATGGGATATCTGTCCCTTCATGGGATATCTTTGGTGCATGGTCCGTTCATGGGATATCTTTGGTGCACTGGTCCCTTATTGGGATATCTGTCCCTTCATGGGATATCTTTGGTGCACTGGTCCCTTCATGGGATATCTTTGGTGCACTGGTCCCTTCATGGGATATCTTTGGTGCACTGGTCCCTTCATGGGATATCTTTGGTGCACTGGTCCCTTCATGGATATCTTTGGTGCACTGGTCCCTTGATGGGATGTCTTTGATGCACTGGTCCCTTCATGGGATGTCATTGATGCACTGGTCCCTTCATGGGATATCTTTGATGCACTGGTCCCTTCATGGGATATCTGTCCCTTCATGGGATATCTTTGATGCACTGGTCCCTTCATGGGATATCTGTCCCTTTATGGGATATCTTTTGTGCACTGATCCCTTCATGGGATATCTTTTGTGCACTGGTCCCTTCATGGGATATCCGTCCCTTCATGGGATATCTTTGGTGCACTGGTCCCTTCATGGGATATCTTTGATGCACTGGTCCCTTCATGGGATGTCTTTGATGCACTGGTCCCTTCATGGGATATCTTTGATGCAATGGTCCCTTCATGGGATATCTTTGATGCACTGGTCCCTTCATGGGATATCTTTTGTGCACTGGTCCCTTCATGGGATATCTTTGATGCACTGGTCCCTTCATGGGATATCTGTCCCTTCATGGGATATCTTTGATGCACTGGTCCCTTCATGGGATATCTTTGGTGCACTGGTCCTTTCATGGGATATCTGTCCCTTCATGGGATATCTTTGATGCACTGGTCCCTTCATGGAATATCTGTCCCTTCATGGGCTAACCTTGGTGCACTGGTCCCTTCATGGGATATCAGTCCCTTCATGGGATATCTTTGATGCACTGGTCCCTTCATGGGATATCTTTGGTGCACTGGTCCTTTCATGGGATATCTGTCCCTTCATGGGCTAACCTTGGTGCACTGGTCCCTTCATGGGATATCAGTCCCTTCAATGGGATATCTTTGGTGCACTGGTCCCTTCATGGGATATCTTTGATGCACTGGTCCCTTCATGGGATATCTTTGATGCACTGGTCCCTTCATGGGATATCTTTGATGCACTGGTCCCTTCATGGGATATCTTTGATGCACTGGTCCCTTCATGGGATATCTTTGATGCACTGGTCCCTTCATGGGATATCTTTGGTGCACTGGTCCTTTCATGGGATATCTGTCCCTTAATGGGATATCTTTGATGCACTGGTCCCTTCATGGGATATCTGTCCCTTCATGGGATATCTTTTGTGCACTGGTCCCTTCATGGGATATCTTTGATGCACTGGTCCCTTCATGGGATATCTGTCCCTTCATGGTATATTTTTGATGCACTGGTCCCTTCATGGGATATCTGTCCCTTCATGGGATATCTTTGATGCACTGGTCCCTTCATGGGATATCTGTCCCTTCATGGGATATCTTTGATGCAATGGTCCCTTCATGGGATATCTTTGATGCACTGGTCCCTTCATGGGATATCTTTGCACTGGTCCCTTCATGGGATATCTTTGATGCAATGGTCCCTTCATGGGATATCGTTGGTGCACTGGTCCCTTCATGGGATATCTTTTGTGCACTGGTCCCTTCATGGGATATCGGTCCCTTTATGGGATATCTTTGGTGCACTGGTCCCTTCATGGGATATCTGTCCCTTCATGGGATATCTTTTGTGCACTGGTCCCTTCATGGGATATCTTTTGTGCACTGGTCCCTTCATGGGATATCTTTGATGCACTGGTCCCTTCATGGGATATCTTTGATGCACTGGTCACTTCATGGGATATCATTTATGCACTGGTCCCTTCATGGGATATCTTTGGTGAACTGGTCCCTTCATGGGATATATGTCCCTTCATGGGATATTTTTGATGCACTGGTCCCTTCATGGGATATCTGTCCCTTCATGGGATATCTTTGGTGCACTGGTCCCTTCATGGGATATCGGTCCCTTTATGGGTTATCTTTGGTGCACTGGTCCCTTCATGGGATATCTGTCCCTTTATGGGTTATCTTTGGTGCACTGGTCCCTTCATGGGATATCTGTCCCTTCATGGGATATCTTTTGTGCACTGGTCCCTTCATGGGATATCTTTTGTGCACTGGTCCCTTCATGGGATATCTGTCCCTTCATGGGATATCTTTGATGCACTGGTCCCTTCATGGGATATCTTTGATGCACTGGTCCCTTCATGGGATATCTTTGATGCACTGGTCCCTTCATGGGATATATTTGATGCACTGGTCCCTTCATGGGATATCATTGATGCACTGGTCCCTTCATGGGATATCTTTGGTGAACTGGTCCCTTCATGGGATATCTGTCCCTTCATGGGATATCTTTGATGCACTGGTCCCTTCATGGGATCTGTCCCTTCATGGGATATCTTTGATGAACTGGTCCCTTCATGGGATATCTTTGATGCACTGGTCCCTTCATGGGATATCTTTGATGCACTGGTCCCTTCATGGGATATCTTTGATGCACTGGTCCCTTCATGGGATATCTGTCCCTTCATGGGATATCTTTGGTGCATGGTCCGTTCATGGGATATCTTTGGTGCACTGGTCCCTTATTGGGATATCTGTCCCTTCATGGGATATCTTTGGTGCACTGGTCCCTTCATGGGATATCTTTGGTGCACTGGTCCCTTCATGGGATATCTTTGGTGCACTGGTCCCTTCATGGGATATCTTTGGTGCACTGGTCCCTTCATAGATATCTTTGGTGCACTGGTCCCTTGATGGGATGTCTTTGATGCACTGGTCCCTTCATGGGATGTCATTGATGCACTGGTCCCTTCATGGGATATCTTTGATGCACTGGTCCCTTCATGGGATATCTGTCCCTTCATGGGATATCTTTGATGCACTGGTCCCTTCATGGGATATCTGTCCCTTTATGGGATATCTTTTGTGCACTGGTCCCTTCATGGGATATCTTTTGTGCACTGGTCCCTTCATGGGATATCCGTCCCTTCATGGGATATCTTTGGTGCACTGGTCCCTTCATGGGATATCTTTGATGCACTGGTCCCTTCATGGGATGTCTTTGATGCACTGGTCCCTTCATGGGATATCTTTGATGCAATGGTCCCTTTGGGATATCTTTGATGCACTGGTCCCTTCATGGGATATCTTTTGTGCACTGGTCCCTTCATGGGAAATCTTTAATGCACTGGTCCCTTCATGGGATATCTGTCCCTTCATGGGATATCTTTGATGCACTGGTCCCTTCATGGGATATCTGTCCCTTCATGGGATATCTTTGATGCACTGGTCCCTTCATGGGATATCTTTGGTGCACTGGTCCTTTCATGGGATATCTGTCCCTTCATGGGATATCTTTTGTGCACTGGTCCCTTCATGGGATATCTGTCCCTTCATGGGATATCTTTGGTGCACTGGTCCCTTCATGAGATATCTTTGATGCACTGGTCCCTTCATGGGATATCTTTAGTGCACTGGTCCCTTCATGGGATATCTTTAGTGCACTGGTCCCTTCATGGGATATCTTTTGTGCACTGGTCCCTTCATGGGATATCTGTCCCTTCATGGGATATCTTTTGTGCACTGGTCCCTTCATGGGATATCTTTAGTGCACTGGTCCCTTCATGGGATATCTGTCCCTTCATGGGATATCTTTGGTGCACTGGTCCCTTCATGGGATATCTTTGATGCACTGGTCCCTTCATGGGATGTCTTTGATGCACTGGTCCCTTCATGGGATATCTTTGATGCAATGGTCCCTTCATGGGATATCTTTGATGCACTGGTCCCTTCATGGGATATCTTGTGTGCACTGGTCCTTTCATGCGATATCTGTCCCTTCATGGGATATCTTTGATGCACTGGTCCCTTCATGGAATATCTGTCCCTTCATGGGCTAACCTTGGTGCACTGGTCCATTCATGGGATATCAGTCCCTTCATGGGATATCTTTGATGCACTGGTCCCTTCATGGGATATCTTTGGTGCACTGGTCCTTTCATGGGATATCTGTCCCTTCATGGGATATCTTTGATGCACTGGTCCCTTCATGGAATATCTGTCCCTTCATGGGCTAACCTTGGTGCACTGGTCCCTTCATGGGATATGAGTCCCTTCAATGGGATATCATTGGTGCACTGGTCCCTTCATAGGATATCTTTGATGCACTGGTCCCTTCATGGGATATCTTTGATGCACTGGTCCCTTCATGGGATATCTTTGATGCACTGGTCCCTTCATGGGATATCTTTGGTGCACTGGTCCTTTCATGGGATATCTGTCCCTTAATGGGATATCTTTGATGCACTGGTCCCTTCATGGGATATCTGTCCCTTCATGGGATATCTTTTGTGCACTGGTCCCTTCATGGGATATCTTTGATGCACTGGTCCCTTCATGGGATATCTGTCCCTTCATGGGATATCTTTGATGCACTGGTCCCTTCATGGGATATCTGTCCCTTCATGGGATATCTTTGATGCACTGGTCCCTTCATGGGATATCTGTCCCTTCATGGGATATCTTTGATGCAATGGTCCCTTCATGGGATATCTTTGATGCACTGGTCCCTTCATGGGATATCTTTGATGTACTGGTCCCTTCATGGGATATCTTTGGTGCACTGGTCCCTTCATGGGATATCTTTGATGCACTGGTCCCTTCATGGGATATCTTTGGTGCACTGGTCCTTTCATGGGATATCTGTCCCTTCATGGGATATCTTTGATGCACTGGTCCCTTCATGGGATATCTGTCCCTTCATGGGATATCTTTTGTGCACTGGTCCCTTCATGGGATATCTTTGGTGCACTGGTCCCTTCATGGGATATCGATCCCTTTATGAGATATCTTTAATGCACTGGTCCCTTCATGGGATATCTGTCCCTTCATGGGATATCTTTTGTGCACTGGTCCCTTCATGGGATATCTTTGATGCACTGGTCCCTTCATGGGATATCTTTGATGCACTGGTCCCTTCATGGGATATCTTTGATGCACTGGTCCCTTCATGGGATATCTTTGATGCACTGGTCCCTTCATGGGATATCTTTGATGCAATGGTCCCTTCATGGGATATCTTTGGTGCACTGGTCCCTTCATGGGATATCTGTCCCTTCATGGGATATCTTTGGTGCACTGGTCCCTTCATGGGATATCGGTCCCTTTATGGGTTATCTTTGGTGCACTGGTCCCTTCATGGGATATCTGTCCCTTTATGGGTTATCTTTGGTGCACTGGTCCCTTCATGGGATATCTGTCCCTTCATAGGATATCTTTTGTGCACTGGTCCCTTCATGGGATATCTTTTGTGCACTGGTCCCTTCATGGGATATCTGTCCCTTCATGGGATATCTTTGATGCACTGGTCCCTTCATGGGATATCTTTGATGCACTGGTCCCTTCATGGGATATCTTTGATGCACTGGTCCCTTTATGGGATATCTTTGATGCACTGGTCCCTTCATGGGATATCTTTGATGCACTGGTCCCTTCATGGGATATCATTGATGCACTGGTCCCTTCATGGGATATCTTTGGTGAACTGGTCCCTTCATGGGATATCTGTCCCTTCATGGGATATCTTTGATGCACTGGTCCCTTCATGGGATCTGTCCCTTCATGGGATATCTTTGATGCACTGGTCCCTTCATGGGATATCTTTGATGCACTGGTCCCTTCATGGGATATCTTTGATGCACTGGTCCCTTCATGGGATATCTTTGATGCACTGGTCCCTTCATGGGATATCTGTCCCTTCATGGGATATCTTTGGTGCATGGTCCGTTCATGGGATATCTTTGGTGCACTGGTCCCTTATTGGGATATCTGTCCCTTCATGGGATATCTCTGGTGCACTGGTCCCTTCATGGGATATCTTTGGTGCACTGGTCCCTTCATGGGATATCTTTGGTGCACTGGTCCCTTCATGGGATATCTTTGGTGCACTGGTCCCTTCATGGGATATCTTTGGTGCACTGGTCCCTTCATAGATATCTTTGGTGCACTGGTCCCTTGATGGGATGTCTTTGATGCACTGGTCCCTTCATGGGATGTCATTGATGCACTGGTCCCTTCATGGGATATCTTTGATGCACTGGTCCCTTCATGGGATATCTGTCCCTTCATGGGATATCTTTGATGCACTGGTCCCTTCATGGGATATCTGTCCCTTTATGGGATATCTTTTGTGCACTGGTCCCTTCATGGGATATCTTTTGTGCACTGGTCCCTTCATGGGATATCCGTCCCTTCATGGGATATCTTTGGTGCACTGGTCCCTTCATGGGATATCTTTGATGCACTGGTCCCTTCATGGGATGTCTTTGATGCACTGGTCCCTTCATGGGATATCTTTGATGCAATGGTCCCTTCATGGGATATCTTTGATGCACTGGTCCCTTCATGGGATATCTTTTGTGCACTGGTCCCTTCATGGGATATCTTTGATGCACTGGTCCCTTCATGGGATATCTGTCCCTTCATGGGATATCTTTGATGCACTGGTCCCTTCATGGGATATCTTTGGTGCACTGGTCCTTTCATGGGATATCTGTCCCTTCATGGGATATCTTTGATGCACTGGTCCCTTCATGGAATATCTGTCCCTTCATGGGCTAACCTTGGTGCACTGGTCCCTTCATGGGATATCAGTCCCTTCATGGGATATCTTTGATGCACTGGTCCCTTCATGGGATATCTTTGGTGCACTGGTCCTTTCATGGGATATCTGTCCCTTCATGGGATATCTTTGATGCACTGGTCCCTTCATGGAATATCTGTCCCTTCATGGGCTAACCTTGGTGCACTGGTCCCTTCATGGGATATCAGTCCCTTCAATGGGATATCTTTGGTGCACTGGTCCCTTCATGGGATATCTTTGATGCACTGGTCCCTTCATGGGATATCTTTGATGCACTGGTCCCTTCATGGGATATCTTTGATGCACTGGTCCCTTCATGGGATATCTTTGATGCACTGGTCCCTTCATGGGATATCTTTGGTGCACTGGTCCTTTCATGGGATATCTGTCCCTTAATGGGATATCT
Source organism: Lissotriton vulgaris (assembly GCF_964263255.1). NCBI lineage: Eukaryota > Metazoa > Chordata > Amphibia > Caudata > Salamandridae > Lissotriton > Lissotriton vulgaris. The sequence continues at coordinate 837,059,939 of NC_141698.1, forward strand.
TTGATGCACTGGTCCCTTCATGGGATATCTGTCCCTTCATGGGATATCTTTTGTGCACTGGTCCCTTCATGGGATATCTTTGATGCACTGGTCCCTTCATGGGATATCTGTCCCTTCATGGTATATTTTTGATGCACTGGTCCCTTCATGGGATATCTGCCCCTTCATGGGATATCTTTGATGCACTGGTCCCTTCATGGGATATCTGTCCCTTCATGGGATATCTTTGATGCAATGGTCCCTTCATGGGATATCTTTGATGCACTGGTCCCTTCATGGGATATCTTTGATGCACTGGTCCCTTCATGGGATATCTTTGCACTGGTCCCTTCATGGGATATCTTTGATGCAATGGTCCCTTCATGGGATATCGTTGGTGCACTGGTCCCTTCATGGGATATCTTTTGTGCACTGGTCCCTTCATGGGATATCGGTCCCTTTATGGGATATCTTTGGTGCACTGGTCCCTTCATGGGATATCTGTCCCTTCATGGGATATCTTTTGTGCACTGGTCCCTTCATGGGATATCTTTTGTGCACTGGTCCCTTCATGGGATATCTTTGATGCACTGGTCCCTTCATGGGATATCTTTGATGCACTGGTCACTTCATGGGATATCATTTATGCACTGGTCCCTTCATGGGATATCTTTGGTGAACTGGTCCCTTCATGGGATATATGTCCCTTCATGGGATATTTTTGATGCACTGGTCCCTTCATGGGATATCTGTCCCTTCATGGGATATCTTTGGTGCACTGGTCCCTTCATGGGATATCGGTCCCTTTATGGGTTATCTTTGGTGCACTGGTCCCTTCATGGGATATCTGTCCCTTTATGGGTTATCTTTGGTGCACTGGTCCCTTCATGGGATATCTGTCCCTTCATGGGATATCTTTTGTGCACTGGTCCCTTCATGGGATATCTTTTGTGCACTGGTCCCTTCATGGGATATCTGTCCCTTCATGGGATATCTTTGATGCACTGGTCCCTTCATGGGATATCTTTGATGCACTGGTCCCTTCATGGGATATCATTGATGCACTGGTCCCTTCATGGGATATCTTTGGTGAACTGGTCCCTTCATGGGATATCTGTCCCTTCATGGGATATCTTTGATGCACTGGTCCCTTCATGGGATCTGTCCCTTCATGGGATATCTTTGATGAACTGGTCCCTTCATGGGATATCTTTGATGCACTGGTCCCTTCATGGGATATCTTTGATGCACTGGTCCCTTCATGGGATATCTTTGATGCACTGGTCCCTTCATGGGATATCTGTCCCTTCATGGGATATCTTTGGTGCATGGTCCGTTCATGGGATATCTTTGGTGCACTGGTCCCTTATTGGGATATCTGTCCCTTCATGGGATATCTTTGGTGCACTGGTCCCTTCATGGGATATCTTTGGTGCACTGGTCCCTTCATGGGATATCTTTGGTGCACTGGTCCCTTCATAGATATCTTTGGTGCACTGGTCCCTTGATGGGATGTCTTTGATGCACTGGTCCCTTCATGGGATGTCATTGATGCACTGGTCCCTTCATGGGATATCTTTGATGCACTGGTCCCTTCATGGGATATCTGTCCCTTCATGGGATATCTTTGATGCACTGGTCCCTTCATGGGATATCTGTCCCTTTATGGGATATCTTTTGTGCACTGGTCCCTTCATGGGATATCCGTCCCTTCATGGGATATCTTTGGTGCACTGGTCCCTTCATGGGATATCTTTGATGCACTGGTCCCTTCATGGGATGTCTTTGATGCACTGGTCCCTTCATGGGATATCTTTGATGCAATGGTCCCTTCATGGGATATCTTTGATGCACTGGTCCCTTCATGGGATATCTTTTGTGCACTGGTCCCTTCATGGGATATCTTTGATGCACTGGTCCCTTCATGGGATATCTGTCCCTTCATGGGATATCTTTGATGCACTGGTCCCTTCATGGGATATCTTTGGTGCACTGGTCCTTTCATGGGATATCTGTCCCTTCATGGGATATCTTTGATGCACTGGTCCCTTCATGGAATATCTGTCCCTTCATGGGCTAACCTTGGTGCACTGGTCCCTTCATGGGATATCAGTCCCTTCATGGGATATCTTTGATGCACTGGTCCCTTCATGGGATATCTTTGGTGCACTGGTCCTTTCATGGGATATCTGTCCCTTCATGGGATATCTTTGATGCACTGGTCCCTTCATGGAATATCTGTCCCTTCATGGGCTAACCTTGGTGCACTGGTCCCTTCATGGGATATCAGTCCCTTCAATGGGATATCTTTGGTGCACTGGTCCCTTCATGGGATATCTTTGATGCACTGGTCCCTTCATGGGATATCTTTGATGCACTGGTCCCTTCATGGGATATCTTTGATGCACTGGTCCCTTCATGGGATATCTTTGATGCACTGGTCCCTTCATGGGATATCTTTGGTGCACTGGTCCTTTCATGGGATATCTGTCCCTTAATGGGATATCTTTGATGCACTGGTCCCTTCATGGGATATCTGTCCCTTCATGGGATATCTTTGATGCACTGGTCCCTTCATGGGATATCTGTCCCTTCATGGGATATCTTTGATGCAATGGTCCCTTCATGGGATATCTTTGATGCACTGGTCCCTTCATGGGATATCTTTGATGCACTGGTCCCTTCATGGGATATCTTTGATGCACTGGTCCCTTCATGGGATATCTTTGCACTGGTCCCTTCATGGGATATCTTTGATGCAATCGTCCCTTCATGGGATATCGTTGGTGCACTGGTCCCTTCATGGGATATCTTTGGTGCACTGGTCCCTTCATGGGATATCGGTCCCTTTATGGGATATCTTTGGTGCACTGGTCCCTTCATGGGATATCTGTCCCTTCATGGGATATCTTTTGTGCACTGGTCCCTTCATGGGATATCTTTTGTGCACTGGTCCCTTCATGGGATATCTTTGATGCACTGGTCCCTTCATGGGATATCTTTGATGCACTGGTCACTTCATGGGATATCATTCATGTACTGGTACCTTCATGGGATATCTTTGGTGAACTGGTCCCTTCATGGGATATGTCCCTTCATGGGATATTTTTGATGCACTGGTCCCTTCATGGGATATCTGTCCCTTCATGGGATATCTTTGATGCACTGGTCCCTTCATGGGATATCTTTGATGCACTGGTCCCTTCATGGGATATCTTTGATGCACTGGTCCCTTCATGGGATATCTGTCCCTTCATGGGATATCTTTGGTGCATGGTCCGTTCATGGGATATCTTTGGTGCACTGGTCCCTTATTGGGATATCTGTCCCTTCATGGGATATCTTTGGTGCACTGGTCCCTTCATGGGATATCTTTGGTGCACTGGTCCCTTCATGGGATATCTTTGGTGCACTGGTCCCTTCATGGGATATCTTTGATGCACTGGTCCCTTCATGGGATATCTTTGATGCGCTGGTCCCTTCATGGGATATCTTTGGTGCACTGGTCCCTTCATGGGATATCTGTCCCTTCATGGGATATCTTTGGTGCACTGGTCCCTTCATGGGATATCTGTCCCTTTATGGGATATCTTTTGTGCACTGGTCCCTTCATGGGATATCTGTCCCTTCATGGGATATCTTTTGTGCACTGGTCCCTTCATGGGATATCTTTGATGCACTGGTCCCTTCATGGGATATCTTTGATGCACTGGTCCCTTCATGGGATGTCTTTGATGCACTGGTCCCTTCATGGGATATCTTTGATGCAATGGTCCCTTCATGGGATATCTTTTGTGCACTGGTCCCTTCATGGGATATCTTTGATGCACTGGTCCCTTCATGGGATATCTGTCCCTTCATGGGATATCTTTGATGCACTGGTCCCTTCATGGGATATCTTTGGTGCACTGGTCCTTTCATGGGATATCTGTCCTTTCATGGGATATCTTTGATGCACTGGTCCCTTCATGGAATATCTGTCCCTTCATGGGCTAACCTTGGTGCACTGGTCCCTTCATGGGATATCAGTCCCTTCAATGGGATATCTTTGGTGCACTGGTCCCTTCATGGAATATCTTTGATGCACTGGTCCCTTCATGGGATATCTGTGATGCACTGGTCCCTTCATGGGATATCTGTGATGCACTGGTCCCTTCATGGGATATCTTTGATGCACTGGTCCCTTCATGGGATATCTTTGGTGCACTGGTCCTTTCATGGGATATCTGTCCCTTAATGGGATATCTTTCATGCACTGGTCCCTTCATGGGATATCTGTCCCTTCATGGGATATCTTTTGTGCACTGGTCCCTTCATGGGATATCTTTGATGCACTGGTCCCTTCATGGGATATCTTTGATGCACTGGTCCCTTCATGGGATATCTGTCCCTTAATGGGATATCTTTGATGCACTGGTCCCTTCATGGGATATCTGTCCCTTCATGGGATATCTTTGATGCAATGGTCCCTTCATGGGATATCTTTGATGCACTGGTCCCTTCATGGGATATCTTTGGTGCACTGGTCCCTTCATGGGATATCTTTGGTGCACTGGTCCCTTCATGGGATATCTTTGGTGCACTGGTCCCTTCATGGGATATCTTTGATGCACTGGTCCCTTCATGGGATATCTTTGGTGCACTGGTCCTTTCATGGGATATCTGTCCCTTCATGGGATATCTTTGATGCACTGGTCCCTTCATGGGATATCTGTCCCTTCATGGGATATCTTTTGTGCACTGGTCCCTTCATGGGATATCTTTGATGCACGGTCCCTTCATGGGATATCTGTCCCTTCATGGGATATCTTTGATGCACTGGTCCCTTATTGGGATATCTGTCCCTTCATGGGATATCTTTGGTGCACTGGTCCCTTCATGGGATATCTTTGGTGCACTGGTCCCTTCATGGGATATCTTTGGTGCACTGGTCCCTTCATGGGATATCTTTGGTGCACTGGTCCCTTCATGGGATATCTTTGGTGCACTGGTCCCTTCATAGATATCTTTGGTGCACTGGTCCCTTGATGGGATGTCTTTGATGCACTGGTCCCTTCATGGGATGTCATTGATGCACTGGTCCCTTCATGGGATATCTTTGATGCACTGGTCCCTTCATGGGATATCTGTCCCTTCATGGGATATCTTTGATGCACTGGTCCCTTCATGGGATATCTGTCCCTTTATGGGATATCTTTTGTGCACTGGTCCCTTCATGGGATATCTTTTGTGCACTGGTCCCTTCATGGGATATCCGTCCCTTCATGGGATATCTTTGGTGCACTGGTCCCTTCATGGGATATCTTTGATGCACTGGTCCCTTCATGGGATGTCTTTGATGCACTGGTCCCTTCATGGGATATCTTTGATGCAATGGTCCCTTCATGGGATATCTTTGATGCACTGGTCCCTTCATGGGATATCTTTTGTGCACTGGTCCCTTCATGGGATATCTTTGATGCACTGGTCCCTTCATGGGATATCTGTCCCTTCATGGGATATCTTTGATGCACTGGTCCCTTCATGGGATATCTTTGGTGCACTGGTCCTTTCATGGGATATCTGTCCCTTCATGGGATATCTTTGATGCACTGGTCCCTTCATGGAATATCTGTCCCTTCATGGGCTAACCTTGGTGCACTGGTCCCTTCATGGGATATCAGTCCCTTCATGGGATATCTTTGATGCACTGGTCCCTTCATGGGATATCTTTGGTGCACTGGTCCTTTCATGGGATATCTGTCCCTTCATGGGATATCTTTGATGCACTGGTCCCTTCATGGAATATCTGTCCCTTCATGGGCTAACCTTGGTGCACTGGTCCCTTCATGGGATATCAGTCCCTTCAATGGGATATCTTTGGTGCACTGGTCCCTTCATGGGATATCTTTGATGCACTGGTCCCTTCATGGGATATCTTTGATGCACTGGTCCCTTCATGGGATATCTTTGATGCACTGGTCCCTTCATGGGATATCTTTGATGCACTGGTCCCTTCATGGGATATCTTTGGTGCACTGGTCCTTTCATGGGATATCTGTCCCTTAATGGGATATCTTTGATGCACTGGTCCCTTCATGGGATATCTGTCCCTTCATGGGATATCTTTTGTGCACTGGTCCCTTCATGGGATATCTTTGATGCACTGGTCCCTTCATGGGATATCTGTCCCTTCATGGTATATTTTTGATGCACTGGTCCCTTCATGGGATATCTGTCCCTTCATGGGATATCTTTGATGCACTGGTCCCTTCATGGGATATCTGTCCCTTCATGGGATATCTTTGATGCAATGGTCCCTTCATGGGATATCTTTGATGCACTGGTCCCTTCATGGGATATCTTTGATGCACTGGTCCCTTCATGGGATATCTTTGCACTGGTCCCTTCATGGGATATCTTTGATGCAATGGTCCCTTCATGGGATATCGTTGGTGCACTGGTCCCTTCATGGGATATCTTTTGTGCACTGGTCCCTTCATGGGATATCGGTCCCTTTATGGGATATCTTTGGTGCACTGGTCCCTTCATGGGATATCTGTCCCTTCATGGGATATCTTTTGTGCACTGGTCCCTTCATGGGATATCTTTTGTGCACTGGTCCCTTCATGGGATATCTTTGATGCACTGGTCCCTTCATGGGATATCTTTGATGCACTGGTCACTTCATGGGATATCATTTATGCACTGGTCCCTTCATGGGATATCTTTGGTGAACTGGTCCCTTCATGGGATATATGTCCCTTCATGGGATATTTTTGATGCACTGGTCCCTTCATGGGATATCTGTCCCTTCATGGGATATCTTTGGTGCACTGGTCCCTTCATGGGATATCGGTCCCTTTATGGGTTATCTTTGGTGCACTGGTCCCTTCATGGGATATCTGTCCCTTTATGGGTTATCTTTGGTGCACTGGTCCCTTCATGGGATATCTGTCCCTTCATGGGATATCTTTTGTGCACTGGTCCCTTCATGGGATATCTTTTGTGCACTGGTCCCTTCATGGGATATCTGTCCCTTCATGGGATATCTTTGATGCACTGGTCCCTTCATGGGATATCTTTGATGCACTGGTCCCTTCATGGGATATCATTGATGCACTGGTCCCTTCATGGGATATCTTTGGTGAACTGGTCCCTTCATGGGATATCTGTCCCTTCATGGGATATCTTTGATGCACTGGTCCCTTCATGGGATCTGTCCCTTCATGGGATATCTTTGATGAACTGGTCCCTTCATGGGATATCTTTGATGCACTGGTCCCTTCATGGGATATCTTTGATGCACTGGTCCCTTCATGGGATATCTTTGATGCACTGGTCCCTTCATGGGATATCTGTCCCTTCATGGGATATCTTTGGTGCATGGTCCGTTCATGGGATATCTTTGGTGCACTGGTCCCTTATTGGGATATCTGTCCCTTCATGGGATATCTTTGGTGCACTGGTCCCTTCATGGGATATCTTTGGTGCACTGGTCCCTTCATGGGATATCTTTGGTGCACTGGTCCCTTCATAGATATCTTTGGTGCACTGGTCCCTTGATGGGATGTCTTTGATGCACTGGTCCCTTCATGGGATGTCATTGATGCACTGGTCCCTTCATGGGATATCTTTGATGCACTGGTCCCTTCATGGGATATCTGTCCCTTCATGGGATATCTTTGATGCACTGGTCCCTTCATGGGATATCTGTCCCTTTATGGGATATCTTTTGTGCACTGGTCCCTTCATGGGATATCTTTTGTGCACTGGTCCCTTCATGGGATATCCGTCCCTTCATGGGATATCTTTGGTGCACTGGTCCCTTCATGGGATATCTTTGATGCACTGGTCCCTTCATGGGATGTCTTTGATGCACTGGTCCCTTCATGGGATATCTTTGATGCAATGGTCCCTTCATGGGATATCTTTGATGCACTGGTCCCTTCATGGGATATCTTTTGTGCACTGGTCCCTTCATGGGATATCTTTGATGCACTGGTCCCTTCATGGGATATCTGTCCCTTCATGGGATATCTTTGATGCACTGGTCCCTTCATGGGATATCTTTGGTGCACTGGTCCTTTCATGGGATATCTGTCCCTTCATGGGATATCTTTGATGCACTGGTCCCTTCATGGAATATCTGTCCCTTCATGGGCTAACCTTGGTGCACTGGTCCCTTCATGGGATATCAGTCCCTTCATGGGATATCTTTGATGCACTGGTCCCTTCATGGGATATCTTTGGTGCACTGGTCCTTTCATGGGATATCTGTCCCTTCATGGGATATCTTTGATGCACTGGTCCCTTCATGGAATATCTGTCCCTTCATGGGCTAACCTTGGTGCACTGGTCCCTTCATGGGATATCAGTCCCTTCAATGGGATATCTTTGGTGCACTGGTCCCTTCATGGGATATCTTTGATGCACTGGTCCCTTCATGGGATATCTTTGATGCACTGGTCCCTTCATGGGATATCTTTGATGCACTGGTCCCTTCATGGGATATCTTTGATGCACTGGTCCCTTCATGGGATATCTTTGGTGCACTGGTCCTTTCATGGGATATCTGTCCCTTAATGGGATATCTTTGATGCACTGGTCCCTTCATGGGATATCTGTCCCTTCATGGGATATCTTTGATGCACTGGTCCCTTCATGGGATATCTGTCCCTTCATGGGATATCTTTGATGCAATGGTCCCTTCATGGGATATCTTTGATGCACTGGTCCCTTCATGGGATATCTTTGATGCACTGGTCCCTTCATGGGATATCTTTGATGCACTGGTCCCTTCATGGGATATCTTTGCACTGGTCCCTTCATGGGATATCTTTGATGCAATCGTCCCTTCATGGGATATCGTTGGTGCACTGGTCCCTTCATGGGATATCTTTGGTGCACTGGTCCCTTCATGGGATATCGGTCCCTTTATGGGATATCTTTGGTGCACTGGTCCCTTCATGGGATATCTGTCCCTTCATGGGATATCTTTTGTGCACTGGTCCCTTCATGGGATATCTTTTGTGCACTGGTCCCTTCATGGGATATCTTTGATGCACTGGTCCCTTCATGGGATATCTTTGATGCACTGGTCACTTCATGGGATATCATTCATGTACTGGTACCTTCATGGGATATCTTTGGTGAACTGGTCCCTTCATGGGATATGTCCCTTCATGGGATATTTTTGATGCACTGGTCCCTTCATGGGATATCTGTCCCTTCATGGGATATCTTTGATGCACTGGTCCCTTCATGGGATATCTTTGATGCACTGGTCCCTTCATGGGATATCTTTGATGCACTGGTCCCTTCATGGGATATCTGTCCCTTCATGGGATATCTTTGGTGCATGGTCCGTTCATGGGATATCTTTGGTGCACTGGTCCCTTATTGGGATATCTGTCCCTTCATGGGATATCTTTGGTGCACTGGTCCCTTCATGGGATATCTTTGGTGCACTGGTCCCTTCATGGGATATCTTTGGTGCACTGGTCCCTTCATGGGATATCTTTGATGCACTGGTCCCTTCATGGGATATCTTTGATGCGCTGGTCCCTTCATGGGATATCTTTGGTGCACTGGTCCCTTCATGGGATATCTGTCCCTTCATGGGATATCTTTGGTGCACTGGTCCCTTCATGGGATATCTGTCCCTTTATGGGATATCTTTTGTGCACTGGTCCCTTCATGGGATATCTGTCCCTTCATGGGATATCTTTTGTGCACTGGTCCCTTCATGGGATATCTTTGATGCACTGGTCCCTTCATGGGATATCTTTGATGCACTGGTCCCTTCATGGGATGTCTTTGATGCACTGGTCCCTTCATGGGATATCTTTGATGCAATGGTCCCTTCATGGGATATCTTTTGTGCACTGGTCCCTTCATGGGATATCTTTGATGCACTGGTCCCTTCATGGGATATCTGTCCCTTCATGGGATATCTTTGATGCACTGGTCCCTTCATGGGATATCTTTGGTGCACTGGTCCTTTCATGGGATATCTGTCCTTTCATGGGATATCTTTGATGCACTGGTCCCTTCATGGAATATCTGTCCCTTCATGGGCTAACCTTGGTGCACTGGTCCCTTCATGGGATATCAGTCCCTTCAATGGGATATCTTTGGTGCACTGGTCCCTTCATGGGATATCTTTGATGCACTGGTCCCTTCATGGGATATCTGTGATGCACTGGTCCCTTCATGGGATATCTGTGATGCACTGGTCCCTTCATGGGATATCTTTGATGCACTGGTCCCTTCATGGGATATCTTTGGTGCACTGGTCCTTTCATGGGATATCTGTCCCTTAATGGGATATCTTTCATGCACTGGTCCCTTCATGGGATATCTGTCCCTTCATGGGATATCTTTTGTGCACTGGTCCCTTCATGGGATATCTTTGATGCACTGGTCCCTTCATGGGATATCTTTGATGCACTGGTCCCTTCATGGGATATCTGTCCCTTAATGGGATATCTTTGATGCACTGGTCCCTTCATGGGATATCTGTCCCTTCATGGGATATCTTTGATGCAATGGTCCCTTCATGGGATATCTTTGATGCACTGGTCCCTTCATGGGATATCTTTGGTGCACTGGTCCCTTCATGGGATATCTTTGGTGCACTGGTCCCTTCATGGGATATCTTTGGTGCACTGGTCCCTTCATGGGATATCTTTGATGCACTGGTCCCTTCATGGGATATCTTTGGTGCACTGGTCCTTTCATGGGATATCTGTCCCTTCATGGGATATCTTTGATGCACTGGTCCCTTCATGGGATATCTGTCCCTTCATGGGATATCTTTTGTGCACTGGTCCCTTCATGGGATATCTTTGATGCACGGTCCCTTCATGGGATATCTGTCCCTTCATGGGATATCTTTGATGCACTGGTCCCTTCATGGAATATCTGTCCCTTCATGGGATATCTTTGATGCACTGGTCCCTTCATGGGATATCTTTGGTGCACTGGTCCTTTCATGGGATATCTGCCCCTTCATGGGATATCTTTGATGCACTGGTCCCTTCATGGAATATCTGTCCCTTCATGGGCTAAACTTGGTGCACTGGTCCCTTCATGGAATATCTTTGATGCACTGGTCCCTTCATGGGATATCTGTCCCTTCATGGGATATCTTTGATGCACTGGTCCCTTCATGGGATATCAGTCCCTTCATGGGATATCTTTGGTGCACTGGTCCCTTCATGGGATATCTTTGGTGCACTGGTCCCTTCATGGGATGTCTTTGATGCACTGGTCCCTTCATGGGATGTCTTTGATGCACTGGTCCCTTCATGGGATATCTTTGATGCACTGGTCCCTTCATGGGATATCTTTGATGCACTGGTCCCTTCATGGGATATCTTTGGTGCGCTGGTCCCTTCATGGCATATCTGTCCCTTCATGGGATATCTATAATGCACTGGTCCCTTCATGGGATATCGGTCCCTTTTAGGGGATATCTTTGGTGCACTGGTCCCTTCATGGGATATCTGTCCCTTTATGGGATATCTTTGGTGCACTGGTCCCTTCATGGGATATCTGTCCCTTCGTGGGATATCTTTGGTGCACTGGTCCCTTCATGGGATATCTTTGGTGCACTGGTCCCTTCATGGGATGTCTTTGATGCCTGGTCCCTTCATTGGATATCTTTGATGCAATGGTCCCTTCATGGGATATCTTTGATGCACTAGTCCCTTCATGGGATATCTTTTGTGCACTGGTCCCTTCATGGGATATCTGTCCCTTTATGGGATATCTTTGGTGCACTGGTCCCTTCATGGGATATCTGTCCCTTCATGGGATATCTTTTGTGCACTGGTCCCTTCATGGGATATCTGTCCCTTCATGGGATATCTTTGGTGCACTGGTCCCTTCATGGGATATCTGTCCCTTCATGGGATATCTTTGGTGCACTGGTCCCTTCATGGGATATCTTTGATGCACTGGTCCCTTCATGGGATATCTTTGATGCACTGGTCCCTTCATGGGATATCTTTGATGCAATGGTCCCTTCATGGGATATCTTTGGTGCACTGGTCCCTTCATGGGATATCTTTGGTGCACTGGTCCCTTCATGGGATATCTGTCCCTTTATGGGTTATCTTTGGTGCACTGGTCCCTTCATGGAATATCTGTCCCTTCATGGGATATCTTTTGTGCACTGGTCCCTTCATGGGATATCTTTTGTGCACTGGTCCCTTCATGGGATATCTGTCCCTTCATGGGATATCTTTGATGCACTGGTCCCTTCATGGGATATCTTTGATGCACTGGTCCCTTCATGGGATATCTTTGATGCACTGGTCCCTTCATGGGATATCTTTGGTGCACTGGTCCCTTCATGGGATATCTTTGATGCACTGGTCCCTTCATGGGATATCTTTGATGCACTGCTCCCTTCATGGGATATCTTTGATGCACTGGTCCCTTCATGGGATATCATTGATGCACTGGTCCCTTCATGGGATATCTTTGGTGAACTGGTCCCTTCATGGGATATCTGTCCCTTCATGGGATATCTTTGATGCACTGGTCCCTTCATGGGATCTGTCCCTTCATGGGATATCTTTGATGCACTGGTCCCTTCATGGGATATCTTTGATGCACTGGTCCCTTCATGGGATATCTTTGATGCACTGGTCCCTTCATGGGATATCTTTGATGCACTGGTCCCTTCATGGGATATCTGTCCCTTCATGGGATATCTTTGGTGCATGGTCCGTTCATGGGATATCTTTGGTGCACTGGTCCCTTATTGGGATATCTGTCCCTTCATGGGATATCTTTGGTGCACTGGTCCCTTCATGGGATATCTTTGGTGCACTGGTCCCTTCATGGGATATCTTTGGTGCACTGGTCCCTTCATGGGATATCTTTGGTGCACTGGTCCCTTCATGGGATATCTGTCCCTTTATGGGATATCTTTTGTGCACTGGTCCCTTCATGGGATATCTGTCCCTTCATGGGATATCTTTCGTGCACTGGTCCCTTCATGGGATATCTGTCCCTTCATGGGATATCTTTTGTGCACTGGTCCCTTCATGGGATATCTGTCCCTTCATGGGATATCTTTGGTGCACTGGTCCCTTCATGGGATATCTTTGATGCACTGGTCCCTTCATGGGATGTCTTTGATGCACTGGTCCCTTCATGGGATATCTTTGATGCAATGGTCCCTTCATGGGATATCTTTGATGCACTGGTCCCTTCATGGGATATCTTTTGTGCACTGGTCCCTTCATGGGATATCTTTGATGCACTGGTCCCTTCATGGGATATCTGTCCCTTCATGGGATATCTTTGATGCACTGGTCCCTTCATGGGATATCTGTCCCTTCATGGGATATCTTTGATGCACTGGTCCCTTCATGGGATATCTTTGGTGCACTGGTCCTTTCATGGGATATCTGTCCCTTCATGGGATATCTTTAATGCACTGGTCCCTTCATGGAATATCTGTCCCTTCATGGGCTAACCTTGGTGCACTGGTCCCTTCATAGGATATCAGTCCCTTCAATGGGATATCCTTGGTGCACTGGTCCCTTCATGGGATATCTTTGATGCACTGGTCCCTTCATGGGATATCTTTGATGCACTGGTCCCTTCATGGGATATCTTTGATGCACTGGTCCCTTCATGGGATATCTTTGGTGCACTGGTCCTTTCATGGGATATCTGTCCCTTAATGGGATATCTTTGATGCACTGGTCCCTTCATGGGATATCTGTCCCTTCATGGGTTATCTTTTGTGCACTGGTCCCTTCATGGGATATCTTTGATGCACTGGTCCCTTCATGGGATATCTGTCCCTTCATGGGATATCTTTGATGCACTGGTCCCTTCATGGGATATCTGTCCCTTAATGGGATATCTTTGATGCACTGGTCCCTTCATGGGATATCTGTCCCTTCATGGGATATCTTTGATGCAATGGTCCCTTCATGGGATATCTTTGATGCACTGGTCCCTTCATGGGATATCTTTGGTGCACTGGTCCCTTCATGGGATATCTTTGGTGCACTGGTCCCTTCATGGGATATCTTTGGTGCACTGGTCCCTTCATGGGATATCTTTGATGCACTGGTCCCTTCATGGGATATCTTTGGTGCACTGGTCCCTTCATGGGATATCTGTCCCTTCATGGGATATCTTTGATGCACGGTCCCTTCATGGGATATCTGTCCCTTCATGGGATATCTTTGATGCACTGGTCCCTTCATGGGATATCTGTCCCTTCATGGGATATCTTTGATGCACTGGTCCCTTCATGGGATATCTTTGGTGCACTGGTCCTTTCATGGGATATCTGTCCCTTCATGGGATATCTTTGATGCACTGGTCCCTTCATGGAATATCTGTCCCTTCATGGGCTAAACTTGGTGCACTGGTCCCTTCATGGAATATCTTTGATGCACTGGTCCCTTCATGGGATATCTGTCCCTTCATGGGATATCTTTGATGCACTGGTCCCTTCATGGGATATAAGTCCCTTCATGGGATATCTTTGGTGCACTGGTCCCTTCATGGGATATCTTTGGTGCACTGGTCCCTTCATGGGATATCTTTGATGCACTGGTCCCTTCATGGGATGTCTTTGATGCACTGGTCCCTTCATGGGATATCTTTGATGCACTGGTCCCTTCATGGGATATCTTTGATGCACTGGTCCCTTCATGGGATATCTTTGATGCACTGGTCCCTTCATGGGATATCTTTGGTGCGCTGGTCCCTTCATGGGATATCTGTCCCTTCATGGGATATCTATAATGCACTGGTCCCTTCATGGGATATCGGTCCCTTTTAGGGGATATCTTTGGTGCACTGGTCCCTTCATGGGATATCTGTCCCTTTATGGGATATCTTTGGTGCACTGGTCCCTTCATGGGATATCTGTCCCTTCGTGGGATATCTTTGGTGCACTGGTCCCTTCATGGGATATCTTTGGTGCACTGGTCCCTTCATGGGATGTCTTTGATGCCTGGTCCCTTCATGGGATGTCTTTGATGCCTGGTCCCTTCATTGGATATCTTTGATGCAATGGTCCCTTCATGGGATATCTTTGATGCACTAGTCCCTTCATGGGATATCTTTTGTGCACTGGTCCCTTCATGGGATATCTGTCCCTTTATGGGATATCTTTGGTGCACTGGTCCCTTCATGGGATATCTGTCCCTTCATGGGATATCTTTTGTGCACTGGTCCCTTCATGGGATATCTGTCCCTTCATGGGATATCTTTTGTGCACTGGTCCCTTGATGGGATATCTGTCCCTTCATGGGATATCTTTGGTGCACTGGTCCCTTCATGGGATATCGGTCCCTTTATGGGATATCTTTGGTGCACTGGTCCCTTCATGGGATATCTGTCCCTTCATGGGATATCTTTTGTGCACTGGTCCCTTGATGGGATATCTGTCCCTTCATGGGATATCTTTGATGCACTGGTCCCTTCATGGGATATCTTTGATGCACTGGTCCCTTCATGGGATATTTTTGATGCACTGGTCCCTTCATGGGATATCTTTGATGCACTGGTCCCTTCATGGGATATCTTTGGTGCACTGGTCCCTTCATGGGATATCTTTGGTGCACTGGTCCCTTCATGGGATATCTGTCCCTTCATGGGATATCTTTGGTGCACTGGTCCCTTCATGGGATATCGGTCCCTTTATGGGTTATCTTTGGTGCACTGGTCCCTTCATTGAATATCTGTCCCTTCATGGGATATCTGTTGTGCACTGGTCCCTTCATGGGATATCTTTTGTGCACTGGTCCCTTCATGGGATATCTGTCCCTTCATGGGATATCTTTGATGCACTGGTCCCTTCATGGGATATCTTTGATGCACTGGTCCCTTCATGGGATATCTTTGGTACACTGGTCCCTTCATGGGATATCTTTGGTGAACTGGTCCCTTCATGGGATATCTGTCCCTTCATGGGATATTTTTGATGCACTGGTCCCTTCATGGGATATCTGTCCCTTCATGGGATATCTTTGGTGCACTGGTCCCTTCATGGGATATCGGTCCCTTTATGGGTTATCTTTGGTGCACTGGTCCCTTCATGGGATATCTGTCCCTTTATGGGTTATCTTTGGTGCACTGGTCCCTTCATGGGATATCTGTCCCTTCATGGGATATCTTTTGTGCACTGGTCCCTTCATGGGATATCTTTTGTGCACTGGTCCCTTCATGGGATATCTGTCCCTTCATGGGATATCTTTGATGCACTGGTCCCTTCATGGGATATCTTTGATGCACTGGTCCCTTCATGGGATATCTTTGATGCACTGGTCCCTTCATGGGATATCTTTGATGCACTGGTCCCTTCATGGGATATCATTGATGCACTGGTCCCTTCATGGGATATCTTTGGTGAACTGGTCCCTTCATGGGATATCTGTCCCTTCATGGGATATCTTTGATGCACTGGTCCCTTCATGGGATCTGTCCCTTCATGGGATATCTTTGATGCACTGGTCCCTTCATGGGATATCTTTGATGCACTGGTCCCTTCATGGGATATCTTTGATGCACTGGTCCCTTCATGGGATATCTTTGATGCACTGGTCCCTTCATGGGATATCTGTCCCTTCATGGGATATCTTTGGTGCATGGTCCGTTCATGGGATATCTTTGGTGCACTGGTCCCTTATTGGGATATCTGTCCCTTCATGGGATATCTTTGGTGCACTGGTCCCTTCATGGGATATCTTTGGTGCACTGGTCCCTTCATGGGATATCTTTGGTGCACTGGTCCCTTCATGGGATATCTTTGGTGCACTGGTCCCTTCATAAATATCTTTGGTGCACTGGTCCCTTGATGGGATGTCTTTGATGCACTGGTCCCTTCATGGGATGTCATTGATGCACTGGTCCCTTCATGGGATATCTTTGATGCACTGGTCCCTTCATGGGATATCTGTCCCTTCATGGGAGATCTTTGATGCACTGGTCCCTTCATGGGATATCTGTCCCTTTATGGGATATCTTTTGTGCACTGGTCCCTTCATGGGATATCTTTTGTGCACTGGTCCCTTCATGGGATATCCGTCCCTTCATGGAATATCTTTGGTGCACTGGTCCCTTCATGGGATATCTTTGATGCACTGGTCCCTTCATGGGATGTCTTTGATGCACTGGTCCCTTCATGGGATATCTTTGATGCAATGGTCCCTTCATGGGATATCTTTGATGCACTGGTCCCTTCATGGGATATCTTTTGTGCACTGGTCCCTTCATGGGATATCTTTGATGCACTGGTCCCTTCATGGGATATCTGTCCCTTCATGGGATATCTTTGGTGAACTGGTCCCTTCATGGGATATCTGTCCCTTCATGGGATATCTTTGATGCACTGGTCCCTTCATGGGATCTGTCCCTTCATGGGATATCTTTCATGCACTGGTCCCTTCATGGGATATCTTTGATGCACTGGTCCCTTCATGGGATATCTTTGATGCACTGGTCCCTTCATGGGATATCTTTGATGCACTGGTCCCTTCATGGGATATCTGTCCCTTCATGGGATATCTTTGGTGCACTGGTCCCTTCATGGGATATCTTTGGTGCACTGGTCCCTTCATGGGATATCTTTGGTGCACTGGTCCCTTCATGGGATATCTTTGGTGCACTGGTCCCTTCATGGGATATCTTTGGTGCACTGGTCCCTTCATGGGATATCTGTCCCTTTATGGGATATGTTTTGTGCACTGGTCCCTTCATGGGATATCTGTCCCTTCATGGGATATCTTTCGTGCACTGGTCCCTTCATGGGATATCTGTCCCTTCATGGGATATCTTTTGTGCACTGGTCCCTTCATGGGATATCTGTCTCTTCATGGGATATCTTTGGTGCACTGGTCCCTTCATGGGATATCTTTGATGCACTGGTCCCTTCATGGGATATCTGTCCCTTAATGGGATATCTTTGATGCACTGGTCCCTTCATGGGATATCTGTCCCTTCATGGGATATCTTTGATGCAATGGTCCCTTCATGGGATATCTTTGATGCACTGGTCCCTTCATGGGATATCTTTGGTGCACTGGTCCCTTCATGGGATATCTTTGGTGCACTGGTCCCTTCATGGGATATCTTTGGTGCACTGGTCCCTTCATGGGATATCTTTGATGCACTGGTCCCTTCATGGGATATCTTTGGTGCACTGGTCCCTTCATGGGATATCTGTCCCTTCATGGGATATCTTTGATGCACGGTCCCTTCATGGGATATCTGTCCCTTCATGGGATATCTTTGATGCACTGGTCCCTTCATGGGATATCTGTCCCTTCATGGGATATCTTTGATGCACTGGTCCCTTCATGGGATATCTTTGGTGCACTGGTCCTTTCATGGGATATCTGTCCCTTCATGGGATATCTTTGATGCACTGGTCCCTTCATGGAATATCTGTCCCTTCATGGGCTAAACTTGGTGCACTGGTCCCTTCATGGAATATCTTTGATGCACTGGTCCCTTCATGGGATATCTGTCCCTTCATGGGATATCTTTGATGCACTGGTCCCTTCATGGGATATAAGTCCCTTCATGGGATATCTTTGGTGCACTGGTCCCTTCATGGGATATCTTTGGTGCACTGGTCCCTTCATGGGATATCTTTGATGCACTGGTCCCTTCATGGGATGTCTTTGATGCACTGGTCCCTTCATGGGATATCTTTGATGCACTGGTCCCTTCATGGGATATCTTTGATGCACTGGTCCCTTCATGGGATATCTTTGATGCACTGGTCCCTTCATGGGATATCTTTGGTGCGCTGGTCCCTTCATGGGATATCTGTCCCTTCATGGGATATCTATAATGCACTGGTCCCTTCATGGGATATCGGTCCCTTTTAGGGGATATCTTTGGTGCACTGGTCCCTTCATGGGATATCTGTCCCTTTATGGGATATCTTTGGTGCACTGGTCCCTTCATGGGATATCTGTCCCTTCGTGGGATATCTTTGGTGCACTGGTCCCTTCATGGGATATCTTTGGTGCACTGGTCCCTTCATGGGATGTCTTTGATGCCTGGTCCCTTAATGGGATGTCTTTGATGCCTGGTCCCTTCATTGGATATCTTTGATGCAATGGTCCCTTCATGGGATATCTTTGATGCACTAGTCCCTTCATGGGATATCTTTTGTGCACTGGTCCCTTCATGGGATATCTGTCCCTTTATGGGATATCTTTGGTGCACTGGTCCCTTCATGGGATATCTGTCCCTTCATGGGATATCTTTTGTGCACTGGTCCCTTCATGGGATATCTGTCCCTTCATGGGATATCTTTTGTGCACTGGTCCCTTGATGGGATATCTGTCCCTTCATGGGATATCTTTGGTGCACTGGTCCCTTCATGGGATATCGGTCCCTTTATGGGATATCTTTGGTGCACTGGTCCCTTCATGGGATATCTGTCCCTTCATGGGATATCTTTTGTGCACTGGTCCCTTGATGGGATATCTGTCCCTTCATGGGATATCTTTGATGCACTGGTCCCTTCATGGGATATCTTTGATGCACTGGTCCCTTCATGGGATATTTTTGATGCACTGGTCCCTTCATGGGATATCTTTGATGCACTGGTCCCTTCATGGGATATCTTTGGTGCACTGGTCCCTTCATGGGATATCTTTGGTGCACTGGTCCCTTCATGGGATATCTTTGGTGCACTGGTCCCTTCATGGGATATCTGTCCCTTCATGGGATATCTTTGGTGCACTGGTCCCTTCAT
Source organism: Lissotriton vulgaris (assembly GCF_964263255.1). Taxonomy (NCBI): domain Eukaryota; kingdom Metazoa; phylum Chordata; class Amphibia; order Caudata; family Salamandridae; genus Lissotriton; species Lissotriton vulgaris. Next base: position 837,079,656 of record NC_141698.1, read on the forward strand.
GGGATATCGGTCCCTTTATGGGTTATCTTTGGTGCACTGGTCCCTTCATTGAATATCTGTCCCTTCATGGGATATCTGTTGTGCACTGGTCCCTTCATGGGATATCTTTTGTGCACTGGTCCCTTCATGGGATATCTGTCCCTTCATGGGATATCTTTGATGCACTGGTCCCTTCATGGGATATCTTTGATGCACTGGTCCCTTCATGGGATATCTTTGGTGCACTGGTCCCTTCATGGGATATCTTTGGTGAACTGGTCCCTTCATGGGATATCTGTCCCTTCATGGGATATTTTTGATGCACTGGTCCCTTCATGGGATATCTGTCCCTTCATGGGATATCTTTGGTGCACTGGTCCCTTCATGGGATATCGGTCCCTTTATGGGTTATCTTTGGTGCACTGGTCCCTTCATGGGATATCTGTCCCTTTATGGGTTATCTTTGGTGCACTGGTCCCTTCATGGGATATCTGTCCCTTCATGGGATATCTTTTGTGCACTGGTCCCTTCATGGGATATCTTTTGTGCACTGGTCCCTTCATGGGATATCTGTCCCTTCATGGGATATCTTTGATGCACTGGTCCCTTCATGGGATATCTTTGATGCACTGGTCTCTTCATGGGATATCTTTGATGCACTGGTCCCTTCATGGGATATCTTTGATGCACTGGTCCCTTCATGGGATATCATTGATGCACTGGTCCCTTCATGGGATATCTTTGGTGAACTGGTCCCTTCATGGGATATCTGTCCCTTCATGGGATATCTTTGATGCACTGGTCCCTTCATGGGATCTGTCCCTTCATGGGATATCTTTGATGCACTGGTCCCTTCATGGGATATCTTTGATGCACTGGTCCCTTCATGGGATATCTTTGATGCACTGGTCCCTTCATGGGATATCTTTGATGCACTGGTCCCTTCATGGGATATCTGTCCCTTCATGGGATATCTTTGGTGCATGGTCCGTTCATGGGATATCTTTGGTGCACTGGTCCCTTATTGGGATATCTGTCCCTTCATGGGATATCTTTGGTGCACTGGTCCCTTCATGGGATATCTTTGGTGCACTGGTCCCTTCATGGGATATCTTTGGTGCACTGGTCCCTTCATGGGATATCTTTGGTGCACTGGTCCCTTCATAAATATCTTTGGTGCACTGGTCCCTTGATGGGATGTCTTTGATGCACTGGTCCCTTCATGGGATGTCATTGATGCACTGGTCCCTTCATGGGATATCTTTGATGCACTGGTCCCTTCATGGGATATCTGTCCCTTCATGGGAGATCTTTGATGCACTGGTCCCTTCATGGGATATCTGTCCCTTTATGGGATATCTTTTGTGCACTGGTCCCTTCATGGGATATCTTTTGTGCACTGGTCCCTTCATGGGATATCCGTCCCTTCATGGGATATCTTTGGTGCACTGGTCCCTTCATGGGATATCTTTGATGCACTGGTCCCTTCATGGGATGTCTTTGATGCACTGGTCCCTTCATGGGATATCTTTGATGCAATGGTCCCTTCATGGGATATCTTTGATGCACTGGTCCGTTCATGGGATATCTTTTGTGCACTGGTCCCTTCATGGGATATCTTTGATGCACTGGTCCCTTCATGGGATATCTGTCCCTTCATGGGATATCTTTGGTGAACTGGTCCCTTCATGGGATATCTGTCCCTTCATGGGATATCTTTGATGCACTGGTCCCTTCATGGGATCTGTCCCTTCATGGGATATCTTTGATGCACTGGTCCCTTCATGGGATATCTTTGATGCACTGGTCCCTTCATGGGATATCTTTGATGCACTGGTCCCTTCATGGGATATCTGTCCCTTCATGGGATATCTTTGGTGCATGGTCCGTTCATGGGATATCTTTGGTGCACTGGTCCCTTATTGGGATATCTGTCCCTTCATGGGATATCTTTGGTGCACTGGTCCCTTCATGGGATATCTTTGGTGCACTGGTCCCTTCATGGGATATCTTTGGTGCACTGGTCCCTTCATGGGATATCTTTGGTGCACTGGTCCCTTCATGGGATATCTTTGGTGCACTGGTCCCTTCATGGGATATCTGTCCCTTTATGGGATATGTTTTGTGCACTGGTCCCTTCATGGGATATCTGTCCCTTCATGGGATATCTTTCGTGCACTGGTCCCTTCATGGGATATCTGTCCCTTCATGGGATATCTTTTGTGCACTGGTCCCTTCATGGGATATCTGTCCCTTCATGGGATATCTTTGGTGCACTGGTCCCTTCATGGGATATCTTTGATGCACTGGTCCCTTCATGGGATGTCTTTGATGCACTGGTCCCTTCATGGGATATCTTTGATGCAATGGTCCCTTCATGGGATATCTTTGATGCACTGGTCCCTTCATGGGATATCTTTGATGCACTGGTCCCTTCATGGGATATCTTTGATGCACTGGTCCCTTCATGGGATATCTGTCCCTTCATGGGATATCTTTGATGCACTGGTCCCTTCATGGGATATCTGTCCCTTCATGGGATATCTTTGATGCACTGGTCCCTTCATGGGATATCTTTGGTGCACTGGTCCTTTCATGGGATATCTGTCCCTTCATGGGATATCTTTGATGCACTGGTCCCTTCATGGAATATCTGTCCCTTCATGGGCTAACCTTGGTGCACTGGTCCCTTCATATGATATCAGTCCCTTCAATGGGATATCCTTGGTGCACTGGTCCCTTCATGGGATATCTTTGATGCACTGGTCCCTTCATGGGATATCTTTGATGCACTGGTCCCTTCATGGGATATCTTTGATGCACTGGTCCCTTCATGGGATATCTTTGGTGCACTGGTCCTTTCATGGGATATCTGTCCCTTAATGGGATATCTTTGATGCACTGGTCCCTTCATGGGATATCTGTCCCTTCATGGGTTATCTTTTGTGCACTGGTCCCTTCATGGGATATCTTTGATGCACTGGTCCCTTCATGGGATATCTGTCCCTTCATGGGATATCTTTGATGCACTGGTCCCTTCATGGGATATCTGTCCCTTAATGGGATATCTTTGATGCACTGGTCCCTTCATGGGATATCTGTCCCTTCATGGGATATCTTTGATGCAATGGTCCCTTCATGGGATATCTTTGATGCACTGGTCCCTTCATGGGATATCTTTGGTGCACTGGTCCCTTCATGGGATATCTTTGGTGCACTGGTCCCTTCATGGGATATCTTTGGTGCACTGGTCCCTTCATGGGATATCTTTGATGCACTGGTCCCTTCATGGGATATCTTTGGTGCACTGGTCCCTTCATGGGATATCTGTCCCTTCATGGGATATCTTTGATGCACGGTCCCTTCATGGGATATCTGTCCCTTCATGGGATATCTTTGATGCACTGGTCCCTTCATGGGATATCTGTCCCTTCATGGGATATCTTTGATGCACTGGTCCCTTCATGGGATATCTTTGGTGCACTGGTCCTTTCATGGGATATCTGTCCCTTCATGGGATATCTTTGATGCACTGGTCCCTTCATGGAATATCTGTCCCTTCATGGGCTAAACTTGGTGCACTGGTCCCTTCATGGAATATCTTTGATGCACTGGTCCCTTCATGGGATATCTGTCCCTTCATGGGATATCTTTGATGCACTGGTCCCTTCATGGGATATAAGTCCCTTCATGGGATATCTTTGGTGCACTGGTCCCTTCATGGGATATCTTTGGTGCACTGGTCCCTTCATGGGATATCTTTGATGCACTGGTCCCTTCATGGGATGTCTTTGATGCACTGGTCCCTTCATGGGATATCTTTGATGCACTGGTCCCTTCATGGGATATCTTTGATGCACTGGTCCCTTCATGGGATATCTTTGATGCACTGGTCCCTTCATGGGATATCTTTGGTGCGCTGGTCCCTTCATGGGATATCTGTCCCTTCATGGGATATCTATAATGTACTGGTCCCTTCATGGGATATCGGTCCCTTTTAGGGGATATCTTTGGTGCACTGGTCCCTTCATGGGATATCTGTCCCTTTATGGGATATCTTTGGTGCACTGGTCCCTTCATGGGATATCTGTCCCTTCGTGGGATATCTTTGGTGCACTGGTCCCTTCATGGGATATCTTTGGTGCACTGGTCCCTTCATGGGATGTCTTTGATGCCTGGTCCCTTCATTGGATATCTTTGATGCAATGGTCCCTTCATGGGATATTTTTGATGCACTAGTCCCTTCATGGGATATCTTTTGTGCACTGGTCCCTTCATGGGATATCTGTCCCTTTATGGGATATCTTTGGTGCACTGGTCCCTTCATGGGATATCTGTCCCTTCATGGGATATCTTTTGTGCACTGGTCCCTTCATGGGATATCTGTCCCTTCATGGGATATCTTTTGTGCACTGGTCCCTTGATGGGATATCTGTCCCTTCATGGGATATCTTTGGTGCACTGGTCCCTTCATGGGATATCGGTCCCTTTATGGGATATCTTTGGTGCACTGGTCCCTTCATGGGATATCTGTCCCTTCATGGGATATCTTTTGTGCACTGGTCCCTTGATGGGATATCTGTCCCTTCATGGGATATCTTTGGTGCACTGGTCCCTTCATGGGATATCTTTGATGCACTGGTCCCTTCATGGGATATCTTTGATGCACTGGTCCCTTCATGGGATATCTTTGGTGCACTGGTCCCTTCATGGGATATCTTTGGTGCACTGGTCCCTTCATGGGATATCTTTGGTGCACTGGTCCCTTCATGGGATATCTGTCCCTTCATGGGATATCTTTGGTGCACTGGTCCCTTCATGGGATATCGGTCCCTTTATGGGTTATCTTTGGTGCACTGGTCCCTTCATTGAATATCTGTCCCTTCATGGGATATCTTTTGTGCACTGGTCCCTTCATGGGATATCTTTTGTGCACTGGTCCCTTCATGGGATATCTGTCCCTTCATGGGATATCTTTGATGCACTGGTCCCTTCATGGGATATCTTTGATGCACTGGTCCCTTCATCGGATATCTTTGGTGCACTGGTCCCTTCATGGGATATCTTTGGTGAACTGGTCCCTTCATGGGATATCTGTCCCTTCATGGGATATTTTTGATGCACTGGTCCCTTCATGGGATATCTGTCCCTTCATGGGATATCTTTGGTGCACTGGTCCCTTCATGGGATATCGGTCCCTTTATGGGTTATCTTTGGTGCACTGGTCCCTTCATGGGATATCTGTCCCTTTATGGGTTATCTTTGGTGCACTGGTCCCTTCATGGGATATCTGTCCCTTCATGGGATATCTTTTGTGCACTGGTCCCTTCATGGGATATCTTTTGTGCACTGGTCCCTTCATGGGATATCTGTCCCTTCATGGGATATCTTTGATGCACTGGTCCCTTCATGGGATATCTTTGATGCACTGGTCCCTTCATGGGATATCTTTGATGCACTGGTCCCTTCATAGGATATCTTTGATGCACTGGTCCCTTCATGGGATATCATTGATGCACTGGTCCCTTCATGGGATATCTTTGGTGAACTGGTCCCTTCATGGGATATCTGTCCCTTCATGGGATATCTTTGATGCACTGGTCCCTTCATGGGATCTGTCCCTTCATGGGATATCTTTGATGCACTGGTCCCTTCATGGGATATCTTTGATGCACTGGTCCCTTCATGGGATATCTTTGATGCACTGGTCCCTTCATGGGATATCTTTGATGCACTGGTCCCTTCATGGGATATCTGTCCCTTCATGGGATATCTTTGGTGCATGGTCCGTTCATGGGATATCTTTGGTGCACTGGTCCCTTATTGGGATATCTGTCCCTTCATGGGATATCTTTGGTGCACTGGTCCCTTCATGGGATATCTTTGGTGCACTGGTCCCTTCATGGGATATCTTTGGTGCACTGGTCCCTTCATGGGATATCTTTGGTGCACTGGTCCCTTCATAGATATCTTTGGTGCACTGGTCCCTTGATGGGATGTCTTTGATGCACTGGTCCCTTCATGGGATGTCATTGATGCACTGGTCCCTTCATGGGATATCTTTGATGCACTGGTCCCTTCATGGGATATCTGTCCCTTCATGGGATATCTTTGATGCACTGGTCCCTTCATGGGATATCTGTCCCTTTATGGGATATCTTTGATGCACTGGTCCCTTCATGGGATGTCTTTGATGCACTGGTCCCTTCATGGGATATCTTTGATGCAATGGTCCCTTCATGGGATATCTTTGATGCACTGGTCCCTTCATGGGATATCTTTTGTGCACTGGTCCCTTCATGGGAAATCTTTAATGCACTGGTCCCTTCATGGGATATCTGTCCCTTCATGGGGTATCTTTGATGCACTGGTCCCTTCATGGGATATCTGTCCCTTCATGGGATATCTTTGATGCACTGGTCCCTTCATGGGATATCTTTGGTGCACTGGTCCTTTCATGGGATATCTGTCCCTTCATGGGATATCTTTTGTGCACTGGTCCCTTCATGGGATATCTGTCCCTTCATGGGATATCTTTGGTGCACTGGTCCCTTCATGAGATATCTTTGATGCACTGGTCCCTTCATGGGATATCTTTAGTGCACTGGTCCCTTCATGGGATATCTTTAGTGCACTGGTCCCTTCATGGGATATCTTTTGTGCACTGGTCCCTTCATGGGATATCTGTCCCTTCATGGGATATCTTTTGTGCACTGGTCCCTTCATGGGATATCTTTTGTGCACTGGTCCCTTCATGGGATATCTGTCCCTTCATGGGATATCTTTGGTGCACTGGTCCCTTCATGGGATATCTTTGATGCACTGGTCCCTTCATGGGATGTCTTTGATGCACTGGTCCCTTCATGGGATATCTTTGATGCACTGGTCCCTTCATGGGATATCTTTGATGCACTGGTCCCTTCATGGGATATCTTGTGTGCACTGGTCCCTTCATGGGATATCTTTGATGCACTGGTCCCTTCTTGGGATATCTTTGATGCACTGGTCCCTTCATGGGATATCTTTAGTGCACTGGTCCCTTCATGGGATATCTTTAGTGCACTGGTCCCTTCATGGGATATCTTTTGTGCACTGGTCCCTTCATGGGATATCTGTCCCTTCATGGGATATCTTTTGTGCACTGGTCCCTTCATGGGATATCTTTTGTGCACTGGTCCCTTCATGGGATATCTGTCCCTTCATGGGATATCTTTGGTGCACTGGTCCCTTCATGGGATATCTTTGATGCACTGGTCCCTTCATGGGATATCTTTGATGCACTGGTCCCTTCATGGGATGTCTTTGATGCACTGGTCCCTTCATGGGATATCTTTGATGCAATGGTCCCTTCATGGGATATCTTTGATGCACTGGTCCCTTCATGGGATATCTTTTGTGCACTGGTCCCTTCATGGGATATCTTTGATGCACTGGTCCCTTCATGGGATATCTGTCCCTTCATGGGATATCTTTGATGCACTGGTCCCTTCATGGGATATCTTTGGTGCACTGGTCCTTTCATGGGATATCTGTCCCTTCATGGGATATCTTTGATGCACTGGTCCCTTCATGGAATATCTGTCGATTTATGGGCTAACCTTGGTGCACTGGTCCCTTCATGAGATATCAGTCCCTTCATGGGATATCTTTGATGCACTGGTCCCTTCATGGGATATCTTTGGTGCACTGGTCCTTTCATGGGATATCTGTCCCTTCATGGGCTAACCTTGGTGCACTGGTCCCTTCATGGGATATCAGTCCCTTCAATGGGATATCTTTGGTGCACTGGTCCCTTCATGGGATATCTTTGATGCACTGGTCCCTTCATGGGATATCTTTGATGCACTGGTCCCTTCATGGGATATCTTTGATGCACTGGTCCCTTCATGGGATATCTTTGATGCACTGGTCCCTTCATGGGATATCTTTGATGCACTGGTCCCTTCATGGGATATCTTTGGTGCACTGGTCCTTTCATGGGATATCTGTCCCTTAATGGGATATCTTTGATGCACTGGTCCCTTCATGGGATATCTGTCCCTTCATGGGATATCTTTTGTGCACTGGTCCCTTCATGGGATATCTGTCCCTTCATGGTATATTTTTGATGCACTGGTCCCTTCATGGGATATCTGTCCCTTCATGGGATATCTTTGATGCAATGGTCCCTTCATGGGATATCTTTGATGCACTGGTCCCTTCATGGGATATCTGTCCCTTCATGGGATATCTTTGATGCACTGGTCCCTTCATGGGATATCTGTCCCTTCATGGGATATCTTTGATGCAATGGTCCCTTCATGGGATATCTATAATGCACTGGTCCCTTCATGGGATATCGGTCCCTTTTAGGGGATATCTTTGGTGCACTGGTCCCTTCATGGGATATCTGTCCCTTTATGGGATATCTTTGGTGCACTGGTCCCTTCATGGGATATCTGTCCCTTCGTGGGATATCTTTGGTGCACTGGTCCCTTCATGGGATATCTTTGGTGCACTGGTCCCTTCATGGGATGTCTTTGATGCCTGGTCCCTTCATTGGATATCTTTGATGCAATGGTCCCTTCATGGGATATCTTTGATGCACTAGTCCCTTCATGGGATATCTTTTGTGCACTGGTCCCTTCATGGGATATCTGTCCCTTTATGGGATATCTTTGGTGCACTGGTCCCTTCATGGGATATCTGTCCCTTCATGGGATATCTTTTGTGCACTGGTCCCTTCATGGGATATCTGTCCCTTCATGGGATATCTTTTGTGCACTGGTCCCTTGATGGGATATCTGTCCCTTCATGGGATATCTTTGGTGCACTGGTCCCTTCATGGGATATCGGTCCCTTTATGGGATATCTTTGGTGCACTGGTCCCTTCATGGGATATCTGTCCCTTCATGGGATATCTTTTGTGCACTGGTCCCTTGATGGGATATCTGTCCCTTCATGGGATATCTTTGATGCACTGGTCCCTTCATGGGATATCTTTGATGCACTGGTCCCTTCATGGGATATTTTTGATGCACTGGTCCCTTCATGGGATATCTTTGATGCACTGGTCCCTTCATGGGATATCTTTGGTGCACTGGTCCCTTCATGGGATATCTTTGGTGCACTGGTCCCTTCATGGGATATCTTTGGTGCACTGGTCCCTTCATGGGATATCTGTCCCTTCATGGGATATCTTTGGTGCACTGGTCCCTTCATGGGATATCGGTCCCTTTATGGGTTATCTTTGGTGCACTGGTCCCTTCATTGAATATCTGTCCCTTCATGGGATATCTTTTGTGCACTGGTCCCTTCATGGGATATCTGTCCCTTCATGGGATATCTTTGATGCACTGGTCCCTTCATGGGATATCTTTGATGCACTGGTCCCTTCATGGGATATCTTTGGTGCACTGGTCCCTTCATGGGATATCTTTGGTGAACTGGTCCCTTCATGGGATATCTGTCCCTTCATGGGATATTTTTGATGCACTGGTCCCTTCATGGGATATCTGTCCCTTCATGGGATATCTTTGGTGCACTGGTCCCTTCATGGGATATCGGTCCCTTTATGGGTTATCTTTGGTGCACTGGTCCCTTCATGGGATATCTGTCCCTTTATGGGTTATCTTTGGTGCACTGGTCCCTTCATGGGATATCTGTCCCTTCATGGGATATCTTTTGTGCACTGGTCCCTTCATGGGATATCTTTTGTGCACTGGTCCCTTCATGGGATATCTGTCCCTTCATGGGATATCTTTGATGCACTGGTCCCTTCATGGGATATCTTTGATGCACTGGTCCCTTCATGGGATATCTTTGATGCACTGGTCCCTTCATGGGATATCTTTGATGCACTGGTCCCTTCATGGGATATCATTGATGCACTGGTCCCTTCATGGGATATCTTTGGTGAACTGGTCCCTTCATGGGATATCTGTCCCTTCATGGGATATCTTTGATGCACTGGTCCCTTCATGGGATCTCTCCCTTCATGGGATATCTTTGATGCACTGGTCCCTTCATGGGATATCTTTGATGCACTGGTCCCTTCATGGGATATCTTTGATGCACTGGTCCCTTCATGGGATATCTTTGATGCACTGGTCCCTTCATGGGATATCTGTCCCTTCATGGGATATCTTTGGTGCATGGTCCGTTCATGGGATATCTTTGGTGCACTGGTCCCTTATTGGGATATCTGTCCCTTCATGGGATATCTTTGGTGCACTGGTCCCTTCATGGGATATCTTTGGTGCACTGGTCCCTTCATAGATATCTTTGGTGCACTGGTCCCTTGATGGGATGTCTTTGATGCACTGGTCCCTTCATGGGATGTCATTGATGCACTGGTCCCTTCATGGGATATCTTTGATGCACTGGTCCCTTCATGGGATATCTGTCCCTTCATGGGAGATCTTTGATGCACTGGTCCCTTCATGGGATATCTGTCCCTTTATGGGATATCTTTTGTGCACTGGTCCCTTCATGGGATATCTTTTGTGCACTGGTCCCTTCATGGGATATCCGTCCCTTCATGGGATATCTTTGGTGCACTGGTCCCTTCATGGGATATCTTTGATGCACTGGTCCCTTCATGGGATGTCTTTGATGCACTGGTCCCTTCATGGGATATCTTTGATGCAATGGTCCCTTCATGGGATATCTTTGATGCACTGGTCCCTTCATGGGATATCTTTTGTGCACTGGTCCCTTCATGGGATATCTTTGATGCACTGGTCCCTTCATGGGATATCTGTCCCTTCATGGGATATCTTTGGTGAACTGGTCCCTTCATGGGATATCTGTCCCTTCATGGGATATCTTTGATGCACTGGTCCCTTCATGGGATCTGTCCCTTCATGGGATATCTTTGATGCACTGGTCCCTTCATGGGATATCTTTGATGCACTGGTCCCTTCATGGGATATCTTTGATGCACTGGTCCCTTCATGGGATATCTTTGGTGCACTGGTCCCTTCATGGGATATCTTTGGTGCACTGGTCACTTCATGGGATATCTGTCCCTTCATGGGATATCTTTGGTGCATGGTCCGTTCATGGGATATCTTTGGTGCACTGGTCCCTTATTGGGATATCTGTCCCTTCATGGGATATCTTTGGTGCACTGGTCCCTTCATGGGATATCTTTGGTGCACTGGTCCCTTCATAGGATATCTTTGGTGCACTGGTCCCTTCATGGGATATCTTTGGTGCACTGGTCCCTTCATGGGATATCTGTCCCTTTATGGGATATCTTTTGTGCACTGGTCCCTTCATGGGATATCTGTCCCTTCATGGGATATCTTTCGTGCACTGGTCCCTTCATGGGATATCTGTCCCTTCATGGGATATCTTTTGTGCACTGGTCCCTTCATGGGATATCTGTCCCTTCATGGGATATCTTTGGTGCACTGGTCCCTTCATGGGATATCTTTGATGCACTGGTCCCTTCATGGGATGTCTTTGATGCACTGGTCCCTTCATGGGATATCTTTGATGCAATGGTCCCTTCATGGGATATCTTTGATGCACTGGTCCCTTCATGGGATATCTTTTGTGCACTGGTCCCTTCATGGGATATCTTTGATGCACTGGTCCCTTCATGGGATATCTGTCCCTTCATGGGATATCTTTGATGCACTGGTCCCTTCATGGGATATCTGTCCCTTCATGGGATATCTTTGATCCACTGGTCCCTTCATGGGATATCTTTGGTGCACTGGTCCTTTCATGGGATATCTGTCCCTTCATGGGATATCTTTGATGCACTGGTCCCTTCATGGAATATCTGTCCCTTCATGGGCTAACCTTGGTGCACTGGTCCCTTCATATGATATCAGTCCCTTCAATGGGATATCCTTGGTGCACTGGTCCCTTCATGGGATATCTTTGATGCACTGGTCCCTTCATGGGATATCTTTGATGCACTGGTCCCTTCATGGGATATCTTTGATGCACTGGTCCCTTCATGGGATATCTTTGGTGCACTGGTCCTTTCATGGGATATCTGTCCCTTAATGGGATATCTTTGATGCACTGGTCCCTTCATGGGATATCTGTCCCTTCATGGGTTATCTTTTGTGCACTGGTCCCTTCATGGGATATCTTTGATGCACTGGTCCCTTCATGGGATATCTGTCCCTTCATGGGATATCTTTGATGCACTGGTCCCTTCATGGGATATCTGTCCCTTAATGGGATATCTTTGATGCACTGGTCCCTTCATGGGATATCCGTCCCTTCATGGGATATCTTTGATGCAATGGTCCCTTCATGGGATATCTTTGATGCACTGGTCCCTTCATGGGATATCTTTGGTGCACTGGTCCCTTCATGGGATATCTTTGGTGCACTGGTCCCTTCATGGGATATCTTTGGTGCACTGGTCCCTTCATGGGATATCTTTGATGCACTGGTCCCTTCATGGGATATCTTTGGTGCACTGGTCCCTTCATGGGATATCTGTCCCTTCATTGGATATCTTTGATGCACGGTCCCTTCATGGGATATCTGTCCCTTCATGGGATATCTTTGATGCACTGGTCCCTTCATGGGATATCTGTCCCTTCATGGGATATCTTTGATGCACTGGTCCCTTCATGGGATATCTTTGGTGCACTGGTCCTTTCATGGGATATCTGTCCCTTCATGGGATATCTTTGATGCACTGGTCCCTTCATGGAATATCTGTCCCTTCATGGGCTAAACTTGGTGCACTGGTCCCTTCATGGAATATCTTTGATGCACTGGTCCCTTCATGGGATATCTGTCCCTTCATGGGATATCTTTGATGCACTGGTCCCTTCATGGGATATAAGTCCCTTCATGGGATATCTTTGGTGCACTGGTCCCTTCATGGGATATCTTTGGTGCACTGGTCCCTTCATGGGATATCTTTGATGCACTGGTCCCTTCATGGGATGTCTTTGATGCACTGGTCCCTTCATGGGATATCTTTGATGCACTGGTCCCTTCATGGGATATCTTTGATGCACTGGTCCCTTCATGGGATATCTTTGATGCACTGGTCCCTTCATGGGATATCTTTGGTGCGCTGGTCCCTTCATGGGATATCTGTCCCTTCATGGGATATCTATAATGTACTGGTCCCTTCATGGGATATCGGTCCCTTTTAGGGGATATCTTTGGTGCACTGGTCCCTTCATGGGATATCTGTCCCTTTATGGGATATCTTTGGTGCACTGGTCCCTTCATGGGATATCTGTCCCTTCGTGGGATATCTTTGGTGCACTGGTCCCTTCATGGGATATCTTTGGTGCACTGGTCCCTTCATGGGATGTCTTTGATGCCTGGTCCCTTCATTGGATATCTTTGATGCAATGGTCCCTTCATGGGATATCTTTGATGCACTAGTCCCTTCATGGGATATCTTTTGTGCACTGGTCCCTTCATGGGATATCTGTCCCTTTATGGGATATCTTTGGTGCACTGGTCCCTTCATGGGATATCTGTCCCTTCATGGGATATCTTTTGTGCACTGGTCCCTTCATGGGATATCTGTCCCTTCATGGGATATCTTTTGTGCACTGGTCCCTTGATGGGATATCTGTCCCTTCATGGGATATCTTTGGTGCACTGGTCCCTTCATGGGATATCGGTCCCTTTATGGGATATCTTTGGTGCACTGGTCCCTTCATGGGATATCTGTCCCTTCATGGGATATCTTTTGTGCACTGGTCCCTTGATGGGATATCTGTCCCTTCATGGGATATCTTTGATGCACTGGTCCCTTCATGGGATATCTTTGATGCACTGGTCCCTTCATGGGATATCTTTGATGCACTGGTCCCTTCATGGGATATCTTTGGTGCACTGGTCCCTTCATGGGATATCTTTGGTGCACTGGTCCCTTCATGGGATATCTTTAGTGCACTGGTCCCTTCATGGGATATCTGTCCCTTCATGGGATATCTTTGGTGCACTGGTCCCTTCATGGGATATCGGTCCCTTTATGGGTTATCTTTGGTGCACTGGTCCCTTCATTGAATATCTGTCCCTTCATGGGATATCTTTTGTGCACTGGTCCCTTCATGGGATATCTTTTGTGCACTGGTCCCTTCATGGGATATCTGTCCCTTCATGGGATATCTTTGATGCACTGGTCCCTTCATGGGATATCTTTGATGCACTGGTCCCTTCATGGGATATCTTTGGTGCACTGGTCCCTTCATGGGATATCTTTGGTGAACTGGTCCCTTCATGGGATATCTGTCCCTTCATGGGATATTTTTGATGCACTGGTCCCTTCATGGGATATCTGTCCCTTCATGGGATATCTTTGGTGCACTGGTCCCTTCATGGGATATCGGTCCCTTTATGGGTTATCTTTGGTGCACTGGTCCCTTCATGGGATATCTGTCCCTTTATGGGTTATCTTTGGTGCACTGGTCCCTTCATGGGATATCTGTCCCTTCATGGGATATCTTTTGTGCACTGGTCCCTTCATGGGATATCTTTTGTGCACTGGTCCCTTCATGGGATATCTGTCCCTTCATGGGATATCTTTGATGCACTGGTCCCTTCATGGGATATCTTTGATGCACTGGTCCCTTCATGGGATATCTTTGATGCACTGGTCCCTTCATGGGATATCTTTGATGCACTGGTCCCTTCATGGGATATCATTGATGCACTGGTCCCTTCATGGGATATCTTTGGTGAACTGGTCCCTTCATGGGATATCTGTCCCATCATGGGATATCTTTGATGCACTGGTCCCTTCATGGGATCTGTCCCTTCATGGGATATCTTTGATGCACTGGTCCCTTCATGGGATATCTTTGATGCACTGGTCCCTTCATGGGATATCTTTGATGCACTGGTCCCTTCATGGGATATCTTTGATGCACTGGTCCCTTCATGGGATATCTGTCCCTTCATGGGATATCTTTGGTGCATGGTCCGTTCATGGGATATCTTTGGTGCACTGGTCCCTTATTGGGATATCTGTCCCTTCATGGGATATCTTTGGTGCACTGGTCCCTTCATGGGATATCTTTGGTGCACTGGTCCCTTCATGGGATATCTTTGGTGCACTGGTCCCTTCATGGGATATCTTTGGTGCACTGGTCCCTTCATAGATATCTTTGGTGCACTGGTCCCTTGATGGGATGTCTTTGATGCACTGGTCCCTTCATGGGATGTCTTTGATGCACTGGTCCCTTCATGGGATATCTTTGATGCAATGGTCCCTTCATGGGATATCTTTGATGCACTGGTCCCTTCATGGGATATCTTTTGTGCACTGGTCCCTTCATGGGAAATCTTTAATGCACTGGTCCCTTCATGGGATATCTGTCCCTTCATGGGGTATCTTTGATGCACTGGTCCCTTCATGGGATATCTGTCCCTTCATGGGATATCTTTGATGCACTGGTCCCTTCATGGGATATCTTTGGTGCACTGGTCCTTTCATGGGATATCTGTCCCTTCATGGGATATCTTTTGTGCACTGGTCCCTTCATGGGATATCTGTCCCTTCATGGGATATCTTTGGTGCACTGGTCCCTTCATGAGATATCTTTGATGCACTGGTCCCTTCATGGGATATCTTTAGTGCACTGGTCCCTTCATGGGATATCTTTAGTGCACTGGTCCCTTCATGGGATATCTTTTGTGCACTGGTCCCTTCATGGGATATCTGTCCCTTCATGGGATATCTTTTGTGCACTGGTCCCTTCATGGGATATCTTTTGTGCACTGGTCCCTTCATGGGATATCTGTCCCTTCATGGGATATCTTTGGTGCACTGGTCCCTTCATGGGATATCTTTGATGCACTGGTCCCTTCATGGGATGTCTTTGATGCACTGGTCCCTTCATGGGATATCTTTGATGCACTGGTCCCTTCATGGGATATCTTTGATGCACTGGTCCCTTCATGGGATATCTTGTGTGCACTGGTCCCTTCATGGGATATCTTTGATGCACTGGTCCCTTCATGGGATATCTTTGATGCACTGGTCCCTTCATGGGATATCTTTAGTGCACTGGTCCCTTCATGGGATATCTTTAGTGCACTGGTCCCTTCATGGGATATCTTTTGTGCACTGGTCCCTTCATGGGATATCTGTCCCTTCATGGGATATCTTTTGTGCACTGGTCCCTTCATGGGATATCTTTTGTGCACTGGTCCCTTCATGGGATATCTGTCCCTTCATGGGATATCTTTGGTGCACTGGTCCCTTCATGGGATATCTTTGATGCACTGGTCCCTTCATGGGATATCTTTGATGCACTGGTCCCTTCATGGGATGTCTTTGATGCACTGGTCCCTTCATGGGATATCTTTGATGCAATGGTCCCTTCATGGGATATCTTTGATGCACTGGTCCCTTCATGGGATATCTTTTGTGCACTGGTCCCTTCATGGGATATCTTTGATGCACTGGTCCCTTCATGGGATATCTGTCCCTTCATGGGATATCTTTGATGCACTGGTCCCTTCATGGGATATCTTTGGTGCACTGGTCCTTTCATGGGATATCTGTCCCTTCATGGGATATCTTTGATGCACTGGTCCCTTCATGGAATATCTGTCGATTTATGGGCTAACCTTGGTGCACTGGTCCCTTCATGGGATATCAGTCCCTTCATGGGATATCTTTGATGCACTGGTCCCTTCATGGGATATCTTTGGTGCACTGGTCCTTTCATGGGATATCTGTCCCTTCATGGGCTAACCTTGGTGCACTGGTCCCTTCATGGGATATCAGTCCCTTCAATGGGATATCTTTGGTGCACTGGTCCCTTCATGGGATATCTTTGATGCACTGGTCCCTTCATGGGATATCTTTGATGCACTGGTCCCTTCATGGGATATCTTTGATGCACTGGTCCCTTCATGGGATATCTTTGATGCACTGGTCCCTTCATGGGATATCTTTGGTGCACTGGTCCTTTCATGGGATATCTGTCCCTTAATGGGATATCTTTGATGCACTGGTCCCTTCATGGGATATCTGTCCCTTCATGGGATATCTTTTGTGCACTGGTCCCTTCATGGGATATCTGTCCCTTCATGGTATATTTTTGATGCACTGGTCCCTTCATGGGATATCTGTCCCTTCATGGGATATCTTTGATGCAATGGTCCCTTCATGGGATATCTTTGATGCACTGGTCCCTTCATGGGATATCTGTCCCTTCATGGGATATCTTTGATGCACTGGTCCCTTCATGGGATATCTGTCCCTTCATGGGATATCTTTGATGCAATGGTCCCTTCATGGGATATCTATAATGCACTGGTCCCTTCATGGGATATCGGTCCCTTTTAGGGGATATCTTTGGTGCACTGGTCCCTTCATGGGATATCTGTCCCTTTATGGGATATCTTTGGTGCACTGGTCCCTTCATGGGATATCTGTCCCTTCGTGGGATATCTTTGGTGCACTGGTCCCTTCATGGGATATCTTTGGTGCACTGGTCCCTTCATGGGATGTCTTTGATGCCTGGTCCCTTCATTGGATATCTTTGATGCAATGGTCCCTTCATGGGATATCTTTGATGCACTAGTCCCTTCATGGGATATCTTTTGTGCACTGGTCCCTTCATGGGATATCTGTCCCTTTATGGGATATCTTTGGTGCACTGGTCCCTTCATGGGATATCTGTCCCTTCATGGGATATCTTTTGTGCACTGGTCCCTTCATGGGATATCTGTCCCTTCATGGGATATCTTTTGTGCACTGGTCCCTTGATGGGATATCTGTCCCTTCATGGGATATCTTTGGTGCACTGGTCCCTTCATGGGATATCGGTCCCTTTATGGGATATCTTTGGTGCACTGGTCCCTTCATGGGATATCTGTCCCTTCATGGGATATCTTTTGTGCACTGGTCCCTTGATGGGATATCTGTCCCTTCATGGGATATCTTTGATGCACTGGTCCCTTCATGGGATATCTTTGATGCACTGGTCCCTTCATGGGATATTTTTGATGCACTGGTCCCTTCATGGGATATCTTTGATGCACTGGTCCCTTCATGGGATATCTTTGGTGCACTGGTCCCTTCATGGGATATCTTTGGTGCACTGGTCCCTTCATGGGATATCTTTGGTGCACTGGTCCCTTCATGGGATATCTGTCCCTTCATGGGATATCTTTGGTGCACTGGTCCCTTCATGGGATATCAGTCCCTTTATGGGTTATCTTTGGTGCACTGGTCCCTTCATTGAATATCTGTCCCTTCATGGGATATCTTTTGTGCACTGGTCCCTTCATGGGATATCTGTCCCTTCATGGGATATCTTTGATGCACTGGTCCCTTCATGGGATATCTTTGATGCACTGGTCCCTTCATGGGATATCTTTGGTGCACTGGTCCCTTCATGGGATATCTTTGGTGAACTGGTCCCTTCATGGGATATCTGTCCCTTCATGGGATATTTTTGATGCACTGGTCCCTTCATGGGATATCTGTCCCTTCATGGGATATCTTTGGTGCACTGGTCCCTTCATGGGATATCGGTCCCTTTATGGGTTATCTTTGGTGCACTGGTCCCTTCATGGGATATCTGTCCCTTTATGGGTTATCTTTGGTGCACTGGTCCCTTCATGGGATATCTGTCCCTTCATGGGATATCTTTTGTGCACTGGTCCCTTCATGGGATATCTTTTGTGCACTGGTCCCTTCATGGGATATCTGTCCCTTCATGGGATATCTTTGATGCACTGGTCCCTTCATGGGATATCTTTGATGCACTGGTCCCTTCATGGGATATCTTTGATGCACTGGTCCCTTCATGGGATATCTTTGATGCACTGGTCCCTTCATGGGATATCATTGATGCACTGGTCCCTTCATGGGATATCTTTGGTGAACTGGTCCCTTCATGGGATATCTGTCCCTTCATGGGATATCTTTGATGCACTGGTCCCTTCATGGGATCTGTCCCTTCATGGGATATCTTTGATGCACTGGTCCCTTCATGGGATATCTTTGATGCACTGGTCCCTTCATGGGATATCTTTGATGCACTGGTCCCTTCATGGGATATCTTTGATGCACTGGTCCCTTCATGGGATATCTGTCCCTTCATGGGATATCTTTGGTGCATGGTGCGTTCATGGGATATCTTTGGTGCACTGGTCCCTTATTGGGATATCTGTCCCTTCATGGGATATCTTTGGTGCACTGGTCCCTTCATGGGATATCTTTGGTGCACTGGTCCCTTCATGGGATATCTTTGGTGCACTGGTCCCTTCATGGGATATCTTTGGTGCACTGGTCCCTTCATAGATATCTTTGGTGCACTGGTCCCTTGATGGGATGTCTTTGATGCACTGGTCCCTTCATGGGATGTCATTGATGCACTGGTCCCTTCATGGGATATCTTTGATGCACTGGTCCCTTCATGGGATATCTGTCCCTTCATGGGAGATCTTTGATGCACTGGTCCCTTCATGGGATATCTGTCCCTTTATGGGATATCTTTTGTGCACTGGTCCCTTCATGGGATATCTTTTGTGCACTGGTCCCTTCATGGGATATCCGTCCCTTCATGGGATATCTTTGGTGCACTGGTCCCTTCATGGGATATCTTTGATGCACTGGTCCCTTCATGGGATGTCTTTGATGCACTGGTCCCTTCATGGGATATCTTTGATGCAATGGTCCCTTCATGGGATATCTTTGATGCACTGGTCCCTTCATGGGATATCTTTTGTGCACTGGTCCCTTCATGGGATATCTTTGATGCACTGGTCCCTTCATGGGATATCTGTCCCTTCATGGGATATCTTTGGTGAACTGGTCCCTTCATGGGATATCTGTCCCTTCATGGGATATCTTTGATGCACTGGTCCCTTCATGGGATCTGTCCCTTCATGGGATATCTTTGATGCACTGGTCCCTTCATGGGATATCTTTGATGCACTGGTCCCTTCATGGGATATCTTTGATGCACTGGTCCCTTCATGGGATATCTTTGGTGCACTGGTCCCTTCATGGGATATCTTTGGTGCACTGGTCACTTCATGGGATATCTGTCCCTTCATGGGATATCTTTGGTGCATGGTCCGTTCATGGGATATCTTTGGTGCACTGGTCCCTTATTGGGATATCTGTCCCTTCATGGGATATCTTTGGTGCACTGGTCCCTTCATGGGATATCTTTGGTGCACTGGTCCCTTCATGGGATATCTTTGGTGCACTGGTCCCTTCATGGGATATCTTTGGTGCACTGGTCCCTTCATGGGATATCTTTGGTGCACTGGTCCCTTCATGGGATATCTGTCCCTTTATGGGATATCTTTTGTGCACTGGTCCCTTCATGGGATATCTGTCCCTTCATGGGATATCTTTCGTGCACTGGTCCCTTCATGGGATATCTGTCCCTTCATGGGATATCTTTTGTGCACTGGTCCCTTCATGGGATATCTGTCCCTTCATGGGATATCTTTGGTGCACTGGTCCCTTCATGGGATATCTTTGATGCACTGGTCCCTTCATGGGATGTCTTTGATGCACTGGTCCCTTCATGGGATATCTTTGATGCAATGGTCCCTTCATGGGATATCTTTGATGCACTGGTCCCTTCATGGGATATCTTTTGTGCACTGGTCCCTTCATGGGATATCTTTGATGCACTGGTCCCTTCATGGGATATCTGTCCCTTCATGGGATATCTTTGATGCACTGGTCCCTTCATGGGATATCTGTCCCTTCATGGGATATCTTTGATGCACTGGTCCCTTCATGGGATATCTTTGGTGCACTGGTCCTTTCATGGGATATCTGTCCCTTCATGGGATATCTTTGATGCACTGGTCCCTTCATGGAATATCTGTCCCTTCATGGGCTAACCTTGGTGCACTGGTCCCTTCATATGATATCAGTCCCTTCAATGGGATATCCTTGGTGCACTGGTCCCTTCATGGGATATCTTTGATGCACTGGTCCCTTCATGGGATATCTTTGATGCACTGGTCCCTTCATGGGATATCTTTGATGCACTGGTCCCTTCATGGGATATCTTTGGTGCACTGGTCCTTTCATGGGATATCTGTCCCTTAATGGGATATCTTTGATGCACTGGTCCCTTCATGGGATATCTGTCCCTTCATGGGTTATCTTTTGTGCACTGGTCCCTTCATGGGATATCTTTGATGCACTGGTCCCTTCATGGGATATCTGTCCCTTCATGGGATATCTTTGATGCACTGGTCCCTTCATGGGATATCTGTCCCTTAATGGGATATCTTTGATGCACTGGTCCCTTCATGGGATATCTGTCCCTTCATGGGATATCTTTGATGCAATGGTCCCTTCATGGGATATCTTTGGTGCACTGGTCCCTTCATGGGATATCTTTGGTGCACTGGTCCCTTCATGGGATATCTTTGGTGCACTGGTCCCTTCATGGGATATCTTTGATGCACTGGTCCCTTCATGGGATATCTTTGGTGCACTGGTCCCTTCATGGGATATCTGTCCCTTCATGGGATATCTTTGATGCACGGTCCCTTCATGGGATATCTGTCCCTTCATGGGATATCTTTGATGCACTGGTCCCTTTATGGGATATCTGTCCCTTCATGGGATATCTTTGATGCACTGGTCCCTTCATGGGATATCTTTGGTGCACTGGTCCTTTCATGGGATATCTGTCCCTTCATGGGATATCTTTGATGCACTGGTCCCTTCATGGAATATCTGTCCCTTCATGGGCTAAACTTGGTGCACTGGTCCCTTCATGGAATATCTTTGATGCACTGGTCCCTTCATGGGATATCTGTCCCTTCATGGGATATCTTTGATGCACTGGTCCCTTCATGGGATATAAGTCCCTTCATGGGATATCTTTGGTGCACTGGTCCCTTCATGGGATATCTTTGGTGCACTGGTCCCTTCATGGGATATCTTTGATGCACTGGTCCCTTCATGGGATGTCTTTGATGCACTGGTCCCTTCATGGGATATCTTTGATGCACTGGTCCCTTCATGGGATATCTTTGATGCACTGGTCCCTTCATGGGATATCTTTGGTGCGCTGGTCCCTTCATGGGATATCTGTCCCTTCATGGGATATCTATAATGTACTGGTCCCTTCATGGGATATCGGTCCCTTTTAGGGGATATCTTTGGTGCACTGGTCCCTTCATGGGATATCTGTCCCTTTATGGGATATCTTTGGTGCACTGGTCCCTTCATGGGATATCTGTCCCTTCGTGGGATATCTTTGGTGCACTGGTCCCTTCATGGGATATCTTTGGTGCACTGGTCCCTTCATGGGATGTCTTTGATGCCTGGTCCCTTCATTGGATATCTTTGATGCAATGGTCCCTTCATGGGATATCTTTGATGCACTAGTCCCTTCATGGGATATCTTTTGTGCACTGGTCCCTTCATGGGATATCTGTCCCTTTATGGGATATCTTTGGTGCACTGGTCCCTTCATGGGATATCTGTCCCTTCATGGGATATCTTTTGTGCACTGGTCCCTTCATGGGATATCTGTCCCTTCATGGGATATCTTTTGTGCACTGGTCCCTTGATGGGATATCTGTCCCTTCATGGGTTATCTTTGGTGCACTGGTCCCTTCATGGGATATCGGTCCCTTTATGGGATATCTTTGGTGCACTGGTCCCTTCATGGGATATCTGTCCCTTCATGGGATATCTTTTGTGTACTGGTCCCTTGATGGGATATCTGTCCCTTCATGGGATATCTTTGATGCACTGGTCCCTTCATGGGATATCTTTGATGCACTGGTCCCTTCATGGGATATCTTTGATGCACTGGTCCCTTCATGGGATATCTTTGGTGCACTGGTCCCTTCATGGGATATCTTTGGTGCACTGGTCCCTTCATGGGATATCTTTAGTGCACTGGTCCCTTCATGGGATATCTGTCCCTTCATGGGATATCTTTGGTGCACTGGTCCCTTCATGGGATATCGGTCCCTTTATGGGTTATCTTTGGTGCACTGGTCCCTTCATTGAATATCTGTCCCTTCATGGGATATCTTTTGTGCACTGGTCCCTTCATGGGATATCTTTTGTGCACTGGTCCCTTCATGGGATATCTGTCCCTTCATGGGATATCTTTGATGCACTGGTCCCTTCATGGGATATCTTTGATGCACTGGTCCCTTCATGGGATATCTTTGGTGCACTGGTCCCTTCATGGGATATCTTTGGTGAACTGGTCCCTTCATGGGATATCTGTCCCTTCATGGGATATTTTTGATGCACTGGTCCCTTCATGGGATATCTGTCCCTTCATGGGATATCTTTGGTGCACTGGTCCCTTCATGGGATATCGGTCCCTTTATGGGTTATCTTTGGTGCACTGGTCCCTTCATGGGATATCTGTCCCTTTATGGGTTATCTTTGGTGCACTGGTCCCTTCATGGGATATCTGTCCCTTCATGGGATATCTTTTGTGCACTGGTCCCTTCATGGGATATCTTTTGTGCACTGGTCCCTTCATGGGATATCTGTCCCTTCATGGGATATCTTTGATGCACTGGTCCCTTCATGGGATATCTTTGATGCACTGGTCCCTTCATGGGATATCTTTGATGCACTGGTCCCTTCATGGGATATCTTTGATGCACTGGTCCCTTCATGGGATATCATTGATGCACTGGTCCCTTCATGGGATATCTTTGGTGAACTGGTCCCTTCATGGGATATCTGTCCCATCATGGGATATCTTTGATGCACTGGTCCCTTCATGGGATCTGTCCCTTCATGGGATATCTTTGATGCACTGGTCCCTTCATGGGATATCTTTGATGCACTGGTCCCTTCATGGGATATCTTTGATGCACTGGTCCCTTCATGGGATATCTTTGATGCACTGGTCCCTTCATGGGATATCTGTCCCTTCATGGGATATCTTTGGTGCATGGTCCGTTCATGGGATATCTTTGGTGCACTGGTCCCTTATTGGGATATCTGTCCCTTCATGGGATATCTTTGGTGCACTGGTCCCTTCATGGGATATCTTTGGTGCACTGGTCCCTTCATGGGATATCTTTGGTGCACTGGTCCCTTCATGGGATATCTTTGGTGCACTGGTCCCTTCATAGATATCTTTGGTGCACTGGTCCCTTGATGGGATGTCTTTGATGCACTGGTCCCTTCATGGGATGTCATTGATGCACTGGTCCCTTCATGGGATATCTTTGATGCACTGGTCCCTTCATGGGATATCTGTCCTTTCATGGGATATCTTTGATGCACTGGTCCCTTCATGGGATATCTGTCCCTTTATGGGATATCTTTGATGCACTGGTCCCTTCATGGGATGTCTTTGATGCACTGGTCCCTTCATGGGATATCTTTGATGCAATGGTCCCTTCATGGGATATCTTTGATGCACTGGTCCCTTCATGGGATATCTTTTGTGCACTGGTCCCTTCATGGGAAATCTTTAATGCACTGGTCCCTTCATGGGATATCTGTCCCTTCATGGGATATCTTTGATGCACTGGTCCCTTCATGGGATATCTGTCCCTTCATGGGATATCTTTGATGCACTGGTCCCTTCATGGGATATCTTTGGTGCACTGGTCCTTTCATGGGATATCTGTCCCTTCATGGGATATCTTTTGTGCACTGGTCCCTTCATGGGATGTCTGTCCCTTCATGGGATATCTTTGGTGCACTGGTCCCTTCATGAGATATCTTTGATGCACTGGTCCCTTCATGGGATATCTTTAGTGCACTGGTCCCTTCATGGGATATCTTTAGTGCACTGGTCCCTTCATGGGATATCTTTTGTGCACTGGTCCCTTCATGGGATATCTGTCCCTTCATGGGATATCTTTTGTGCACTGGTCCCTTCATGGGATATCTTTTGTGCACTGGTCCCTTCATGGGATATCTGTCCCTTCATGGGATATCTTTGGTGCACTGGTCCCTTCATGGGATATCTTTGATGCACTGGTCCCTTCATGGGATGTCTTTGATGCACTGGTCCCTTCATGGGATATCTTTGATGCAATGGTCCCTTCATGGGATATCTTTGATGCACTGGTCCCTTCATGGGATATCTTTTGTGCACTGGTCCCTTCATGGGATATCTTTGATGCACTGGTCCCTTCATGGGATATCTGTCCCTTCATGGGATATCTTTGATGCACTGGTCCCTTCATGGGATATCTGTCCCTTCATGGGATATCTTTGATGCAATGGTCCCTTCATGGGATATCTTTGATGCACTGGTCCCTTCATGGGATATCTTTGGTGCACTGGTCCCTTCATGGGATATCTTTGGTGCACTGGTCCCTTCATGGGATATCTTTGGTGCACTGGTCCCTTCATGGGATATCTTTGATGCACTGGTCCCTTCATGGGATATCTTTGGTGCACTGGTCCCTTCATGGGATATCTGTCCCTTCATGGGATATCTTTGATGCACGGTCCCTTCATGGGATATCTGTCCCTTCATGGGATATCTTTGATGCACTGGTCCCTTCATGGGATATCTGTCCCTTCATGGGATATCTTTGATGCACTGGTCCCTTCATGGGATATCTTTGGTGCACTGGTCCTTTCATGGGATATCTGTCCCTTCATGGGATATCTTTGATGCACTGGTCCCTTCATGGAATATCTGTCCCTTCATGGGCTAAACTTGGTGCACTGGTCCCTTCATGGAATATCTTTGATGCACTGGTCCCTTCATGGGATATCTGTCCCTTCATGGGATATCTTTGATGCACTGGTCCCTTCATGGGATATAAGTCCCTTCATGGGATATCTTTGGTGCACTGGTCCCTTCATGGGATATCTTTGGTGCACTGGTCCCTTCATGGGATATCTTTGATGCACTGGTCCCTTCATGGGATGTCTTTGATGCACTGGTCCCTTCATGGGATATCTTTGATGCACTGGTCCCTTCATGGGATATCTTTGATGCACTGGTCCCTTCATGGGATATCTTTGATGCACTGGTCCCTTCATGGGATATCTTTGATGCACTGGTCCCTTCATGGGATATCTTTGGTGCGCTGGTCCCTTCATGGGATATCTGTCCCTTCATGGGATATCTATAATGTACTGGTCCCTTCATGGGATATCGGTCCCTTTTAGGGGATATCTTTGGTGCACTGGTCCCTTCATGGGATATCTGTCCCTTTATGGGATATCTTTGGTGCACTGGTCCCTTCATGGGATATCTGTCCCTTCGTGGGATATCTTTGGTGCACTGGTCCCTTCATGGGATATCTTTGGTGCACTGGTCCCTTCATGGGATGTCTTTGATGCCTGGTCCCTTCATTGGATATCTTTGATGCAATGGTCCCTTCATGGGATATCTTTGATGCACTAGTCCCTTCATGGGATATCTTTTGTGCACTGGTCCCTTCATGGGATATCTGTCCCTTTATGGGATATCTTTGGTGCACTGGTCCCTTCATGGGATATCTGTCCCTTCATGGGATATCTTTTGTGCACTGGTCCCTTCATGGGATATCTGTCCCTTCATGGGATATCTTTTGTGCACTGGTCCCTTGATGGGATATCTGTCCCTTCATGGGATATCTTTGGTGCACTGGTCCCTTCATGGGATATCGGTCCCTTTATGGGATATCTTTGGTGCACTGGTCCCTTCATGGGATATCTGTCCCTTCATGGGATATCTTTTGTGCACTGGTCCCTTGATGGGATATCTGTCCCTTCATGGGATATCTTTGGTGCACTGGTCCCTTCATGGGATATCTTTGATGCACTGGTCCCTTCATGGGATATCTTTGATGCACTGGTCCCTTCATGGGATATCTTTGGTGCACTGGTCCCTTCATGGGATATCTTTGGTGCACTGGTCCCTTCATGGGATATCTTTGGTGCACTGGTCCCTTCATGGGATATCTGTCCCTTCATGGGATATCTTTGGTGCACTGGTCCCTTCATGGGATATCGGTCCCTTTATGGGTTATCTTTGGTGCACTGGTCCCTTCATTGAATATCTGTCCCTTCATGGGATATCTTTTGTGCACTGGTCCCTTCATGGGATATCTTTTGTGCACTGGTCCCTTCATGGGATATCTGTCCCTTCATGGGATATCTTTGATGCACTGGTCCCTTCATGGGATATCTTTGATGCACTGGTCCCTTCATGGGATATCTTTGGTGCACTGGTCCCTTCATGGGATATCTTTGGTGAACTGGTCCCTTCATGGGATATCTGTCCCTTCATGGGATATTTTTGATGCACTGGTCCCTTCATGGGATATCTGTCCCTTCATGGGATATCTTTGGTGCACTGGTCCCTTCATGGGATATCGGTCCCTTTATGGGTTATCTTTGGTGCACTGGTCCCTTCATGGGATATCTGTCCCTTTATGGGTTATCTTTGGTGCACTGGTCCCTTCATGGGATATCTGTCCCTTCATGGGATATCTTTTGTGCACTGGTCCCTTCATGGGATATCTTTTGTGCACTGGTCCCTTCATGGGATATCTGTCCCTTCATGGGATATCTTTGATGCACTGGTCCCTTCATGGGATATCTTTGATGCACTGGTCCCTTCATGGGATATCTTTGATGCACTGGTCCCTTCATAGGATATCTTTGATGCACTGGTCCCTTCATGGGATATCATTGATGCACTGGTCCCTTCATGGGATATCTTTGGTGAACTGGTCCCTTCATGGGATATCTGTCCCTTCATGGGATATCTTTGATGCACTGGTCCCTTCATGGGATCTGTCCCTTCATGGGATATCTTTGATGCACTGGTCCCTTCATGGGATATCTTTGATGCACTGGTCCCTTCATGGGATATCTTTGATGCACTGGTCCCTTCATGGGATATCTTTGATGCACTGGTCCCTTCATGGGATATCTGTCCCTTCATGGGATATCTTTGGTGCATGGTCCGTTCATGGGATATCTTTGGTGCACTGGTCCCTTATTGGGATATCTGTCCCTTCATGGGATATCTTTGGTGCACTGGTCCCTTCATGGGATATCTTTGGTGCACTGGTCCCTTCATGGGATATCTTTGGTGCACTGGTCCCTTCATGGGATATCTTTGGTGCACTGGTCCCTTCATAGATATCTTTGGTGCACTGGTCCCTTGATGGGATGTCTTTGATGCACTGGTCCCTTCATGGGATGTCATTGATGCACTGGTCCCTTCATGGGATATCTTTGATGCACTGGTCCCTTCATGGGATATCTGTCCCTTCATGGGATATCTTTGATGCACTGGTCCCTTCATGGGATATCTGTCCCTTTATGGGATATCTTTGATGCACTGGTCCCTTCATGGGATGTCTTTGATGCACTGGTCCCTTCATGGGATATCTTTGATGCAATGGTCCCTTCATGGGATATCTTTGATGCACTGGTCCCTTCATGGGATATCTTTTGTGCACTGGTCCCTTCATGGGAAATCTTTAATGCACTGGTCCCTTCATGGGATATCTGTCCCTTCATGGCGTATCTTTGATGCACTGGTCCCTTCATGGGATATCTTTTGTGCACTGGTCCCTTCATGGGATATCTGTCCCTTCATGGGATATCTTTGGTGCACTGGTCCCTTCATGAGATATCTTTGATGCACTGGTCCCTTCATGGGATATCTTTAGTGCACTGGTCCCTTCATGGGATATCTTTAGTGCACTGGTCCCTTCATGGGATATCTTTTGTGCACTGGTCCCTTCATGGGATATCTGTCCCTTCATGGGATATCTTTTGTGCACTGGTCCCTTCATGGGATATCTTTTGTGCACTGGTCCCTTCATGGGATATCTGTCCCTTCATGGGATATCTTTGGTGCACTGGTCCCTTCATGGGATATCTTTGATGCACTGGTCCCTTCATGGGATGTCTTTGATGCACTGGTCCCTTCATGGGATATCTGTGATGCAATGGTCCCTTCATGGGATATCTTTGATGCACTGGTCCCTTCATGGGATATCTTGTGTGCACTGGTCCCTTCATGGGATATCTTTGATGCACTGGTCCCTTCATGGGATATCTTTGATGCACTGGTCCCTTCATGGGATATCTTTAGTGCACTGGTCCCTTCATGGGATATCTTTAGTGCACTGGTCCCTTCATGGGATATCTTTTGTGCACTGGTCCCTTCATGGGATATCTGTCCCTTCATGGGATATCTTTTGTGCACTGGTCCCTTCATGGGATATCTTTTGTGCACTGGTCCCTTCATGGGATATCTGTCCCTTCATGGGATATCTTTGGTGCACTGGTCCCTTCATGGGATATCTTTGATGCACTGGTCCCTTCATGGGATATCTTTGATGCACTGGTCCCTTCATGGGATGTCTTTGATGCACTGGTCCCTTCATGGGATATCTTTGATGCAATGGTCCCTTCATGGGATATCTTTGATGCACTGGTCCCTTCATGGGATATCTTTTGTGCACTGGTCCCTTCATGGGATATCTTTGATGCACTGGTCCCTTCATGGGATATCTGTCCCTTCATGGGATATCTTTGATGCACTGGTCCCTTCATGGGATATCTTTGGTGCACTGGTCCTTTCATGGGATATCTGTCCCTTCATGGGATATCTTTGATGCACTGGTCCCTTCATGGAATATCTGTCCCTTCATGGGCTAACCTTGGTGCACTGGTCCCTTCATGGGATATCAGTCCCTTCATGGGATATCTTTGATGCACTGGTCCCTTCATGGGATATCTTTGGTGCACTGGTCCTTTCATGGGATATCTGTCCCTTCATGGGCTAACCTTGGTGCACTGGTCCCTTCATGGGATATCAGTCCCTTCAATGGGATATCTTTGGTGCACTGGTCCCTTCATGGGATATCTTTGATGCACTGGTCCCTTCATGGGATATCTTTGATGCACTGGTCCCTTCATGGGATATCTTTGATGCACTGGTCCCTTCATGGGATATCTTTGATGCACTGGTCCCTTCATGGGATATCTTTGATGCACTGGTCCCTTCATGGGATATCTTTGGTGCACTGGTCCTTTCATGGGATATCTGTCCCTTAATGGGATATCTTTGATGCACTGGTCCCTTCATGGGATATCTGTCCCTTCATGGGATATCTTTTGTGCACTGGTCCCTTCATGGGATATCTGTCCCTTCATGGTATATTTTTGATGCACTGGTCCCTTCATGGGATATCTGTCCCTTCATGGGATATCTTTGATGCACTGGTCCCTTCATGGGATATCTGTCCCTTCATGGGATATCTTTGATGCAATGGTCCCTTCATGGGATATCTTTGATGCACTGGTCCCTTCATGGGATATCTGTCCCTTCATGGGATATCTTTGATGCACTGGTCCCTTCATGGGATATCTGTCCCTTCATGGGATATCTTTGATGCAATGGTCCCTTCATGGGATATCTATAATGCACTGGTCCCTTCATGGGATATCGGTCCCTTTTAGGGGATATCTTTGGTGCACTGGTCCCTTCATGGGATATCTGTCCCTTTATGGGATATCTTTGGTGCACTGGTCCCTTCATGGGATATCTGTCCCTTCGTGGGATATCTTTGGTGCACTGGTCCCTTCATGGGATATCTTTGGTGCACTGGTCCCTTCATGGGATGTCTTTGATGCCTGGTCCCTTCATTGGATATCTTTGATGCAATGGTCCCTTCATGGGATATCTTTGATGCACTAGTCCCTTCATGGGATATCTTTTGTGCACTGGTCCCTTCATGGGATATCTGTCCCTTTATGGGATATCTTTGGTGCACTGGTCCCTTCATGGGATATCTTTTGTGCACTGGTCCCTTCATGGGATATCTGTCCCTTCATGGGATATCTTTTGTGCACTGGTCCCTTGATGGGATATCTGTCCCTTCATGGGATATCTTTGGTGCACTGGTCCCTTCATGGGATATCGGTCCCTTTATGGGATATCTTTGGTGCACTGGTCCCTTCATGGGATATCTGTCCCTTCATGGGATATCTTTTGTGCACTGGTCCCTTGATGGGATATCTGTCCCTTCATGGGATATCTTTGATGCACTGGTCCCTTCATGGGATATCTTTGATGCACTGGTCCCTTCATGGGATATTTTTGATGCACTGGTCCCTTCATGGGATATCTTTGATGCACTGGTCCCTTCATGGGATATCTTTGGTGCACTGGTCCCTTCATGGGATATCTTTGGTGCACTGGTCCCTTCATGGGATATCTTTGGTGCACTGGTCCCTTCATGGGATATCTGTCCCTTCATGGGATATCTTTGGTGCACTGGTCCCTTCATGGGATATCGGTCCCTTTATGGGTTATCTTTGGTGCACTGGTCCCTTCATTGAATATCTGTCCCTTCATGGGATATCTTTTGTGCACTGGTCCCTTCATGGGATATCTTTTGTGCACTGGTCCCTTCATGGGATATCTGTCCCTTCATGGGATATCTTTGGTGCACTGGTCCCTTCATGGGATATCTTTGATGCACTGGTCCCTTCATGGGATGTCTTTGATGCACTGGTCCCTTCATGGGATATCTTTGATGCAATGGTCCCTTCATGGGATATCTTTGATGCACTGGTCCCTTCATGGGATATCTTGTGTGCACTGGTCCCTTCATGGGATATCTTTGATGCACTGGTCCCTTCATGGGATATCTTTGATGCACTGGTCCCTTCATGGGATATCTTTAGTGCACTGGTCCCTTCATGGGATATCTTTAGTGCACTGGTCCCTTCATGGGATATCTTTTGTGCACTGGTCCCTTCATGGGATATCTGTCCCTTCATGGGATATCTTTTGTGCACTGGTCCCTTCATGGGATATCTTTTGTGCACTGGTCCCTTCATGGGATATCTGTCCCTTCATGGGATATCTTTGGTGCACTGGTCCCTTCATGGGATATCTTTGATGCACTGGTCCCTTCATGGGATATCTTTGATGCACTGGTCCCTTCATGGGATATCTTTGATGCAATGGTCCCTTCATGGGATATCTTTGATGCACTGGTCCCTTCATGGGATATCTTTTGTGCACTGGTCCCTTCATGGGATATCTTTGATGCACTGGTCCCTTCATGGGATATCTGTCCCTTCATGGGATATCTTTGATGCACTGGTCCCTTCATGGGATATCTTTGGTGCACTGGTCCTTTCATGGGATATCTGTCCCTTCATGGGATATCTTTGATGCACTGGTCCCTTCATGGAATATCTGTCCCTTCATGGGCTAACCTTGGTGCACTGGTCCCTTCATGGGATATCAGTCCCTTCATGGGATATCTTTGATGCACTGGTCCCTTCATGGGATATCTTTGGTGCACTGGTCCTTTCATGGGATATCTGTCCCTTCATGGGCTAACCTTGGTGCACTGGTCCCTTCATGGGATATCAGTCCCTTCAATGGGATATCTTTGGTGCACTGGTCCCTTCATGGGATATCTTTGATGCACTGGTCCCTTCATAGGATATCTTTGATGCACTGGTCCCTTCATGGGATATCTTTGATGCACTGGTCCCTTCATGGGATATCTTTGATGCACTGGTCCCTTCATGGGATATCTTTGGTGCACTGGTCCTTTCATGGGATATCTGTCCCTTAATGGGATATCTTTGATGCACTGGTCCCTTCATGGGATATCTGTCCCTTCATGGGATATCTTTTGTGCACTGGTCCCTTCATGGGATATCTTTGATGCACTGGTCCCTTCATGGGATATCTGTCCCTTCATGGTATATTTTTGATGCACTGGTCCCTTCATGGGATATCTGTCCCTTCATGGGATATCTTTGATGCACTGGTCCCTTCATGGGATATCTGTCCCTTCATGGGATATCTTTGATGCAATGGTCCCTTCATGGGATATCTTTGATGCACTGGTCCCTTCATGGGATATCTTTGCACTGGTCCCTTCATGGGATATCTTTGATGCAATGGTCCCTTCATGGGATATCGTTGGTGCACTGGTCCCTTCATGGGATATCTTTTGTGCACTGGTCCCTTCATGGGATATCGGTCCCTTTATGGGATATCTTTGGTGCACTGGTCCCTTCATGGGATATCTGTCCCTTCATGGGATATCTTTTGTGCACTGGTCCCTTCATGGGATATCTTTTGTGCACTGGTCCCTTCATGGGATATCTTTGATGCACTGGTCCCTTCATGGGATATCTTTGATGCACTGGTCACTTCATGGGATATCATTTATGCACTGGTCCCTTCATGGGATATCTTTGGTGAACTGGTCCCTTCATGGGATATATGTCCCTTCATGGGATATTTTTGATGCACTGGTCCCTTCATGGGATATCTGTCCCTTCATGGGATATCTTTGGTGCACTGGTCCCTTCATGGGATATCGGTCCCTTTATGGGTTATCTTTGGTGCACTGGTCCCTTCATGGGATATCTGTCCCTTTATGGGTTATCTTTGGTGCACTGGTCCCTTCATGGGATATCTGTCCCTTCATGGGATATCTTTTGTGCACTGGTCCCTTCATGGGATATCTTTTGTGCACTGGTCCCTTCATGGGATATCTGTCCCTTCATGGGATATCTTTGATGCACTGGTCCCTTCATGGGATATCTTTGATGCACTGGTCCCTTCATGGGATATATTTGATGCACTGGTCCCTTCATGGGATATATTTGATGCACTGGTCCCTTCATGGGATATCATTGATGCACTGGTCCCTTCATGGGATGTCTTTGGTGAACTGGTCCCTTCATGGGATATCTGTCCCTTCATGGGATATCTTTGATGCACTGGTCCCTTCATGGGATCTGTCCCTTCATGGGATATCTTTGATGAACTGGTCCCTTCATGGGATATCTTTGATGCACTGGTCCCTTCATGGGATATCTTTGATGCACTGGTCCCTTCATGGGATATCTTTGATGCACTGGTCCCTTCATGGGATATCTGTCCCTTCATGGGATATCTTTGGTGCATGGTCCGTTCATGGGATATCTTTGGTGCACTGGTCCCTTATTGGGATATCTGTCCCTTCATGGGATATCTTTGGTGCACTGGTCCCTTCATGGGATATCTTTGGTGCACTGGTCCCTTCATGGGATATCTTTGGTGCACTGGTCCCTTCATGGGATATCTTTGGTGCACTGGTCCCTTCATAGATATCTTTGGTGCACTGGTCCTTGATGGGATGTCTTTGATGCACTGGTCCCTTCATGGGATGTCATTGATGCACTGGTCCCTTCATGGGATATCTTTGATGCACTGGTCCCTTCATGGGATATCTGTCCCTTCATGGGATATCTTTGATGCACTGGTCCCTTCATGGGATATCTGTCCCTTTATGGGATATCTTTTGTGCACTGGTCCCTTCATGGGATATCTTTTGTGCACTGGTCCCTTCATGGGATATCCGTCCCTTCATGGGATATCTTTGGTGCACTGGTCCCTTCATGGGATATCTTTGATGCACTGGTCCCTTCATGGGATGTCTTTGATGCACTGGTCCCTTCATGGGATATCTTTGATGCAATGGTCCCTTCATGGGATATCTTTGATGCACTGGTCCCTTCATGGGATATCTTTTGTGCACTGGTCCCTTCATGGGAAATCTTTAATGCACTGGTCCCTTCATGGGATATCTGTCCCTTCATGGGATATCTTTGATGCACTGGTCCCTTCATGGGATATCTGTCCCTTCATGGGATATCTTTGATGCACTGGTCCCTTCATGGGATATCTTTGGTGCACTGGTCCTTTCATGGGATATCTGTCCCTTCATGGGATATCTTTTGTGCACTGGTCCCTTCATGGGATATCTGTCCCTTCATGGGATATCTTTGGTGCACTGGTCCCTTCATGAGATATCTTTGATGCACTGGTCCCTTCATGGGATATCTTTAGTGCACTGGTCCCTTCATGGGATATCTTTAGTGCACTGGTCCCTTCATGGGATATCTTTTGTGCACTGGTCCCTTCATGGGATATCTGTCCCTTCATGGGATATCTTTTGTGCACTGGTCCCTTCATGGGATATCTTTTGTGCACTGGTCCCTTCATGGGATATCTGTCCCTTTATGGGTTATCTTTGGTGCACTGGTCCCTTCATGGGATATCTGTCCCTTCATGGGATATCTTTTGTGCACTGGTCCCTTCATGGGATATCTTTTGTGCACTGGTCCCTTCATGGGATATCTGTCCCTTCATGGGATATCTTTGATGCACTGGTCCCTTCATGGGATATCTTTGATGCACTGGTCCCTTCATGGGATATCTTTGATGCACTGGTCCCTTCATGGGATATCTTTGATGCACTGGTCCCTTCATGGGATATCTTTGATGCACTGGTCCCTTCATGGGATATCATTGATGCACTGGTCCCTTCATGGGATATCTTTGGTGAACTGGTCCCTTCATGGGATATCTGTCCCTTCATGGGATATCTTTGATGCACTGGTCCCTTCATGGGATCTGTCCCTTCATGGGATATCTTTGATGCACTGGTCCCTTCATGGGATATCTTTGATGCACTGGTCCCTTCATGGGATATCTTTGATGCACTGGTCCCTTCATGGGATATCTTTGATGCACTGGTCCCTTCATGGGATATCTGTCCCTTCATGGGATATCTTTGGTGCATGGTCCGTTCATGGGATATCTTTGGTGCACTGGTCCCTTATTGGGATATCTGTCCCTTCATGGGATATCTTTGGTGCACTGGTCCCTTCATGGGATATCTTTGGTGCACTGGTCCCTTCATGGGATATCTTTGGTGCACTGGTCCCTTCATGGGATATCTTTGGTGCACTGGTCCCTTCATGGATATCTTTGGTGCACTGGTCCCTTGATGGGATGTCTTTGATGCACTGGTCCCTTCATGGGATGTCATTGATGCACTGGTCCCTTCATGGGATATCTTTGATGCACTGGTCCCTTCATGGGATATCTGTCCCTTCATGGGATATCTTTGATGCACTGGTCCCTTCATGGGATATCTGTCCCTTTATGGGATATCTTTTGTGCACTGATCCCTTCATGGGATATCTTTTGTGCACTGGTCCCTTCATGGGATATCCGTCCCTTCATGGGATATCTTTGGTGCACTGGTCCCTTCATGGGATATCTTTGATGCACTGGTCCCTTCATGGGATGTCTTTGATGCACTGGTCCCTTCATGGGATATCTTTGATGCAATGGTCCCTTCATGGGATATCTTTGATGCACTGGTCCCTTCATGGGATATCTTTTGTGCACTGGTCCCTTCATGGGATATCTTTGATGCACTGGTCCCTTCATGGGATATCTGTCCCTTCATGGGATATCTTTGATGCACTGGTCCCTTCATGGGATATCTTTGGTGCACTGGTCCTTTCATGGGATATCTGTCCCTTCATGGGATATCTTTGATGCACTGGTCCCTTCATGGAATATCTGTCCCTTCATGGGCTAACCTTGGTGCACTGGTCCCTTCATGGGATATCAGTCCCTTCATGGGATATCTTTGATGCACTGGTCCCTTCATGGGATATCTTTGGTGCACTGGTCCTTTCATGGGATATCTGTCCCTTCATGGGCTAACCTTGGTGCACTGGTCCCTTCATGGGATATCAGTCCCTTCAATGGGATATCTTTGGTGCACTGGTCCCTTCATGGGATATCTTTGATGCACTGGTCCCTTCATGGGATATCTTTGATGCACTGGTCCCTTCATGGGATATCTTTGATGCACTGGTCCCTTCATGGGATATCTTTGATGCACTGGTCCCTTCATGGGATATCTTTGATGCACTGGTCCCTTCATGGGATATCTTTGGTGCACTGGTCCTTTCATGGGATATCTGTCCCTTAATGGGATATCTTTGATGCACTGGTCCCTTCATGGGATATCTGTCCCTTCATGGGATATCTTTTGTGCACTGGTCCCTTCATGGGATATCTTTGATGCACTGGTCCCTTCATGGGATATCTGTCCCTTCATGGTATATTTTTGATGCACTGGTCCC
Source organism: Lissotriton vulgaris (assembly GCF_964263255.1). Taxonomy (NCBI): domain Eukaryota; kingdom Metazoa; phylum Chordata; class Amphibia; order Caudata; family Salamandridae; genus Lissotriton; species Lissotriton vulgaris. The sequence continues at coordinate 837,116,503 of NC_141698.1, forward strand.
TTCATGGGATATCTGTCCCTTCATGGGATATCTTTGATGCACTGGTCCCTTCATGGGATATCTGTCCCTTCATGGGATATCTTTGATGCAATGGTCCCTTCATGGGATATCTTTGATGCACTGGTCCCTTCATGGGATATCTTTGCACTGGTCCCTTCATGGGATATCTTTGATGCAATGGTCCCTTCATGGGATATCGTTGGTGCACTGGTCCCTTCATGGGATATCTTTTGTGCACTGGTCCCTTCATGGGATATCGGTCCCTTTATGGGATATCTTTGGTGCACTGGTCCCTTCATGGGATATCTGTCCCTTCATGGGATATCTTTTGTGCACTGGTCCCTTCATGGGATATCTTTTGTGCACTGGTCCCTTCATGGGATATCTTTGATGCACTGGTCCCTTCATGGGATATCTTTGATGCACTGGTCACTTCATGGGATATCATTTATGCACTGGTCCCTTCATGGGATATCTTTGGTGAACTGGTCCCTTCATGGGATATATGTCCCTTCATGGGATATTTTTGATGCACTGGTCCCTTCATGGGATATCTGTCCCTTCATGGGATATCTTTGGTGCACTGGTCCCTTCATGGGATATCGGTCCCTTTATGGGTTATCTTTGGTGCACTGGTCCCTTCATGGGATATCTGTCCCTTTATGGGTTATCTTTGGTGCACTGGTCCCTTCATGGGATATCTGTCCCTTCATGGGATATCTTTTGTGCACTGGTCCCTTCATGGGATATCTTTTGTGCACTGGTCCCTTCATGGGATATCTGTCCCTTCATGGGATATCTTTGATGCACTGGTCCCTTCATGGGATATCTTTGATGCACTGGTCCCTTCATGGGATATCTTTGATGCACTGGTCCCTTCATGGGATATATTTGATGCACTGGTCCCTTCATGGGATATCATTGATGCACTGGTCCCTTCATGGGATATCTTTGGTGAACTGGTCCCTTCATGGGATATCTGTCCCTTCATGGGATATCTTTGATGCACTGGTCCCTTCATGGGATCTGTCCCTTCATGGGATATCTTTGATGAACTGGTCCCTTCATGGGATATCTTTGATGCACTGGTCCCTTCATGGGATATCTTTGATGCACTGGTCCCTTCATGGGATATCTTTGATGCACTGGTCCCTTCATGGGATATCTGTCCCTTCATGGGATATCTTTGGTGCATGGTCCGTTCATGGGATATCTTTGGTGCACTGGTCCCTTATTGGGATATCTGTCCCTTCATGGGATATCTTTGGTGCACTGGTCCCTTCATGGGATATCTTTGGTGCACTGGTCCCTTCATGGGATATCTTTGGTGCACTGGTCCCTTCATGGGATATCTTTGGTGCACTGGTCCCTTCATAGATATCTTTGGTGCACTGGTCCCTTGATGGGATGTCTTTGATGCACTGGTCCCTTCATGGGATGTCATTGATGCACTGGTCCCTTCATGGGATATCTTTGATGCACTGGTCCCTTCATGGGATATCTGTCCCTTCATGGGATATCTTTGATGCACTGGTCCCTTCATGGGATATCTGTCCCTTTATGGGACATCTTTTGTGCACTGGTCCCTTCATGGGATATCTTTTGTGCACTGGTCCCTTCATGGGATATCCGTCCCTTCATGGGATATCTTTGGTGCACTGGTCCCTTCATGGGATATCTTTGATGCACTGGTCCCTTCATGGGATGTCTTTGATGCACTGGTCCCTTCATGGGATATCTTTGATGCAATGGTCCCTTTGGGATATCTTTGATGCACTGGTCCCTTCATGGGATATCTTTTGTGCACTGGTCCCTTCATGGGAAATCTTTAATGCACTGGTCCCTTCATGGGATATCTGTCCCTTCATGGGATATCTTTGATGCACTGGTCCCTTCATGGGATATCTGTCCCTTCATGGGATATCTTTGATGCACTGGTCCCTTCATGGGATATCTTTGGTGCACTGGTCCTTTCATGGGATATCTGTCCCTTCATGGGATATCTTTTGTGCACTGGTCCCTTCATGGGATATCTGTCCCTTCATGGGATATCTTTGGTGCACTGGTCCCTTCATGAGATATCTTTGATGCACTGGTCCCTTCATGGGATATCTTTAGTGCACTGGTCCCTTCATGGGATATCTTTAGTGCACTGGTCCCTTCATGGGATATCTTTTGTGCACTGGTCCCTTCATGGGATATCTGTCCCTTCATGGGATATCTTTTGTGCACTGGTCCCTTCATGGGATATCTTTAGTGCACTGGTCCCTTCATGGGATATCTGTCCCTTCATGGGATATCTTTGGTGCACTGGTCCCTTCATGGGATATCTTTGATGCACTGGTCCCTTCATGGGATGTCTTTGATGCACTGGTCCCTTCATGGGATATCTTTGATGCAATGGTCCCTTCATGGGATATCTTTGATGCACTGGTCCCTTCATGGGATATCTTGTGTGCACTGGTCCTTTCATGCGATATCTGTCCCTTCATGGGATATCTTTGATGCACTGGTCCCTTCATGGAATATCTGTCCCTTCATGGGCTAACCTTGGTGCACTGGTCCATTCATGGGATATCAGTCCCTTCATGGGATATCTTTGATGCACTGGTCCCTTCATGGGATATCTTTGGTGCACTGGTCCTTTCATGGGATATCTGTCCCTTCATGGGATATCTTTGATGCACTGGTCCCTTCATGGAATATCTGTCCCTTCATGGGCTAACCTTGGTGCACTGGTCCCTTCATGGGATATGAGTCCCTTCAATGGGATATCATTGGTGCACTGGTCCCTTCATAGGATATCTTTGATGCACTGGTCCCTTCATGGGATATCTTTGATGCACTGGTCCCTTCATGGGATATCTTTGATGCACTGGTCCCTTCATGGGATATCTTTGGTGCACTGGTCCTTTCATGGGATATCTGTCCCTTAATGGGATATCTTTGATGCACTGGTCCCTTCATGGGATATCTGTCCCTTCATGGGATATCTTTTGTGCACTGGTCCCTTCATGGGATATCTTTGATGCACTGGTCCCTTCATGGGATATCTGTCCCTTCATGGGATATCTTTGATGCACTGGTCCCTTCATGGGATATCTGTCCCTTCATGGGATATCTTTGATGCACTGGTCCCTTCATGGGATATCTGTCCCTTCATGGGATATCTTTGATGCAATGGTCCCTTCATGGGATATCTTTGATGCACTGGTCCCTTCATGGGATATCTTTGATGTACTGGTCCCTTCATGGGATATCTTTGGTGCACTGGTCCCTTCATGGGATATCTTTGGTGCACTGGTCCCTTCATGGGATATCTTTGATGCACTGGTCCCTTCATGGGATATCTTTGGTGCACTGGTCCTTTCATGGGATATCTGTCCCTTCATGGGATATCTTTGATGCACTGGTCCCTTCATGGGATATCTGTCCCTTCATGGGATATCTTTTGTGCACTGGTCCCTTCATGGGATATCTTTGGTGCACTGGTCCCTTCATGGGATATCGATCCCTTTATGAGATATCTTTAATGCACTGGTCCCTTCATGGGATATCTGTCCCTTCATGGGATATCTTTTGTGCACTGGTCCCTTCATGGGATATCTTTGATGCACTGGTCCCTTCATGGGATATCTTTGATGCACTGGTCCCTTCATGGGATATCTTTGATGCACTGGTCCCTTCATGGGATATCTTTGATGCACTGGTCCCTTCATGGGATATCTTTGATGCACTGGTCCCTTCATGGGATATCTTTGATGCAATGGTCCCTTCATGGGATATCTTTGGTGCACTGGTCCCTTCATGGGATATCTGTCCCTTCATGGGATATCTTTGGTGCACTGGTCCCTTCATGGGATATCGGTCCCTTTATGGGTTATCTTTGGTGCACTGGTCCCTTCATGGGATATCTGTCCCTTTATGGGTTATCTTTGGTGCACTGGTCCCTTCATGGGATATCTGTCCCTTCATAGGATATCTTTTGTGCACTGGTCCCTTCATGGGATATCTTTTGTGCACTGGTCCCTTCATGGGATATCTGTCCCTTCATGGGATATCTTTGATGCACTGGTCCCTTCATGGGATATCTTTGATGCACTGGTCCCTTCATGGGATATCTTTGATGCACTGGTCCCTTTATGGGATATCTTTGATGCACTGGTCCCTTCATGGGATATCTTTGATGCACTGGTCCCTTCATGGGATATCATTGATGCACTGGTCCCTTCATGGGATATCTTTGGTGAACTGGTCCCTTCATGGGATATCTGTCCCTTCATGGGATATCTTTGATGCACTGGTCCCTTCATGGGATCTGTCCCTTCATGGGATATCTTTGATGCACTGGTCCCTTCATGGGATATCTTTGATGCACTGGTCCCTTCATGGGATATCTTTGATGCACTGGTCCCTTCATGGGATATCTTTGATGCACTGGTCCCTTCATGGGATATCTGTCCCTTCATGGGATATCTTTGGTGCATGGTCCGTTCATGGGATATCTTTGGTGCACTGGTCCCTTATTGGGATATCTGTCCCTTCATGGGATATCTCTGGTGCACTGGTCCCTTCATGGGATATCTTTGGTGCACTGGTCCCTTCATGGGATATCTTTGGTGCACTGGTCCCTTCATGGGATATCTTTGGTGCACTGGTCCCTTCATGGGATATCTTTGGTGCACTGGTCCCTTCATAGATATCTTTGGTGCACTGGTCCCTTGATGGGATGTCTTTGATGCACTGGTCCCTTCATGGGATGTCATTGATGCACTGGTCCCTTCATGGGATATCTTTGATGCACTGGTCCCTTCATGGGATATCTGTCCCTTCATGGGATATCTTTGATGCACTGGTCCCTTCATGGGATATCTGTCCCTTTATGGGATATCTTTTGTGCACTGGTCCCTTCATGGGATATCTTTTGTGCACTGGTCCCTTCATGGGATATCCGTCCCTTCATGGGATATCTTTGGTGCACTGGTCCCTTCATGGGATATCTTTGATGCACTGGTCCCTTCATGGGATGTCTTTGATGCACTGGTCCCTTCATGGGATATCTTTGATGCAATGGTCCCTTCATGGGATATCTTTGATGCACTGGTCCCTTCATGGGATATCTTTTGTGCACTGGTCCCTTCATGGGATATCTTTGATGCACTGGTCCCTTCATGGGATATCTGTCCCTTCATGGGATATCTTTGATGCACTGGTCCCTTCATGGGATATCTTTGGTGCACTGGTCCTTTCATGGGATATCTGTCCCTTCATGGGATATCTTTGATGCACTGGTCCCTTCATGGAATATCTGTCCCTTCATGGGCTAACCTTGGTGCACTGGTCCCTTCATGGGATATCAGTCCCTTCATGGGATATCTTTGATGCACTGGTCCCTTCATGGGATATCTTTGGTGCACTGGTCCTTTCATGGGATATCTGTCCCTTCATGGGATATCTTTGATGCACTGGTCCCTTCATGGAATATCTGTCCCTTCATGGGCTAACCTTGGTGCACTGGTCCCTTCATGGGATATCAGTCCCTTCAATGGGATATCTTTGGTGCACTGGTCCCTTCATGGGATATCTTTGATGCACTGGTCCCTTCATGGGATATCTTTGATGCACTGGTCCCTTCATGGGATATCTTTGATGCACTGGTCCCTTCATGGGATATCTTTGATGCACTGGTCCCTTCATGGGATATCTTTGGTGCACTGGTCCTTTCATGGGATATCTGTCCCTTAATGGGATATCTTTGATGCACTGGTCCCTTCATGGGATATCTGTCCCTTCATGGGATATCTTTTGTGCACTGGTCCCTTCATGGGATATCTTTGATGCACTGGTCCCTTCATGGGATATCTGTCCCTTCATGGTATATTTTTGATGCACTGGTCCCTTCATGGGATATCTGTCCCTTCATGGGATATCTTTGATGCACTGGTCCCTTCATGGGATATCTGTCCCTTCATGGGATATCTTTGATGCAATGGTCCCTTCATGGGATATCTTTGATGCACTGGTCCCTTCATGGGATATCTTTGATGCACTGGTCCCTTCATGGGATATCTTTGCACTGGTCCCTTCATGGGATATCTTTGATGCAATGGTCCCTTCATGGGATATCGTTGGTGCACTGGTCCCTTCATGGGATATCTTTTGTGCACTGGTCCCTTCATGGGATATCGGTCCCTTTATGGGATATCTTTGGTGCACTGGTCCCTTCATGGGATATCTGTCCCTTCATGGGATATCTTTTGTGCACTGGTCCCTTCATGGGATATCTTTTGTGCACTGGTCCCTTCATGGGATATCTTTGATGCACTGGTCCCTTCATGGGATATCTTTGATGCACTGGTCACTTCATGGGATATCATTTATGCACTGGTCCCTTCATGGGATATCTTTGGTGAACTGGTCCCTTCATGGGATATATGTCCCTTCATGGGATATTTTTGATGCACTGGTCCCTTCATGGGATATCTGTCCCTTCATGGGATATCTTTGGTGCACTGGTCCCTTCATGGGATATCGGTCCCTTTATGGGTTATCTTTGGTGCACTGGTCCCTTCATGGGATATCTGTCCCTTTATGGGTTATCTTTGGTGCACTGGTCCCTTCATGGGATATCTGTCCCTTCATGGGATATCTTTTGTGCACTGGTCCCTTCATGGGATATCTTTTGTGCACTGGTCCCTTCATGGGATATCTGTCCCTTCATGGGATATCTTTGATGCACTGGTCCCTTCATGGGATATCTTTGATGCACTGGTCCCTTCATGGGATATCATTGATGCACTGGTCCCTTCATGGGATATCTTTGGTGAACTGGTCCCTTCATGGGATATCTGTCCCTTCATGGGATATCTTTGATGCACTGGTCCCTTCATGGGATCTGTCCCTTCATGGGATATCTTTGATGAACTGGTCCCTTCATGGGATATCTTTGATGCACTGGTCCCTTCATGGGATATCTTTGATGCACTGGTCCCTTCATGGGATATCTTTGATGCACTGGTCCCTTCATGGGATATCTGTCCCTTCATGGGATATCTTTGGTGCATGGTCCGTTCATGGGATATCTTTGGTGCACTGGTCCCTTATTGGGATATCTGTCCCTTCATGGGATATCTTTGGTGCACTGGTCCCTTCATGGGATATCTTTGGTGCACTGGTCCCTTCATGGGATATCTTTGGTGCACTGGTCCCTTCATAGATATCTTTGGTGCACTGGTCCCTTGATGGGATGTCTTTGATGCACTGGTCCCTTCATGGGATGTCATTGATGCACTGGTCCCTTCATGGGATATCTTTGATGCACTGGTCCCTTCATGGGATATCTGTCCCTTCATGGGATATCTTTGATGCACTGGTCCCTTCATGGGATATCTGTCCCTTTATGGGATATCTTTTGTGCACTGGTCCCTTCATGGGATATCCGTCCCTTCATGGGATATCTTTGGTGCACTGGTCCCTTCATGGGATATCTTTGATGCACTGGTCCCTTCATGGGATGTCTTTGATGCACTGGTCCCTTCATGGGATATCTTTGATGCAATGGTCCCTTCATGGGATATCTTTGATGCACTGGTCCCTTCATGGGATATCTTTTGTGCACTGGTCCCTTCATGGGATATCTTTGATGCACTGGTCCCTTCATGGGATATCTGTCCCTTCATGGGATATCTTTGATGCACTGGTCCCTTCATGGGATATCTTTGGTGCACTGGTCCTTTCATGGGATATCTGTCCCTTCATGGGATATCTTTGATGCACTGGTCCCTTCATGGAATATCTGTCCCTTCATGGGCTAACCTTGGTGCACTGGTCCCTTCATGGGATATCAGTCCCTTCATGGGATATCTTTGATGCACTGGTCCCTTCATGGGATATCTTTGGTGCACTGGTCCTTTCATGGGATATCTGTCCCTTCATGGGATATCTTTGATGCACTGGTCCCTTCATGGAATATCTGTCCCTTCATGGGCTAACCTTGGTGCACTGGTCCCTTCATGGGATATCAGTCCCTTCAATGGGATATCTTTGGTGCACTGGTCCCTTCATGGGATATCTTTGATGCACTGGTCCCTTCATGGGATATCTTTGATGCACTGGTCCCTTCATGGGATATCTTTGATGCACTGGTCCCTTCATGGGATATCTTTGATGCACTGGTCCCTTCATGGGATATCTTTGGTGCACTGGTCCTTTCATGGGATATCTGTCCCTTAATGGGATATCTTTGATGCACTGGTCCCTTCATGGGATATCTGTCCCTTCATGGGATATCTTTGATGCACTGGTCCCTTCATGGGATATCTGTCCCTTCATGGGATATCTTTGATGCAATGGTCCCTTCATGGGATATCTTTGATGCACTGGTCCCTTCATGGGATATCTTTGATGCACTGGTCCCTTCATGGGATATCTTTGATGCACTGGTCCCTTCATGGGATATCTTTGCACTGGTCCCTTCATGGGATATCTTTGATGCAATCGTCCCTTCATGGGATATCGTTGGTGCACTGGTCCCTTCATGGGATATCTTTGGTGCACTGGTCCCTTCATGGGATATCGGTCCCTTTATGGGATATCTTTGGTGCACTGGTCCCTTCATGGGATATCTGTCCCTTCATGGGATATCTTTTGTGCACTGGTCCCTTCATGGGATATCTTTTGTGCACTGGTCCCTTCATGGGATATCTTTGATGCACTGGTCCCTTCATGGGATATCTTTGATGCACTGGTCACTTCATGGGATATCATTCATGTACTGGTACCTTCATGGGATATCTTTGGTGAACTGGTCCCTTCATGGGATATGTCCCTTCATGGGATATTTTTGATGCACTGGTCCCTTCATGGGATATCTGTCCCTTCATGGGATATCTTTGATGCACTGGTCCCTTCATGGGATATCTTTGATGCACTGGTCCCTTCATGGGATATCTTTGATGCACTGGTCCCTTCATGGGATATCTGTCCCTTCATGGGATATCTTTGGTGCATGGTCCGTTCATGGGATATCTTTGGTGCACTGGTCCCTTATTGGGATATCTGTCCCTTCATGGGATATCTTTGGTGCACTGGTCCCTTCATGGGATATCTTTGGTGCACTGGTCCCTTCATGGGATATCTTTGGTGCACTGGTCCCTTCATGGGATATCTTTGATGCACTGGTCCCTTCATGGGATATCTTTGATGCGCTGGTCCCTTCATGGGATATCTTTGGTGCACTGGTCCCTTCATGGGATATCTGTCCCTTCATGGGATATCTTTGGTGCACTGGTCCCTTCATGGGATATCTGTCCCTTTATGGGATATCTTTTGTGCACTGGTCCCTTCATGGGATATCTGTCCCTTCATGGGATATCTTTTGTGCACTGGTCCCTTCATGGGATATCTTTGATGCACTGGTCCCTTCATGGGATATCTTTGATGCACTGGTCCCTTCATGGGATGTCTTTGATGCACTGGTCCCTTCATGGGATATCTTTGATGCAATGGTCCCTTCATGGGATATCTTTTGTGCACTGGTCCCTTCATGGGATATCTTTGATGCACTGGTCCCTTCATGGGATATCTGTCCCTTCATGGGATATCTTTGATGCACTGGTCCCTTCATGGGATATCTTTGGTGCACTGGTCCTTTCATGGGATATCTGTCCTTTCATGGGATATCTTTGATGCACTGGTCCCTTCATGGAATATCTGTCCCTTCATGGGCTAACCTTGGTGCACTGGTCCCTTCATGGGATATCAGTCCCTTCAATGGGATATCTTTGGTGCACTGGTCCCTTCATGGGATATCTTTGATGCACTGGTCCCTTCATGGGATATCTGTGATGCACTGGTCCCTTCATGGGATATCTGTGATGCACTGGTCCCTTCATGGGATATCTTTGATGCACTGGTCCCTTCATGGGATATCTTTGGTGCACTGGTCCTTTCATGGGATATCTGTCCCTTAATGGGATATCTTTCATGCACTGGTCCCTTCATGGGATATCTGTCCCTTCATGGGATATCTTTTGTGCACTGGTCCCTTCATGGGATATCTTTGATGCACTGGTCCCTTCATGGGATATCTTTGATGCACTGGTCCCTTCATGGGATATCTGTCCCTTAATGGGATATCTTTGATGCACTGGTCCCTTCATGGGATATCTGTCCCTTCATGGGATATCTTTGATGCAATGGTCCCTTCATGGGATATCTTTGATGCACTGGTCCCTTCATGGGATATCTTTGGTGCACTGGTCCCTTCATGGGATATCTTTGGTGCACTGGTCCCTTCATGGGATATCTTTGGTGCACTGGTCCCTTCATGGGATATCTTTGATGCACTGGTCCCTTCATGGGATATCTTTGGTGCACTGGTCCTTTCATGGGATATCTGTCCCTTCATGGGATATCTTTGATGCACTGGTCCCTTCATGGGATATCTGTCCCTTCATGGGATATCTTTTGTGCACTGGTCCCTTCATGGGATATCTTTGATGCACGGTCCCTTCATGGGATATCTGTCCCTTCATGGGATATCTTTGATGCACTGGTCCCTTATTGGGATATCTGTCCCTTCATGGGATATCTTTGGTGCACTGGTCCCTTCATGGGATATCTTTGGTGCACTGGTCCCTTCATGGGATATCTTTGGTGCACTGGTCCCTTCATGGGATATCTTTGGTGCACTGGTCCCTTCATGGGATATCTTTGGTGCACTGGTCCCTTCATAGATATCTTTGGTGCACTGGTCCCTTGATGGGATGTCTTTGATGCACTGGTCCCTTCATGGGATGTCATTGATGCACTGGTCCCTTCATGGGATATCTTTGATGCACTGGTCCCTTCATGGGATATCTGTCCCTTCATGGGATATCTTTGATGCACTGGTCCCTTCATGGGATATCTGTCCCTTTATGGGATATCTTTTGTGCACTGGTCCCTTCATGGGATATCTTTTGTGCACTGGTCCCTTCATGGGATATCCGTCCCTTCATGGGATATCTTTGGTGCACTGGTCCCTTCATGGGATATCTTTGATGCACTGGTCCCTTCATGGGATGTCTTTGATGCACTGGTCCCTTCATGGGATATCTTTGATGCAATGGTCCCTTCATGGGATATCTTTGATGCACTGGTCCCTTCATGGGATATCTTTTGTGCACTGGTCCCTTCATGGGATATCTTTGATGCACTGGTCCCTTCATGGGATATCTGTCCCTTCATGGGATATCTTTGATGCACTGGTCCCTTCATGGGATATCTTTGGTGCACTGGTCCTTTCATGGGATATCTGTCCCTTCATGGGATATCTTTGATGCACTGGTCCCTTCATGGAATATCTGTCCCTTCATGGGCTAACCTTGGTGCACTGGTCCCTTCATGGGATATCAGTCCCTTCATGGGATATCTTTGATGCACTGGTCCCTTCATGGGATATCTTTGGTGCACTGGTCCTTTCATGGGATATCTGTCCCTTCATGGGATATCTTTGATGCACTGGTCCCTTCATGGAATATCTGTCCCTTCATGGGCTAACCTTGGTGCACTGGTCCCTTCATGGGATATCAGTCCCTTCAATGGGATATCTTTGGTGCACTGGTCCCTTCATGGGATATCTTTGATGCACTGGTCCCTTCATGGGATATCTTTGATGCACTGGTCCCTTCATGGGATATCTTTGATGCACTGGTCCCTTCATGGGATATCTTTGATGCACTGGTCCCTTCATGGGATATCTTTGGTGCACTGGTCCTTTCATGGGATATCTGTCCCTTAATGGGATATCTTTGATGCACTGGTCCCTTCATGGGATATCTGTCCCTTCATGGGATATCTTTTGTGCACTGGTCCCTTCATGGGATATCTTTGATGCACTGGTCCCTTCATGGGATATCTGTCCCTTCATGGTATATTTTTGATGCACTGGTCCCTTCATGGGATATCTGTCCCTTCATGGGATATCTTTGATGCACTGGTCCCTTCATGGGATATCTGTCCCTTCATGGGATATCTTTGATGCAATGGTCCCTTCATGGGATATCTTTGATGCACTGGTCCCTTCATGGGATATCTTTGATGCACTGGTCCCTTCATGGGATATCTTTGCACTGGTCCCTTCATGGGATATCTTTGATGCAATGGTCCCTTCATGGGATATCGTTGGTGCACTGGTCCCTTCATGGGATATCTTTTGTGCACTGGTCCCTTCATGGGATATCGGTCCCTTTATGGGATATCTTTGGTGCACTGGTCCCTTCATGGGATATCTGTCCCTTCATGGGATATCTTTTGTGCACTGGTCCCTTCATGGGATATCTTTTGTGCACTGGTCCCTTCATGGGATATCTTTGATGCACTGGTCCCTTCATGGGATATCTTTGATGCACTGGTCACTTCATGGGATATCATTTATGCACTGGTCCCTTCATGGGATATCTTTGGTGAACTGGTCCCTTCATGGGATATATGTCCCTTCATGGGATATTTTTGATGCACTGGTCCCTTCATGGGATATCTGTCCCTTCATGGGATATCTTTGGTGCACTGGTCCCTTCATGGGATATCGGTCCCTTTATGGGTTATCTTTGGTGCACTGGTCCCTTCATGGGATATCTGTCCCTTTATGGGTTATCTTTGGTGCACTGGTCCCTTCATGGGATATCTGTCCCTTCATGGGATATCTTTTGTGCACTGGTCCCTTCATGGGATATCTTTTGTGCACTGGTCCCTTCATGGGATATCTGTCCCTTCATGGGATATCTTTGATGCACTGGTCCCTTCATGGGATATCTTTGATGCACTGGTCCCTTCATGGGATATCATTGATGCACTGGTCCCTTCATGGGATATCTTTGGTGAACTGGTCCCTTCATGGGATATCTGTCCCTTCATGGGATATCTTTGATGCACTGGTCCCTTCATGGGATCTGTCCCTTCATGGGATATCTTTGATGAACTGGTCCCTTCATGGGATATCTTTGATGCACTGGTCCCTTCATGGGATATCTTTGATGCACTGGTCCCTTCATGGGATATCTTTGATGCACTGGTCCCTTCATGGGATATCTGTCCCTTCATGGGATATCTTTGGTGCATGGTCCGTTCATGGGATATCTTTGGTGCACTGGTCCCTTATTGGGATATCTGTCCCTTCATGGGATATCTTTGGTGCACTGGTCCCTTCATGGGATATCTTTGGTGCACTGGTCCCTTCATGGGATATCTTTGGTGCACTGGTCCCTTCATAGATATCTTTGGTGCACTGGTCCCTTGATGGGATGTCTTTGATGCACTGGTCCCTTCATGGGATGTCATTGATGCACTGGTCCCTTCATGGGATATCTTTGATGCACTGGTCCCTTCATGGGATATCTGTCCCTTCATGGGATATCTTTGATGCACTGGTCCCTTCATGGGATATCTGTCCCTTTATGGGATATCTTTTGTGCACTGGTCCCTTCATGGGATATCTTTTGTGCACTGGTCCCTTCATGGGATATCCGTCCCTTCATGGGATATCTTTGGTGCACTGGTCCCTTCATGGGATATCTTTGATGCACTGGTCCCTTCATGGGATGTCTTTGATGCACTGGTCCCTTCATGGGATATCTTTGATGCACTGGTCCCTTCATGGGATGTCTTTGATGCACTGGTCCCTTCATGGGATATCTTTGATGCAATGGTCCCTTCATGGGATATCTTTGATGCACTGGTCCCTTCATGGGATATCTTTTGTGCACTGGTCCCTTCATGGGATATCTTTGATGCACTGGTCCCTTCATGGGATATCTGTCCCTTCATGGGATATCTTTGATGCACTGGTCCCTTCATGGGATATCTTTGGTGCACTGGTCCTTTCATGGGATATCTGTCCCTTCATGGGATATCTTTGATGCACTGGTCCCTTCATGGAATATCTGTCCCTTCATGGGCTAACCTTGGTGCACTGGTCCCTTCATGGGATATCAGTCCCTTCATGGGATATCTTTGATGCACTGGTCCCTTCATGGGATATCTTTGGTGCACTGGTCCTTTCATGGGATATCTGTCCCTTCATGGGATATCTTTGATGCACTGGTCCCTTCATGGAATATCTGTCCCTTCATGGGCTAACCTTGGTGCACTGGTCCCTTCATGGGATATCAGTCCCTTCAATGGGATATCTTTGGTGCACTGGTCCCTTCATGGGATATCTTTGATGCACTGGTCCCTTCATGGGATATCTTTGATGCACTGGTCCCTTCATGGGATATCTTTGATGCACTGGTCCCTTCATGGGATATCTTTGATGCACTGGTCCCTTCATGGGATATCTTTGGTGCACTGGTCCTTTCATGGGATATCTGTCCCTTAATGGGATATCTTTGATGCACTGGTCCCTTCATGGGATATCTGTCCCTTCATGGGATATCTTTGATGCACTGGTCCCTTCATGGGATATCTGTCCCTTCATGGGATATCTTTGATGCAATGGTCCCTTCATGGGATATCTTTGATGCACTGGTCCCTTCATGGGATATCTTTGATGCACTGGTCCCTTCATGGGATATCTTTGATGCACTGGTCCCTTCATGGGATATCTTTGCACTGGTCCCTTCATGGGATATCTTTGATGCAATCGTCCCTTCATGGGATATCGTTGGTGCACTGGTCCCTTCATGGGATATCTTTGGTGCACTGGTCCCTTCATGGGATATCGGTCCCTTTATGGGATATCTTTGGTGCACTGGTCCCTTCATGGGATATCTGTCCCTTCATGGGATATCTTTTGTGCACTGGTCCCTTCATGGGATATCTTTTGTGCACTGGTCCCTTCATGGGATATCTTTGATGCACTGGTCCCTTCATGGGATATCTTTGATGCACTGGTCACTTCATGGGATATCATTCATGTACTGGTACCTTCATGGGATATCTTTGGTGAACTGGTCCCTTCATGGGATATGTCCCTTCATGGGATATTTTTGATGCACTGGTCCCTTCATGGGATATCTGTCCCTTCATGGGATATCTTTGATGCACTGGTCCCTTCATGGGATATCTTTGATGCACTGGTCCCTTCATGGGATATCTTTGATGCACTGGTCCCTTCATGGGATATCTGTCCCTTCATGGGATATCTTTGGTGCATGGTCCGTTCATGGGATATCTTTGGTGCACTGGTCCCTTATTGGGATATCTGTCCCTTCATGGGATATCTTTGGTGCACTGGTCCCTTCATGGGATATCTTTGGTGCACTGGTCCCTTCATGGGATATCTTTGGTGCACTGGTCCCTTCATGGGATATCTTTGATGCACTGGTCCCTTCATGGGATATCTTTGATGCGCTGGTCCCTTCATGGGATATCTTTGGTGCACTGGTCCCTTCATGGGATATCTGTCCCTTCATGGGATATCTTTGGTGCACTGGTCCCTTCATGGGATATCTGTCCCTTTATGGGATATCTTTTGTGCACTGGTCCCTTCATGGGATATCTGTCCCTTCATGGGATATCTTTTGTGCACTGGTCCCTTCATGGGATATCTTTGATGCACTGGTCCCTTCATGGGATATCTTTGATGCACTGGTCCCTTCATGGGATGTCTTTGATGCACTGGTCCCTTCATGGGATATCTTTGATGCAATGGTCCCTTCATGGGATATCTTTTGTGCACTGGTCCCTTCATGGGATATCTTTGATGCACTGGTCCCTTCATGGGATATCTGTCCCTTCATGGGATATCTTTGATGCACTGGTCCCTTCATGGGATATCTTTGGTGCACTGGTCCTTTCATGGGATATCTGTCCTTTCATGGGATATCTTTGATGCACTGGTCCCTTCATGGAATATCTGTCCCTTCATGGGCTAACCTTGGTGCACTGGTCCCTTCATGGGATATCAGTCCCTTCAATGGGATATCTTTGGTGCACTGGTCCCTTCATGGGATATCTTTGATGCACTGGTCCCTTCATGGGATATCTGTGATGCACTGGTCCCTTCATGGGATATCTGTGATGCACTGGTCCCTTCATGGGATATCTTTGATGCACTGGTCCCTTCATGGGATATCTTTGGTGCACTGGTCCTTTCATGGGATATCTGTCCCTTAATGGGATATCTTTCATGCACTGGTCCCTTCATGGGATATCTGTCCCTTCATGGGATATCTTTTGTGCACTGGTCCCTTCATGGGATATCTTTGATGCACTGGTCCCTTCATGGGATATCTTTGATGCACTGGTCCCTTCATGGGATATCTGTCCCTTAATGGGATATCTTTGATGCACTGGTCCCTTCATGGGATATCTGTCCCTTCATGGGATATCTTTGATGCAATGGTCCCTTCATGGGATATCTTTGATGCACTGGTCCCTTCATGGGATATCTTTGGTGCACTGGTCCCTTCATGGGATATCTTTGGTGCACTGGTCCCTTCATGGGATATCTTTGGTGCACTGGTCCCTTCATGGGATATCTTTGATGCACTGGTCCCTTCATGGGATATCTTTGGTGCACTGGTCCTTTCATGGGATATCTGTCCCTTCATGGGATATCTTTGATGCACTGGTCCCTTCATGGGATATCTGTCCCTTCATGGGATATCTTTTGTGCACTGGTCCCTTCATGGGATATCTTTGATGCACGGTCCCTTCATGGGATATCTGTCCCTTCATGGGATATCTTTGATGCACTGGTCCCTTCATGGAATATCTGTCCCTTCATGGGATATCTTTGATGCACTGGTCCCTTCATGGGATATCTTTGGTGCACTGGTCCTTTCATGGGATATCTGCCCCTTCATGGGATATCTTTGATGCACTGGTCCCTTCATGGAATATCTGTCCCTTCATGGGCTAAACTTGGTGCACTGGTCCCTTCATGGAATATCTTTGATGCACTGGTCCCTTCATGGGATATCTGTCCCTTCATGGGATATCTTTGATGCACTGGTCCCTTCATGGGATATCAGTCCCTTCATGGGATATCTTTGGTGCACTGGTCCCTTCATGGGATATCTTTGGTGCACTGGTCCCTTCATGGGATGTCTTTGATGCACTGGTCCCTTCATGGGATGTCTTTGATGCACTGGTCCCTTCATGGGATATCTTTGATGCACTGGTCCCTTCATGGGATATCTTTGATGCACTGGTCCCTTCATGGGATATCTTTGGTGCGCTGGTCCCTTCATGGCATATCTGTCCCTTCATGGGATATCTATAATGCACTGGTCCCTTCATGGGATATCGGTCCCTTTTAGGGGATATCTTTGGTGCACTGGTCCCTTCATGGGATATCTGTCCCTTTATGGGATATCTTTGGTGCACTGGTCCCTTCATGGGATATCTGTCCCTTCGTGGGATATCTTTGGTGCACTGGTCCCTTCATGGGATATCTTTGGTGCACTGGTCCCTTCATGGGATGTCTTTGATGCCTGGTCCCTTCATTGGATATCTTTGATGCAATGGTCCCTTCATGGGATATCTTTGATGCACTAGTCCCTTCATGGGATATCTTTTGTGCACTGGTCCCTTCATGGGATATCTGTCCCTTTATGGGATATCTTTGGTGCACTGGTCCCTTCATGGGATATCTGTCCCTTCATGGGATATCTTTTGTGCACTGGTCCCTTCATGGGATATCTGTCCCTTCATGGGATATCTTTGGTGCACTGGTCCCTTCATGGGATATCTGTCCCTTCATGGGATATCTTTGGTGCACTGGTCCCTTCATGGGATATCTTTGATGCACTGGTCCCTTCATGGGATATCTTTGATGCACTGGTCCCTTCATGGGATATCTTTGATGCAATGGTCCCTTCATGGGATATCTTTGGTGCACTGGTCCCTTCATGGGATATCTTTGGTGCACTGGTCCCTTCATGGGATATCTGTCCCTTTATGGGTTATCTTTGGTGCACTGGTCCCTTCATGGAATATCTGTCCCTTCATGGGATATCTTTTGTGCACTGGTCCCTTCATGGGATATCTTTTGTGCACTGGTCCCTTCATGGGATATCTGTCCCTTCATGGGATATCTTTGATGCACTGGTCCCTTCATGGGATATCTTTGATGCACTGGTCCCTTCATGGGATATCTTTGATGCACTGGTCCCTTCATGGGATATCTTTGGTGCACTGGTCCCTTGATGGGATATCTTTGATGCACTGGTCCCTTCATGGGATATCTTTGATGCACTGCTCCCTTCATGGGATATCTTTGATGCACTGGTCCCTTCATGGGATATCATTGATGCACTGGTCCCTTCATGGGATATCTTTGGTGAACTGGTCCCTTCATGGGATATCTGTCCCTTCATGGGATATCTTTGATGCACTGGTCCCTTCATGGGATCTGTCCCTTCATGGGATATCTTTGATGCACTGGTCCCTTCATGGGATATCTTTGATGCACTGGTCCCTTCATGGGATATCTTTGATGCACTGGTCCCTTCATGGGATATCTTTGATGCACTGGTCCCTTCATGGGATATCTGTCCCTTCATGGGATATCTTTGGTGCATGGTCCGTTCATGGGATATCTTTGGTGCACTGGTCCCTTATTGGGATATCTGTCCCTTCATGGGATATCTTTGGTGCACTGGTCCCTTCATGGGATATCTTTGGTGCACTGGTCCCTTCATGGGATATCTTTGGTGCACTGGTCCCTTCATGGGATATCTGTCCCTTTATGGGATATCTTTTGTGCACTGGTCCCTTCATGGGATATCTGTCCCTTCATGGGATATCTTTCGTGCACTGGTCCCTTCATGGGATATCTGTCCCTTCATGGGATATCTTTTGTGCACTGGTCCCTTCATGGGATATCTGTCCCTTCATGGGATATCTTTGGTGCACTGGTCCCTTCATGGGATATCTTTGATGCACTGGTCCCTTCATGGGATGTCTTTGATGCACTGGTCCCTTCATGGGATATCTTTGATGCAATGGTCCCTTCATGGGATATCTTTGATGCACTGGTCCCTTCATGGGATATCTTTTGTGCACTGGTCCCTTCATGGGATATCTTTGATGCACTGGTCCCTTCATGGGATATCTGTCCCTTCATGGGATATCTTTGATGCACTGGTCCCTTCATGGGATATCTGTCCCTTCATGGGATATCTTTGATGCACTGGTCCCTTCATGGGATATCTTTGGTGCACTGGTCCTTTCATGGGATATCTGTCCCTTCATGGGATATCTTTGATGCACTGGTCCCTTCATGGAATATCTGTCCCTTCATGGGCTAACCTTGGTGCACTGGTCCCTTCATAGGATATCAGTCCCTTCAATGGGATATCCTTGGTGCACTGGTCCCTTCATGGGATATCTTTGATGCACTGGTCCCTTCATGGGATATCTTTGATGCACTGGTCCCTTCATGGGATATCTTTGATGCACTGGTCCCTTCATGGGATATCTTTGGTGCACTGGTCCTTTCATGGGATATCTGTCCCTTAATGGGATATCTTTGATGCACTGGTCCCTTCATGGGATATCTGTCCCTTCATGGGTTATCTTTTGTGCACTGGTCCCTTCATGGGATATCTTTGATGCACTGGTCCCTTCATGGGATATCTGTCCCTTCATGGGATATCTTTGATGCACTGGTCCCTTCATGGGATATCTGTCCCTTAATGGGATATCTTTGATGCACTGGTCCCTTCATGGGATATCTGTCCCTTCATGGGATATCTTTGATGCAATGGTCCCTTCATGGGATATCTTTGATGCACTGGTCCCTTCATGGGATATCTTTGGTGCACTGGTCCCTTCATGGGATATCTTTGGTGCACTGGTCCCTTCATGGGATATCTTTGGTGCACTGGTCCCTTCATGGGATATCTTTGATGCACTGGTCCCTTCATGGGATATCTTTGGTGCACTGGTCCCTTCATGGGATATCTGTCCCTTCATGGGATATCTTTGATGCACGGTCCCTTCATGGGATATCTGTCCCTTCATGGGATATCTTTGATGCACTGGTCCCTTCATGGGATATCTGTCCCTTCATGGGATATCTTTGATGCACTGGTCCCTTCATGGGATATCTTTGGTGCACTGGTCCTTTCATGGGATATCTGTCCCTTCATGGGATATCTTTGATGCACTGGTCCCTTCATGGAATATCTGTCCCTTCATGGGCTAAACTTGGTGCACTGGTCCCTTCATGGAATATCTTTGATGCACTGGTCCCTTCATGGGATATCTGTCCCTTCATGGGATATCTTTGATGCACTGGTCCCTTCATGGGATATAAGTCCCTTCATGGGATATCTTTGGTGCACTGGTCCCTTCATGGGATATCTTTGGTGCACTGGTCCCTTCATGGGATATCTTTGATGCACTGGTCCCTTCATGGGATGTCTTTGATGCACTGGTCCCTTCATGGGATATCTTTGATGCACTGGTCCCTTCATGGGATATCTTTGATGCACTGGTCCCTTCATGGGATATCTTTGATGCACTGGTCCCTTCATGGGATATCTTTGGTGCGCTGGTCCCTTCATGGGATATCTGTCCCTTCATGGGATATCTATAATGCACTGGTCCCTTCATGGGATATCGGTCCCTTTTAGGGGATATCTTTGGTGCACTGGTCCCTTCATGGGATATCTGTCCCTTTATGGGATATCTTTGGTGCACTGGTCCCTTCATGGGATATCTGTCCCTTCGTGGGATATCTTTGGTGCACTGGTCCCTTCATGGGATATCTTTGGTGCACTGGTCCCTTCATGGGATGTCTTTGATGCCTGGTCCCTTCATGGGATGTCTTTGATGCCTGGTCCCTTCATTGGATATCTTTGATGCAATGGTCCCTTCATGGGATATCTTTGATGCACTAGTCCCTTCATGGGATATCTTTTGTGCACTGGTCCCTTCATGGGATATCTGTCCCTTTATGGGATATCTTTGGTGCACTGGTCCCTTCATGGGATATCTGTCCCTTCATGGGATATCTTTTGTGCACTGGTCCCTTCATGGGATATCTGTCCCTTCATGGGATATCTTTTGTGCACTGGTCCCTTGATGGGATATCTGTCCCTTCATGGGATATCTTTGGTGCACTGGTCCCTTCATGGGATATCGGTCCCTTTATGGGATATCTTTGGTGCACTGGTCCCTTCATGGGATATCTGTCCCTTCATGGGATATCTTTTGTGCACTGGTCCCTTGATGGGATATCTGTCCCTTCATGGGATATCTTTGATGCACTGGTCCCTTCATGGGATATCTTTGATGCACTGGTCCCTTCATGGGATATTTTTGATGCACTGGTCCCTTCATGGGATATCTTTGATGCACTGGTCCCTTCATGGGATATCTTTGGTGCACTGGTCCCTTCATGGGATATCTTTGGTGCACTGGTCCCTTCATGGGATATCTGTCCCTTCATGGGATATCTTTGGTGCACTGGTCCCTTCATGGGATATCGGTCCCTTTATGGGTTATCTTTGGTGCACTGGTCCCTTCATTGAATATCTGTCCCTTCATGGGATATCTGTTGTGCACTGGTCCCTTCATGGGATATCTTTTGTGCACTGGTCCCTTCATGGGATATCTGTCCCTTCATGGGATATCTTTGATGCACTGGTCCCTTCATGGGATATCTTTGATGCACTGGTCCCTTCATGGGATATCTTTGGTGCACTGGTCCCTTCATGGGATATCTTTGGTGAACTGGTCCCTTCATGGGATATCTGTCCCTTCATGGGATATTTTTGATGCACTGGTCCCTTCATGGGATATCTGTCCCTTCATGGGATATCTTTGGTGCACTGGTCCCTTCATGGGATATCGGTCCCTTTATGGGTTATCTTTGGTGCACTGGTCCCTTCATGGGATATCTGTCCCTTTATGGGTTATCTTTGGTGCACTGGTCCCTTCATGGGATATCTGTCCCTTCATGGGATATCTTTTGTGCACTGGTCCCTTCATGGGATATCTTTTGTGCACTGGTCCCTTCATGGGATATCTGTCCCTTCATGGGATATCTTTGATGCACTGGTCCCTTCATGGGATATCTTTGATGCACTGGTCCCTTCATGGGATATCTTTGATGCACTGGTCCCTTCATGGGATATCTTTGATGCACTGGTCCCTTCATGGGATATCATTGATGCACTGGTCCCTTCATGGGATATCTTTGGTGAACTGGTCCCTTCATGGGATATCTGTCCCTTCATGGGATATCTTTGATGCACTGGTCCCTTCATGGGATCTGTCCCTTCATGGGATATCTTTGATGCACTGGTCCCTTCATGGGATATCTTTGATGCACTGGTCCCTTCATGGGATATCTTTGATGCACTGGTCCCTTCATGGGATATCTTTGATGCACTGGTCCCTTCATGGGATATCTGTCCCTTCATGGGATATCTTTGGTGCATGGTCCGTTCATGGGATATCTTTGGTGCACTGGTCCCTTATTGGGATATCTGTCCCTTCATGGGATATCTTTGGTGCACTGGTCCCTTCATGGGATATCTTTGGTGCACTGGTCCCTTCATGGGATATCTTTGGTGCACTGGTCCCTTCATGGGATATCTTTGGTGCACTGGTCCCTTCATAAATATCTTTGGTGCACTGGTCCCTTGATGGGATGTCTTTGATGCACTGGTCCCTTCATGGGATGTCATTGATGCACTGGTCCCTTCATGGGATATCTTTGATGCACTGGTCCCTTCATGGGATATCTGTCCCTTCATGGGAGATCTTTGATGCACTGGTCCCTTCATGGGATATCTGTCCCTTTATGGGATATCTTTTGTGCACTGGTCCCTTCATGGGATATCTTTTGTGCACTGGTCCCTTCATGGGATATCCGTCCCTTCATGGAATATCTTTGGTGCACTGGTCCCTTCATGGGATATCTTTGATGCACTGGTCCCTTCATGGGATGTCTTTGATGCACTGGTCCCTTCATGGGATATCTTTGATGCAATGGTCCCTTCATGGGATATCTTTGATGCACTGGTCCCTTCATGGGATATCTTTTGTGCACTGGTCCCTTCATGGGATATCTTTGATGCACTGGTCCCTTCATGGGATATCTGTCCCTTCATGGGATATCTTTGGTGAACTGGTCCCTTCATGGGATATCTGTCCCTTCATGGGATATCTTTGATGCACTGGTCCCTTCATGGGATCTGTCCCTTCATGGGATATCTTTGATGCACTGGTCCCTTCATGGGATATCTTTGATGCACTGGTCCCTTCATGGGATATCTTTGATGCACTGGTCCCTTCATGGGATATCTTTGATGCACTGGTCCCTTCATGGGATATCTGTCCCTTCATGGGATATCTTTGGTGCACTGGTCCCTTCATGGGATATCTTTGGTGCACTGGTCCCTTCATGGGATATCTTTGGTGCACTGGTCCCTTCATGGGATATCTTTGGTGCACTGGTCCCTTCATGGGATATCTTTGGTGCACTGGTCCCTTCATGGGATATCTGTCCCTTTATGGGATATGTTTTGTGCACTGGTCCCTTCATGGGATATCTGTCCCTTCATGGGATATCTTTCGTGCACTGGTCCCTTCATGGGATATCTGTCCCTTCATGGGATATCTTTTGTGCACTGGTCCCTTCATGGGATATCTGTCTCTTCATGGGATATCTTTGGTGCACTGGTCCCTTCATGGGATATCTTTGATGCACTGGTCCCTTCATGGGATATCTGTCCCTTAATGGGATATCTTTGATGCACTGGTCCCTTCATGGGATATCTGTCCCTTCATGGGATATCTTTGATGCAATGGTCCCTTCATGGGATATCTTTGATGCACTGGTCCCTTCATGGGATATCTTTGGTGCACTGGTCCCTTCATGGGATATCTTTGGTGCACTGGTCCCTTCATGGGATATCTTTGGTGCACTGGTCCCTTCATGGGATATCTTTGATGCACTGGTCCCTTCATGGGATATCTTTGGTGCACTGGTCCCTTCATGGGATATCTGTCCCTTCATGGGATATCTTTGATGCACGGTCCCTTCATGGGATATCTGTCCCTTCATGGGATATCTTTGATGCACTGGTCCCTTCATGGGATATCTGTCCCTTCATGGGATATCTTTGATGCACTGGTCCCTTCATGGGATATCTTTGGTGCACTGGTCCTTTCATGGGATATCTGTCCCTTCATGGGATATCTTTGATGCACTGGTCCCTTCATGGAATATCTGTCCCTTCATGGGCTAAACTTGGTGCACTGGTCCCTTCATGGAATATCTTTGATGCACTGGTCCCTTCATGGGATATCTGTCCCTTCATGGGATATCTTTGATGCACTGGTCCCTTCATGGGATATAAGTCCCTTCATGGGATATCTTTGGTGCACTGGTCCCTTCATGGGATATCTTTGGTGCACTGGTCCCTTCATGGGATATCTTTGATGCACTGGTCCCTTCATGGGATGTCTTTGATGCACTGGTCCCTTCATGGGATATCTTTGATGCACTGGTCCCTTCATGGGATATCTTTGATGCACTGGTCCCTTCATGGGATATCTTTGATGCACTGGTCCCTTCATGGGATATCTTTGGTGCGCTGGTCCCTTCATGGGATATCTGTCCCTTCATGGGATATCTATAATGCACTGGTCCCTTCATGGGATATCGGTCCCTTTTAGGGGATATCTTTGGTGCACTGGTCCCTTCATGGGATATCTGTCCCTTTATGGGATATCTTTGGTGCACTGGTCCCTTCATGGGATATCTGTCCCTTCGTGGGATATCTTTGGTGCACTGGTCCCTTCATGGGATATCTTTGGTGCACTGGTCCCTTCATGGGATGTCTTTGATGCCTGGTCCCTTAATGGGATGTCTTTGATGCCTGGTCCCTTCATTGGATATCTTTGATGCAATGGTCCCTTCATGGGATATCTTTGATGCACTAGTCCCTTCATGGGATATCTTTTGTGCACTGGTCCCTTCATGGGATATCTGTCCCTTTATGGGATATCTTTGGTGCACTGGTCCCTTCATGGGATATCTGTCCCTTCATGGGATATCTTTTGTGCACTGGTCCCTTCATGGGATATCTGTCCCTTCATGGGATATCTTTTGTGCACTGGTCCCTTGATGGGATATCTGTCCCTTCATGGGATATCTTTGGTGCACTGGTCCCTTCATGGGATATCGGTCCCTTTATGGGATATCTTTGGTGCACTGGTCCCTTCATGGGATATCTGTCCCTTCATGGGATATCTTTTGTGCACTGGTCCCTTGATGGGATATCTGTCCCTTCATGGGATATCTTTGATGCACTGGTCCCTTCATGGGATATCTTTGATGCACTGGTCCCTTCATGGGATATTTTTGATGCACTGGTCCCTTCATGGGATATCTTTGATGCACTGGTCCCTTCATGGGATATCTTTGGTGCACTGGTCCCTTCATGGGATATCTTTGGTGCACTGGTCCCTTCATGGGATATCTTTGGTGCACTGGTCCCTTCATGGGATATCTGTCCCTTCATGGGATATCTTTGGTGCACTGGTCCCTTCATGGGATATCGGTCCCTTTATGGGTTATCTTTGGTGCACTGGTCCCTTCATTGAATATCTGTCCCTTCATGGGATATCTGTTGTGCACTGGTCCCTTCATGGGATATCTTTTGTGCACTGGTCCCTTCATGGGATATCTGTCCCTTCATGGGATATCTTTGATGCACTGGTCCCTTCATGGGATATCTTTGATGCACTGGTCCCTTCATGGGATATCTTTGGTGCACTGGTCCCTTCATGGGATATCTTTGGTGAACTGGTCCCTTCATGGGATATCTGTCCCTTCATGGGATATTTTTGATGCACTGGTCCCTTCATGGGATATCTGTCCCTTCATGGGATATCTTTGGTGCACTGGTCCCTTCATGGGATATCGGTCCCTTTATGGGTTATCTTTGGTGCACTGGTCCCTTCATGGGATATCTGTCCCTTTATGGGTTATCTTTGGTGCACTGGTCCCTTCATGGGATATCTGTCCCTTCATGGGATATCTTTTGTGCACTGGTCCCTTCATGGGATATCTTTTGTGCACTGGTCCCTTCATGGGATATCTGTCCCTTCATGGGATATCTTTGATGCACTGGTCCCTTCATGGGATATCTTTGATGCACTGGTCTCTTCATGGGATATCTTTGATGCACTGGTCCCTTCATGGGATATCTTTGATGCACTGGTCCCTTCATGGGATATCATTGATGCACTGGTCCCTTCATGGGATATCTTTGGTGAACTGGTCCCTTCATGGGATATCTGTCCCTTCATGGGATATCTTTGATGCACTGGTCCCTTCATGGGATCTGTCCCTTCATGGGATATCTTTGATGCACTGGTCCCTTCATGGGATATCTTTGATGCACTGGTCCCTTCATGGGATATCTTTGATGCACTGGTCCCTTCATGGGATATCTTTGATGCACTGGTCCCTTCATGGGATATCTGTCCCTTCATGGGATATCTTTGGTGCATGGTCCGTTCATGGGATATCTTTGGTGCACTGGTCCCTTATTGGGATATCTGTCCCTTCATGGGATATCTTTGGTGCACTGGTCCCTTCATGGGATATCTTTGGTGCACTGGTCCCTTCATGGGATATCTTTGGTGCACTGGTCCCTTCATGGGATATCTTTGGTGCACTGGTCCCTTCATAAATATCTTTGGTGCACTGGTCCCTTGATGGGATGTCTTTGATGCACTGGTCCCTTCATGGGATGTCATTGATGCACTGGTCCCTTCATGGGATATCTTTGATGCACTGGTCCCTTCATGGGATATCTGTCCCTTCATGGGAGATCTTTGATGCACTGGTCCCTTCATGGGATATCTGTCCCTTTATGGGATATCTTTTGTGCACTGGTCCCTTCATGGGATATCTTTTGTGCACTGGTCCCTTCATGGGATATCCGTCCCTTCATGGGATATCTTTGGTGCACTGGTCCCTTCATGGGATATCTTTGATGCACTGGTCCCTTCATGGGATGTCTTTGATGCACTGGTCCCTTCATGGGATATCTTTGATGCAATGGTCCCTTCATGGGATATCTTTGATGCACTGGTCCGTTCATGGGATATCTTTTGTGCACTGGTCCCTTCATGGGATATCTTTGATGCACTGGTCCCTTCATGGGATATCTGTCCCTTCATGGGATATCTTTGGTGAACTGGTCCCTTCATGGGATATCTGTCCCTTCATGGGATATCTTTGATGCACTGGTCCCTTCATGGGATCTGTCCCTTCATGGGATATCTTTGATGCACTGGTCCCTTCATGGGATATCTTTGATGCACTGGTCCCTTCATGGGATATCTTTGATGCACTGGTCCCTTCATGGGATATCTGTCCCTTCATGGGATATCTTTGGTGCATGGTCCGTTCATGGGATATCTTTGGTGCACTGGTCCCTTATTGGGATATCTGTCCCTTCATGGGATATCTTTGGTGCACTGGTCCCTTCATGGGATATCTTTGGTGCACTGGTCCCTTCATGGGATATCTTTGGTGCACTGGTCCCTTCATGGGATATCTTTGGTGCACTGGTCCCTTCATGGGATATCTTTGGTGCACTGGTCCCTTCATGGGATATCTGTCCCTTTATGGGATATGTTTTGTGCACTGGTCCCTTCATGGGATATCTGTCCCTTCATGGGATATCTTTCGTGCACTGGTCCCTTCATGGGATATCTGTCCCTTCATGGGATATCTTTTGTGCACTGGTCCCTTCATGGGATATCTGTCCCTTCATGGGATATCTTTGGTGCACTGGTCCCTTCATGGGATATCTTTGATGCACTGGTCCCTTCATGGGATGTCTTTGATGCACTGGTCCCTTCATGGGATATCTTTGATGCAATGGTCCCTTCATGGGATATCTTTGATGCACTGGTCCCTTCATGGGATATCTTTGATGCACTGGTCCCTTCATGGGATATCTTTGATGCACTGGTCCCTTCATGGGATATCTGTCCCTTCATGGGATATCTTTGATGCACTGGTCCCTTCATGGGATATCTGTCCCTTCATGGGATATCTTTGATGCACTGGTCCCTTCATGGGATATCTTTGGTGCACTGGTCCTTTCATGGGATATCTGTCCCTTCATGGGATATCTTTGATGCACTGGTCCCTTCATGGAATATCTGTCCCTTCATGGGCTAACCTTGGTGCACTGGTCCCTTCATATGATATCAGTCCCTTCAATGGGATATCCTTGGTGCACTGGTCCCTTCATGGGATATCTTTGATGCACTGGTCCCTTCATGGGATATCTTTGATGCACTGGTCCCTTCATGGGATATCTTTGATGCACTGGTCCCTTCATGGGATATCTTTGGTGCACTGGTCCTTTCATGGGATATCTGTCCCTTAATGGGATATCTTTGATGCACTGGTCCCTTCATGGGATATCTGTCCCTTCATGGGTTATCTTTTGTGCACTGGTCCCTTCATGGGATATCTTTGATGCACTGGTCCCTTCATGGGATATCTGTCCCTTCATGGGATATCTTTGATGCACTGGTCCCTTCATGGGATATCTGTCCCTTAATGGGATATCTTTGATGCACTGGTCCCTTCATGGGATATCTGTCCCTTCATGGGATATCTTTGATGCAATGGTCCCTTCATGGGATATCTTTGATGCACTGGTCCCTTCATGGGATATCTTTGGTGCACTGGTCCCTTCATGGGATATCTTTGGTGCACTGGTCCCTTCATGGGATATCTTTGGTGCACTGGTCCCTTCATGGGATATCTTTGATGCACTGGTCCCTTCATGGGATATCTTTGGTGCACTGGTCCCTTCATGGGATATCTGTCCCTTCATGGGATATCTTTGATGCACGGTCCCTTCATGGGATATCTGTCCCTTCATGGGATATCTTTGATGCACTGGTCCCTTCATGGGATATCTGTCCCTTCATGGGATATCTTTGATGCACTGGTCCCTTCATGGGATATCTTTGGTGCACTGGTCCTTTCATGGGATATCTGTCCCTTCATGGGATATCTTTGATGCACTGGTCCCTTCATGGAATATCTGTCCCTTCATGGGCTAAACTTGGTGCACTGGTCCCTTCATGGAATATCTTTGATGCACTGGTCCCTTCATGGGATATCTGTCCCTTCATGGGATATCTTTGATGCACTGGTCCCTTCATGGGATATAAGTCCCTTCATGGGATATCTTTGGTGCACTGGTCCCTTCATGGGATATCTTTGGTGCACTGGTCCCTTCATGGGATATCTTTGATGCACTGGTCCCTTCATGGGATGTCTTTGATGCACTGGTCCCTTCATGGGATATCTTTGATGCACTGGTCCCTTCATGGGATATCTTTGATGCACTGGTCCCTTCATGGGATATCTTTGATGCACTGGTCCCTTCATGGGATATCTTTGGTGCGCTGGTCCCTTCATGGGATATCTGTCCCTTCATGGGATATCTATAATGTACTGGTCCCTTCATGGGATATCGGTCCCTTTTAGGGGATATCTTTGGTGCACTGGTCCCTTCATGGGATATCTGTCCCTTTATGGGATATCTTTGGTGCACTGGTCCCTTCATGGGATATCTGTCCCTTCGTGGGATATCTTTGGTGCACTGGTCCCTTCATGGGATATCTTTGGTGCACTGGTCCCTTCATGGGATGTCTTTGATGCCTGGTCCCTTCATTGGATATCTTTGATGCAATGGTCCCTTCATGGGATATCTTTGATGCACTAGTCCCTTCATGGGATATCTTTTGTGCACTGGTCCCTTCATGGGATATCTGTCCCTTTATGGGATATCTTTGGTGCACTGGTCCCTTCATGGGATATCTGTCCCTTCATGGGATATCTTTTGTGCACTGGTCCCTTCATGGGATATCTGTCCCTTCATGGGATATCTTTTGTGCACTGGTCCCTTGATGGGATATCTGTCCCTTCATGGGATATCTTTGGTGCACTGGTCCCTTCATGGGATATCGGTCCCTTTATGGGATATCTTTGGTGCACTGGTCCCTTCATGGGATATCTGTCCCTTCATGGGATATCTTTTGTGCACTGGTCCCTTGATGGGATATCTGTCCCTTCATGGGATATCTTTGGTGCACTGGTCCCTTCATGGGATATCTTTGATGCACTGGTCCCTTCATGGGATATCTTTGGTGCACTGGTCCCTTCATGGGATATCTTTGGTGCACTGGTCCCTTCATGGGATATCTTTGGTGCACTGGTCCCTTCATGGGATATCTGTCCCTTCATGGGATATCTTTGGTGCACTGGTCCCTTCATGGGATATCGGTCCCTTTATGGGTTATCTTTGGTGCACTGGTCCCTTCATTGAATATCTGTCCCTTCATGGGATATCTTTTGTGCACTGGTCCCTTCATGGGATATCTTTTGTGCACTGGTCCCTTCATGGGATATCTGTCCCTTCATGGGATATCTTTGATGCACTGGTCCCTTCATGGGATATCTTTGATGCACTGGTCCCTTCATCGGATATCTTTGGTGCACTGGTCCCTTCATGGGATATCTTTGGTGAACTGGTCCCTTCATGGGATATCTGTCCCTTCATGGGATATTTTTGATGCACTGGTCCCTTCATGGGATATCTGTCCCTTCATGGGATATCTTTGGTGCACTGGTCCCTTCATGGGATATCGGTCCCTTTATGGGTTATCTTTGGTGCACTGGTCCCTTCATGGGATATCTGTCCCTTTATGGGTTATCTTTGGTGCACTGGTCCCTTCATGGGATATCTGTCCCTTCATGGGATATCTTTTGTGCACTGGTCCCTTCATGGGATATCTTTTGTGCACTGGTCCCTTCATGGGATATCTGTCCCTTCATGGGATATCTTTGATGCACTGGTCCCTTCATGGGATATCTTTGATGCACTGGTCCCTTCATGGGATATCTTTGATGCACTGGTCCCTTCATAGGATATCTTTGATGCACTGGTCCCTTCATGGGATATCATTGATGCACTGGTCCCTTCATGGGATATCTTTGGTGAACTGGTCCCTTCATGGGATATCTGTCCCTTCATGGGATATCTTTGATGCACTGGTCCCTTCATGGGATCTGTCCCTTCATGGGATATCTTTGATGCACTGGTCCCTTCATGGGATATCTTTGATGCACTGGTCCCTTCATGGGATATCTTTGATGCACTGGTCCCTTCATGGGATATCTTTGATGCACTGGTCCCTTCATGGGATATCTGTCCCTTCATGGGATATCTTTGGTGCATGGTCCGTTCATGGGATATCTTTGGTGCACTGGTCCCTTATTGGGATATCTGTCCCTTCATGGGATATCTTTGGTGCACTGGTCCCTTCATGGGATATCTTTGGTGCACTGGTCCCTTCATGGGATATCTTTGGTGCACTGGTCCCTTCATGGGATATCTTTGGTGCACTGGTCCCTTCATAGATATCTTTGGTGCACTGGTCCCTTGATGGGATGTCTTTGATGCACTGGTCCCTTCATGGGATGTCATTGATGCACTGGTCCCTTCATGGGATATCTTTGATGCACTGGTCCCTTCATGGGATATCTGTCCCTTCATGGGATATCTTTGATGCACTGGTCCCTTCATGGGATATCTGTCCCTTTATGGGATATCTTTGATGCACTGGTCCCTTCATGGGATGTCTTTGATGCACTGGTCCCTTCATGGGATATCTTTGATGCAATGGTCCCTTCATGGGATATCTTTGATGCACTGGTCCCTTCATGGGATATCTTTTGTGCACTGGTCCCTTCATGGGAAATCTTTAATGCACTGGTCCCTTCATGGGATATCTGTCCCTTCATGGGGTATCTTTGATGCACTGGTCCCTTCATGGGATATCTGTCCCTTCATGGGATATCTTTGATGCACTGGTCCCTTCATGGGATATCTTTGGTGCACTGGTCCTTTCATGGGATATCTGTCCCTTCATGGGATATCTTTTGTGCACTGGTCCCTTCATGGGATATCTGTCCCTTCATGGGATATCTTTGGTGCACTGGTCCCTTCATGAGATATCTTTGATGCACTGGTCCCTTCATGGGATATCTTTAGTGCACTGGTCCCTTCATGGGATATCTTTAGTGCACTGGTCCCTTCATGGGATATCTTTTGTGCACTGGTCCCTTCATGGGATATCTGTCCCTTCATGGGATATCTTTTGTGCACTGGTCCCTTCATGGGATATCTTTTGTGCACTGGTCCCTTCATGGGATATCTGTCCCTTCATGGGATATCTTTGGTGCACTGGTCCCTTCATGGGATATCTTTGATGCACTGGTCCCTTCATGGGATGTCTTTGATGCACTGGTCCCTTCATGGGATATCTTTGATGCACTGGTCCCTTCATGGGATATCTTTGATGCACTGGTCCCTTCATGGGATATCTTGTGTGCACTGGTCCCTTCATGGGATATCTTTGATGCACTGGTCCCTTCTTGGGATATCTTTGATGCACTGGTCCCTTCATGGGATATCTTTAGTGCACTGGTCCCTTCATGGGATATCTTTAGTGCACTGGTCCCTTCATGGGATATCTTTTGTGCACTGGTCCCTTCATGGGATATCTGTCCCTTCATGGGATATCTTTTGTGCACTGGTCCCTTCATGGGATATCTTTTGTGCACTGGTCCCTTCATGGGATATCTGTCCCTTCATGGGATATCTTTGGTGCACTGGTCCCTTCATGGGATATCTTTGATGCACTGGTCCCTTCATGGGATATCTTTGATGCACTGGTCCCTTCATGGGATGTCTTTGATGCACTGGTCCCTTCATGGGATATCTTTGATGCAATGGTCCCTTCATGGGATATCTTTGATGCACTGGTCCCTTCATGGGATATCTTTTGTGCACTGGTCCCTTCATGGGATATCTTTGATGCACTGGTCCCTTCATGGGATATCTGTCCCTTCATGGGATATCTTTGATGCACTGGTCCCTTCATGGGATATCTTTGGTGCACTGGTCCTTTCATGGGATATCTGTCCCTTCATGGGATATCTTTGATGCACTGGTCCCTTCATGGAATATCTGTCGATTTATGGGCTAACCTTGGTGCACTGGTCCCTTCATGGGATATCAGTCCCTTCATGGGATATCTTTGATGCACTGGTCCCTTCATGGGATATCTTTGGTGCACTGGTCCTTTCATGGGATATCTGTCCCTTCATGGGCTAACCTTGGTGCACTGGTCCCTTCATGGGATATCAGTCCCTTCAATGGGATATCTTTGGTGCACTGGTCCCTTCATGGGCTATCTTTGATGCACTGGTCCCTTCATGGGATATCTTTGATGCACTGGTCCCTTCATGGGATATCTTTGATGCACTGGTCCCTTCATGGGATATCTTTGATGCACTGGTCCCTTCATGGGATATCTTTGATGCACTGGTCCCTTCATGGGATATCTTTGGTGCACTGGTCCTTTCATGGGATATCTGTCCCTTAATGGGATATCTTTGATGCACTGGTCCCTTCATGGGATATCTGTCCCTTCATGGGATATCTTTTGTGCACTGGTCCCTTCATGGGATATCTGTCCCTTCATGGTATATTTTTGATGCACTGGTCCCTTCATGGGATATCTGTCCCTTCATGGGATATCTTTGATGCAATGGTCCCTTCATGGGATATCTTTGATGCACTGGTCCCTTCATGGGATATCTGTCCCTTCATGGGATATCTTTGATGCACTGGTCCCTTCATGGGATATCTGTCCCTTCATGGGATATCTTTGATGCAATGGTCCCTTCATGGGATATCTATAATGCACTGGTCCCTTCATGGGATATCGGTCCCTTTTAGGGGATATCTTTGGTGCACTGGTCCCTTCATGGGATATCTGTCCCTTTATGGGATATCTTTGGTGCACTGGTCCCTTCATGGGATATCTGTCCCTTCGTGGGATATCTTTGGTGCACTGGTCCCTTCATGGGATATCTTTGGTGCACTGGTCCCTTCATGGGATGTCTTTGATGCCTGGTCCCTTCATTGGATATCTTTGATGCAATGGTCCCTTCATGGGATATCTTTGATGCACTAGTCCCTTCATGGGATATCTTTTGTGCACTGGTCCCTTCATGGGATATCTGTCCCTTTATGGGATATCTTTGGTGCACTGGTCCCTTCATGGGATATCTGTCCCTTCATGGGATATCTTTTGTGCACTGGTCCCTTCATGGGATATCTGTCCCTTCATGGGATATCTTTTGTGCACTGGTCCCTTGATGGGATATCTGTCCCTTCATGGGATATCTTTGGTGCACTGGTCCCTTCATGGGATATCGGTCCCTTTATGGGATATCTTTGGTGCACTGGTCCCTTCATGGGATATCTGTCCCTTCATGGGATATCTTTTGTGCACTGGTCCCTTGATGGGATATCTGTCCCTTCATGGGATATCTTTGATGCACTGGTCCCTTCATGGGATATCTTTGATGCACTGGTCCCTTCATGGGATATTTTTGATGCACTGGTCCCTTCATGGGATATCTTTGATGCACTGGTCCCTTCATGGGATATCTTTGGTGCACTGGTCCCTTCATGGGATATCTTTGGTGCACTGGTCCCTTCATGGGATATCTTTGGTGCACTGGTCCCTTCATGGGATATCTGTCCCTTCATGGGATATCTTTGGTGCACTGGTCCCTTCATGGGATATCGGTCCCTTTATGGGTTATCTTTGGTGCACTGGTCCCTTCATTGAATATCTGTCCCTTCATGGGATATCTTTTGTGCACTGGTCCCTTCATGGGATATCTGTCCCTTCATGGGATATCTTTGATGCACTGGTCCCTTCATGGGATATCTTTGATGCACTGGTCCCTTCATGGGATATCTTTGGTGCACTGGTCCCTTCATGGGATATCTTTGGTGAACTGGTCCCTTCATGGGATATCTGTCCCTTCATGGGATATTTTTGATGCACTGGTCCCTTCATGGGATATCTGTCCCTTCATGGGATATCTTTGGTGCACTGGTCCCTTCATGGGATATCGGTCCCTTTATGGGTTATCTTTGGTGCACTGGTCCCTTCATGGGATATCTGTCCCTTTATGGGTTATCTTTGGTGCACTGGTCCCTTCATGGGATATCTGTCCCTTCATGGGATATCTTTTGTGCACTGGTCCCTTCATGGGATATCTTTTGTGCACTGGTCCCTTCATGGGATATCTGTCCCTTCATGGGATATCTTTGATGCACTGGTCCCTTCATGGGATATCTTTGATGCACTGGTCCCTTCATGGGATATCTTTGATGCACTGGTCCCTTCATGGGATATCTTTGATGCACTGGTCCCTTCATGGGATATCATTGATGCACTGGTCCCTTCATGGGATATCTTTGGTGAACTGGTCCCTTCATGGGATATCTGTCCCTTCATGGGATATCTTTGATGCACTGGTCCCTTCATGGGATCTCTCCCTTCATGGGATATCTTTGATGCACTGGTCCCTTCATGGGATATCTTTGATGCACTGGTCCCTTCATGGGATATCTTTGATGCACTGGTCCCTTCATGGGATATCTTTGATGCACTGGTCCCTTCATGGGATATCTGTCCCTTCATGGGATATCTTTGGTGCATGGTCCGTTCATGGGATATCTTTGGTGCACTGGTCCCTTATTGGGATATCTGTCCCTTCATGGGATATCTTTGGTGCACTGGTCCCTTCATGGGATATCTTTGGTGCACTGGTCCCTTCATGGGATATCTTTGGTGCACTGGTCCCTTCATGGGATATCTTTGGTGCACTGGTCCCTTCATAGATATCTTTGGTGCACTGGTCCCTTGATGGGATGTCTTTGATGCACTGGTCCCTTCATGGGATGTCATTGATGCACTGGTCCCTTCATGGGATATCTTTGATGCACTGGTCCCTTCATGGGATGTCATTGATGCACTGGTCCCTTCATGGGATATCTTTGATGCACTGGTCCCTTCATGGGATATCTGTCCCTTCATGGGAGATCTTTGATGCACTGGTCCCTTCATGGGATATCTGTCCCTTTATGGGATATCTTTTGTGCACTGGTCCCTTCATGGGATATCTTTTGTGCACTGGTCCCTTCATGGGATATCCGTCCCTTCATGGGATATCTTTGGTGCACTGGTCCCTTCATGGGATATCTTTGATGCACTGGTCCCTTCATGGGATGTCTTTGATGCACTGGTCCCTTCATGGGATATCTTTGATGCAATGGTCCCTTCATGGGATATCTTTGATGCACTGGTCCCTTCATGGGATATCTTTTGTGCACTGGTCCCTTCATGGGATATCTTTGATGCACTGGTCCCTTCATGGGATATCTGTCCCTTCATGGGATATCTTTGGTGAACTGGTCCCTTCATGGGATATCTGTCCCTTCATGGGATATCTTTGATGCACTGGTCCCTTCATGGGATCTGTCCCTTCATGGGATATCTTTGATGCACTGGTCCCTTCATGGGATATCTTTGATGCACTGGTCCCTTCATGGGATATCTTTGATGCACTGGTCCCTTCATGGGATATCTTTGGTGCACTGGTCCCTTCATGGGATATCTTTGGTGCACTGGTCACTTCATGGGATATCTGTCCCTTCATGGGATATCTTTGGTGCATGGTCCGTTCATGGGATATCTTTGGTGCACTGGTCCCTTATTGGGATATCTGTCCCTTCATGGGATATCTTTGGTGCACTGGTCCCTTCATGGGATATCTTTGGTGCACTGGTCCCTTCATGGGATATCTTTGGTGCACTGGTCCCTTCATGGGATATCTTTGGTGCACTGGTCCCTTCATGGGATATCTGTCCCTTTATGGGATATCTTTTGTGCACTGGTCCCTTCATGGGATATCTGTCCCTTCATGGGATATCTTTCGTGCACTGGTCCCTTCATGGGATATCTGTCCCTTCATGGGATATCTTTTGTGCACTGGTCCCTTCATGGGATATCTGTCCCTTCATGGGATATCTTTGGTGCACTGGTCCCTTCATGGGATATCTTTGATGCACTGGTCCCTTCATGGGATGTCTTTGATGCACTGGTCCCTTCATGGGATATCTTTGATGCAATGGTCCCTTCATGGGATATCTTTGATGCACTGGTCCCTTCATGGGATATCTTTTGTGCACTGGTCCCTTCATGGGATATCTTTGATGCACTGGTCCCTTCATGGGATATCTGTCCCTTCATGGGATATCTTTGATGCACTGGTCCCTTCATGGGATATCTGTCCCTTCATGGGATATCTTTGATCCACTGGTCCCTTCATGGGATATCTTTGGTGCACTGGTCCTTTCATGGGATATCTGTCCCTTCATGGGATATCTTTGATGCACTGGTCCCTTCATGGAATATCTGTCCCTTCATGGGCTAACCTTGGTGCACTGGTCCCTTCATATGATATCAGTCCCTTCAATGGGATATCCTTGGTGCACTGGTCCCTTCATGGGATATCTTTGATGCACTGGTCCCTTCATGGGATATCTTTGATGCACTGGTCCCTTCATGGGATATCTTTGATGCACTGGTCCCTTCATGGGATATCTTTGGTGCACTGGTCCTTTCATGGGATATCTGTCCCTTAATGGGATATCTTTGATGCACTGGTCCCTTCATGGGATATCTGTCCCTTCATGGGTTATCTTTTGTGCACTGGTCCCTTCATGGGATATCTTTGATGCACTGGTCCCTTCATGGGATATCTGTCCCTTCATGGGATATCTTTGATGCACTGGTCCCTTCATGGGATATCTGTCCCTTAATGGGATATCTTTGATGCACTGGTCCCTTCATGGGATATCCGTCCCTTCATGGGATATCTTTGATGCAATGGTCCCTTCATGGGATATCTTTGATGCACTGGTCCCTTCATGGGATATCTTTGGTGCACTGGTCCCTTCATGGGATATCTTTGGTGCACTGGTCCCTTCATGGGATATCTTTGATGCACTGGTCCCTTCATGGGATATCTTTGGTGCACTGGTCCCTTCATGGGATATCTGTCCCTTCATGGGATATCTTTGATGCACGGTCCCTTCATGGGATATCTGTCCCTTCATGGGATATCTTTGATGCACTGGTCCCTTCATGGGATATCTGTCCCTTCATGGGATATCTTTGATGCACTGGTCCCTTCATGGGATATCTTTGGTGCACTGGTCCTTTCATGGGATATCTGTCCCTTCATGGGATATCTTTGATGCACTGGTCCCTTCATGGAATATCTGTCCCTTCATGGGCTAAACTTGGTGCACTGGTCCCTTCATGGAATATCTTTGATGCACTGGTCCCTTCATGGGATATCTGTCCCTTCATGGGATATCTTTGATGCACTGGTCCCTTCATGGGATATAAGTCCCTTCATGGGATATCTTTGGTGCACTGGTCCCTTCATGGGATATCTTTGGTGCACTGGTCCCTTCATGGGATATCTTTGATGCACTGGTCCCTTCATGGGATGTCTTTGATGCACTGGTCCCTTCATGGGATATCTTTGATGCACTGGTCCCTTCATGGGATATCTTTGATGCACTGGTCCCTTCATGGGATATCTTTGATGCACTGGTCCCTTCATGGGATATCTTTGGTGCGCTGGTCCCTTCATGGGATATCTGTCCCTTCATGGGATATCTATAATGTACTGGTCCCTTCATGGGATATCGGTCCCTTTTAGGGGATATCTTTGGTGCACTGGTCCCTTCATGGGATATCTGTCCCTTTATGGGATATCTTTGGTGCACTGGTCCCTTCATGGGATATCTGTCCCTTCGTGGGATATCTTTGGTGCACTGGTCCCTTCATGGGATATCTTTGGTGCACTGGTCCCTTCATGGGATGTCTTTGATGCCTGGTCCCTTCATTGGATATCTTTGATGCAATGGTCCCTTCATGGGATATCTTTGATGCACTAGTCCCTTCATGGGATATCTTTTGTGCACTGGTCCCTTCATGGGATATCTGTCCCTTTATGGGATATCTTTGGTGCACTGGTCCCTTCATGGGATATCTGTCCCTTCATGGGATATCTTTTGTGCACTGGTCCCTTCATGGGATATCTGTCCCTTCATGGGATATCTTTTGTGCACTGGTCCCTTGATGGGATATCTGTCCCTTCATGGGATATCTTTGGTGCACTGGTCCCTTCATGGGATATCGGTCCCTTTATGGGATATCTTTGGTGCACTGGTCCCTTCATGGGATATCTGTCCCTTCATGGGATATCTTTTGTGCACTGGTCCCTTGATGGGATATCTGTCCCTTCATGGGATATCTTTGATGCACTGGTCCCTTCATGGGATATCTTTGATGCACTGGTCCCTTCATGGGATATCTTTGATGCACTGGTCCCTTCATGGGATATCTTTGGTGCACTGGTCCCTTCATGGGATATCTTTGGTGCACTGGTCCCTTCATGGGATATCTTTAGTGCACTGGTCCCTTCATGGGATATCTGTCCCTTCATGGGATATCTTTGGTGCACTGGTCCCTTCATGGGATATCGGTCCCTTTATGGGTTATCTTTGGTGCACTGGTCCCTTCATTGAATATCTGTCCCTTCATGGGATATCTTTTGTGCACTGGTCCCTTCATGGGATATCTTTTGTGCACTGGTCCCTTCATGGGATATCTGTCCCTTCATGGGATATCTTTGATGCACTGGTCCCTTCATGGGATATCTTTGATGCACTGGTCCCTTCATGGGATATCTTTGGTGCACTGGTCCCTTCATGGGATATCTTTGGTGAACTGGTCCCTTCATGGGATATCTGTCCCTTCATGGGATATTTTTGATGCACTGGTCCCTTCATGGGATATCTGTCCCTTCATGGGATATCTTTGGTGCACTGGTCCCTTCATGGGATATCGGTCCCTTTATGGGTTATCTTTGGTGCACTGGTCCCTTCATGGGATATCTGTCCCTTTATGGGTTATCTTTGGTGCACTGGTCCCTTCATGGGATATCTGTCCCTTCATGGGATATCTTTTGTGCACTGGTCCCTTCATGGGATATCTTTTGTGCACTGGTCCCTTCATGGGATATCTGTCCCTTCATGGGATATCTTTGATGCACTGGTCCCTTCATGGGATATCTTTGATGCACTGGTCCCTTCATGGGATATCTTTGATGCACTGGTCCCTTCATGGGATATCTTTGATGCACTGGTCCCTTCATGGGATATCATTGATGCACTGGTCCCTTCATGGGATATCTTTGGTGAACTGGTCCCTTCATGGGATATCTGTCCCATCATGGGATATCTTTGATGCACTGGTCCCTTCATGGGATCTGTCCCTTCATGGGATATCTTTGATGCACTGGTCCCTTCATGGGATATCTTTGATGCACTGGTCCCTTCATGGGATATCTTTGATGCACTGGTCCCTTCATGGGATATCTTTGATGCACTGGTCCCTTCATGGGATATCTGTCCCTTCATGGGATATCTTTGGTGCATGGTCCGTTCATGGGATATCTTTGGTGCACTGGTCCCTTATTGGGATATCTGTCCCTTCATGGGATATCTTTGGTGCACTGGTCCCTTCATGGGATATCTTTGGTGCACTGGTCCCTTCATGGGATATCTTTGGTGCACTGGTCCCTTCATGGGATATCTTTGGTGCACTGGTCCCTTCATAGATATCTTTGGTGCACTGGTCCCTTGATGGGATGTCTTTGATGCACTGGTCCCTTCATGGGATGTCTTTGATGCACTGGTCCCTTCATGGGATATCTTTGATGCAATGGTCCCTTCATGGGATATCTTTGATGCACTGGTCCCTTCATGGGATATCTTTTGTGCACTGGTCCCTTCATGGGAAATCTTTAATGCACTGGTCCCTTCATGGGATATCTGTCCCTTCATGGGGTATCTTTGATGCACTGGTCCCTTCATGGGATATCTGTCCCTTCATGGGATATCTTTGATGCACTGGTCCCTTCATGGGATATCTTTGGTGCACTGGTCCTTTCATGGGATATCTGTCCCTTCATGGGATATCTTTTGTGCACTGGTCCCTTCATGGGATATCTGTCCCTTCATGGGATATCTTTGGTGCACTGGTCCCTTCATGAGATATCTTTGATGCACTGGTCCCTTCATGGGATATCTTTAGTGCACTGGTCCCTTCATGGGATATCTTTAGTGCACTGGTCCCTTCATGGGATATCTTTTGTGCACTGGTCCCTTCATGGGATATCTGTCCCTTCATGGGATATCTTTTGTGCACTGGTCCCTTCATGGGATATCTTTTGTGCACTGGTCCCTTCATGGGATATCTGTCCCTTCATGGGATATCTTTGGTGCACTGGTCCCTTCATGGGATATCTTTGATGCACTGGTCCCTTCATGGGATGTCTTTGATGCACTGGTCCCTTCATGGGATATCTTTGATGCACTGGTCCCTTCATGGGATATCTTTGATGCACTGGTCCCTTCATGGGATATCTTGTGTGCACTGGTCCCTTCATGGGATATCTTTGATGCACTGGTCCCTTCATGGGATATCTTTGATGCACTGGTCCCTTCATGGGATATCTTTAGTGCACTGGTCCCTTCATGGGATATCTTTAGTGCACTGGTCCCTTCATGGGATATCTTTTGTGCACTGGTCCCTTCATGGGATATCTGTCCCTTCATGGGATATCTTTTGTGCACTGGTCCCTTCATGGGATATCTTTTGTGCACTGGTCCCTTCATGGGATATCTGTCCCTTCATGGGATATCTTTGGTGCACTGGTCCCTTCATGGGATATCTTTGATGCACTGGTCCCTTCATGGGATATCTTTGATGCACTGGTCCCTTCATGGGATGTCTTTGATGCACTGGTCCCTTCATGGGATATCTTTGATGCAATGGTCCCTTCATGGGATATCTTTGATGCACTGGTCCCTTCATGGGATATCTTTTGTGCACTGGTCCCTTCATGGGATATCTTTGATGCACTGGTCCCTTCATGGGATATCTGTCCCTTCATGGGATATCTTTGATGCACTGGTCCCTTCATGGGATATCTTTGGTGCACTGGTCCTTTCATGGGATATCTGTCCCTTCATGGGATATCTTTGATGCACTGGTCCCTTCATGGAATATCTGTCGATTTATGGGCTAACCTTGGTGCACTGGTCCCTTCATGGGATATCAGTCCCTTCATGGGATATCTTTGATGCACTGGTCCCTTCATGGGATATCTTTGGTGCACTGGTCCTTTCATGGGATATCTGTCCCTTCATGGGCTAACCTTGGTGCACTGGTCCCTTCATGGGATATCAGTCCCTTCAATGGGATATCTTTGGTGCACTGGTCCCTTCATGGGATATCTTTGATGCACTGGTCCCTTCATGGGATATCTTTGATGCACTGGTCCCTTCATGGGATATCTTTGATGCACTGGTCCCTTCATGGGATATCTTTGATGCACTGGTCCCTTCATGGGATATCTTTGATGCACTGGTCCCTTCATGGGATATCTTTGGTGCACTGGTCCTTTCATGGGATATCTGTCCCTTAATGGGATATCTTTGATGCACTGGTCCCTTCATGGGATATCTGTCCCTTCATGGGATATCTTTTGTGCACTGGTCCCTTCATGGGATATCTGTCCCTTCATGGTATATTTTTGATGCACTGGTCCCTTCATGGGATATCTGTCCCTTCATGGGATATCTTTGATGCAATGGTCCCTTCATGGGATATCTTTGATGCACTGGTCCCTTCATGGGATATCTGTCCCTTCATGGGATATCTTTGATGCACTGGTCCCTTCATGGGATATCTGTCCCTTCATGGGATATCTTTGATGCAATGGTCCCTTCATGGGATATCTATAATGCACTGGTCCCTTCATGGGATATCGGTCCCTTTTAGGGGATATCTTTGGTGCACTGGTCCCTTCATGGGATATCTGTCCCTTTATGGGATATCTTTGGTGCACTGGTCCCTTCATGGGATATCTGTCCCTTCGTGGGATATCTTTGGTGCACTGGTCCCTTCATGGGATATCTTTGGTGCACTGGTCCCTTCATGGGATGTCTTTGATGCCTGGTCCCTTCATTGGATATCTTTGATGCAATGGTCCCTTCATGGGATATCTTTGATGCACTAGTCCCTTCATGGGATATCTTTTGTGCACTGGTCCCTTCATGGGATATCTGTCCCTTTATGGGATATCTTTGGTGCACTGGTCCCTTCATGGGATATCTGTCCCTTCATGGGATATCTTTTGTGCACTGGTCCCTTCATGGGATATCTGTCCCTTCATGGGATATCTTTTGTGCACTGGTCCCTTGATGGGATATCTGTCCCTTCATGGGATATCTTTGGTGCACTGGTCCCTTCATGGGATATCGGTCCCTTTATGGGATATCTTTGGTGCACTGGTCCCTTCATGGGATATCTGTCCCTTCATGGGATATCTTTTGTGCACTGGTCCCTTGATGGGATATCTGTCCCTTCATGGGATATCTTTGATGCACTGGTCCCTTCATGGGATATCTTTGATGCACTGGTCCCTTCATGGGATATTTTTGATGCACTGGTCCCTTCATGGGATATCTTTGATGCACTGGTCCCTTCATGGGATATCTTTGGTGCACTGGTCCCTTCATGGGATATCTTTGGTGCACTGGTCCCTTCATGGGATATCTTTGGTGCACTGGTCCCTTCATGGGATATCTGTCCCTTCATGGGATATCTTTGGTGCACTGGTCCCTTCATGGGATATCAGTCCCTTTATGGGTTATCTTTGGTGCACTGGTCCCTTCATTGAATATCTGTCCCTTCATGGGATATCTTTTGTGCACTGGTCCCTTCATGGGATATCTGTCCCTTCATGGGATATCTTTGATGCACTGGTCCCTTCATGGGATATCTTTGATGCACTGGTCCCTTCATGGGATATCTTTGGTGCACTGGTCCCTTCATGGGATATCTTTGGTGAACTGGTCCCTTCATGGGATATCTGTCCCTTCATGGGATATTTTTGATGCACTGGTCCCTTCATGGGATATCTGTCCCTTCATGGGATATCTTTGGTGCACTGGTCCCTTCATGGGATATCGGTCCCTTTATGGGTTATCTTTGGTGCACTGGTCCCTTCATGGGATATCTGTCCCTTTATGGGTTATCTTTGGTGCACTGGT
This sequence comes from Lissotriton vulgaris, assembly GCF_964263255.1. NCBI lineage: Eukaryota > Metazoa > Chordata > Amphibia > Caudata > Salamandridae > Lissotriton > Lissotriton vulgaris. Next base: position 837,160,632 of record NC_141698.1, read on the forward strand.
CCCTTCATGGGATATCTGTCCCTTCATGGGATATCTTTTGTGCACTGGTCCCTTCATGGGATATCTTTTGTGCACTGGTCCCTTCATGGGATATCTGTCCCTTCATGGGATATCTTTGATGCACTGGTCCCTTCATGGGATATCTTTGATGCACTGGTCCCTTCATGGGATATCTTTGATGCACTGGTCCCTTCATGGGATATCTTTGATGCACTGGTCCCTTCATGGGATATCATTGATGCACTGGTCCCTTCATGGGATATCTTTGGTGAACTGGTCCCTTCATGGGATATCTGTCCCTTCATGGGATATCTTTGATGCACTGGTCCCTTCATGGGATCTGTCCCTTCATGGGATATCTTTGATGCACTGGTCCCTTCATGGGATATCTTTGATGCACTGGTCCCTTCATGGGATATCTTTGATGCACTGGTCCCTTCATGGGATATCTTTGATGCACTGGTCCCTTCATGGGATATCTGTCCCTTCATGGGATATCTTTGGTGCATGGTCCGTTCATGGGATATCTTTGGTGCACTGGTCCCTTATTGGGATATCTGTCCCTTCATGGGATATCTTTGGTGCACTGGTCCCTTCATGGGATATCTTTGGTGCACTGGTCCCTTCATGGGATATCTTTGGTGCACTGGTCCCTTCATGGGATATCTTTGGTGCACTGGTCCCTTCATAGATATCTTTGGTGCACTGGTCCCTTGATGGGATGTCTTTGATGCACTGGTCCCTTCATGGGATGTCATTGATGCACTGGTCCCTTCATGGGATATCTTTGATGCACTGGTCCCTTCATGGGATATCTGTCCCTTCATGGGAGATCTTTGATGCACTGGTCCCTTCATGGGATATCTGTCCCTTTATGGGATATCTTTTGTGCACTGGTCCCTTCATGGGATATCTTTTGTGCACTGGTCCCTTCATGGGATATCCGTCCCTTCATGGGATATCTTTGGTGCACTGGTCCCTTCATGGGATATCTTTGATGCACTGGTCCCTTCATGGGATGTCTTTGATGCACTGGTCCCTTCATGGGATATCTTTGATGCAATGGTCCCTTCATGGGATATCTTTGATGCACTGGTCCCTTCATGGGATATCTTTTGTGCACTGGTCCCTTCATGGGATATCTTTGATGCACTGGTCCCTTCATGGGATATCTGTCCCTTCATGGGATATCTTTGGTGAACTGGTCCCTTCATGGGATATCTGTCCCTTCATGGGATATCTTTGATGCACTGGTCCCTTCATGGGATCTGTCCCTTCATGGGATATCTTTGATGCACTGGTCCCTTCATGGGATATCTTTGATGCACTGGTCCCTTCATGGGATATCTTTGATGCACTGGTCCCTTCATGGGATATCTTTGGTGCACTGGTCCCTTCATGGGATATCTTTGGTGCACTGGTCACTTCATGGGATATCTGTCCCTTCATGGGATATCTTTGGTGCATGGTCCGTTCATGGGATATCTTTGGTGCACTGGTCCCTTATTGGGATATCTGTCCCTTCATGGGATATCTTTGGTGCACTGGTCCCTTCATGGGATATCTTTGGTGCACTGGTCCCTTCATGGGATATCTTTGGTGCACTGGTCCCTTCATGGGATATCTTTGGTGCACTGGTCCCTTCATGGGATATCTTTGGTGCACTGGTCCCTTCATGGGATATCTGTCCCTTTATGGGATATCTTTTGTGCACTGGTCCCTTCATGGGATATCTGTCCCTTCATGGGATATCTTTCGTGCACTGGTCCCTTCATGGGATATCTGTCCCTTCATGGGATATCTTTTGTGCACTGGTCCCTTCATGGGATATCTGTCCCTTCATGGGATATCTTTGGTGCACTGGTCCCTTCATGGGATATCTTTGATGCACTGGTCCCTTCATGGGATGTCTTTGATGCACTGGTCCCTTCATGGGATATCTTTGATGCAATGGTCCCTTCATGGGATATCTTTGATGCACTGGTCCCTTCATGGGATATCTTTTGTGCACTGGTCCCTTCATGGGATATCTTTGATGCACTGGTCCCTTCATGGGATATCTGTCCCTTCATGGGATATCTTTGATGCACTGGTCCCTTCATGGGATATCTGTCCCTTCATGGGATATCTTTGATGCACTGGTCCCTTCATGGGATATCTTTGGTGCACTGGTCCTTTCATGGGATATCTGTCCCTTCATGGGATATCTTTGATGCACTGGTCCCTTCATGGAATATCTGTCCCTTCATGGGCTAACCTTGGTGCACTGGTCCCTTCATATGATATCAGTCCCTTCAATGGGATATCCTTGGTGCACTGGTCCCTTCATGGGATATCTTTGATGCACTGGTCCCTTCATGGGATATCTTTGATGCACTGGTCCCTTCATGGGATATCTTTGATGCACTGGTCCCTTCATGGGATATCTTTGGTGCACTGGTCCTTTCATGGGATATCTGTCCCTTAATGGGATATCTTTGATGCACTGGTCCCTTCATGGGATATCTGTCCCTTCATGGGTTATCTTTTGTGCACTGGTCCCTTCATGGGATATCTTTGATGCACTGGTCCCTTCATGGGATATCTGTCCCTTCATGGGATATCTTTGATGCACTGGTCCCTTCATGGGATATCTGTCCCTTAATGGGATATCTTTGATGCACTGGTCCCTTCATGGGATATCTGTCCCTTCATGGGATATCTTTGATGCAATGGTCCCTTCATGGGATATCTTTGATGCACTGGTCCCTTCATGGGATATCTTTGGTGCACTGGTCCCTTCATGGGATATCTTTGGTGCACTGGTCCCTTCATGGGATATCTTTGGTGCACTGGTCCCTTCATGGGATATCTTTGATGCACTGGTCCCTTCATGGGATATCTTTGGTGCACTGGTCCCTTCATGGGATATCTGTCCCTTCATGGGATATCTTTGATGCACGGTCCCTTCATGGGATATCTGTCCCTTCATGGGATATCTTTGATGCACTGGTCCCTTTATGGGATATCTGTCCCTTCATGGGATATCTTTGATGCACTGGTCCCTTCATGGGATATCTTTGGTGCACTGGTCCTTTCATGGGATATCTGTCCCTTCATGGGATATCTTTGATGCACTGGTCCCTTCATGGAATATCTGTCCCTTCATGGGCTAAACTTGGTGCACTGGTCCCTTCATGGAATATCTTTGATGCACTGGTCCCTTCATGGGATATCTGTCCCTTCATGGGATATCTTTGATGCACTGGTCCCTTCATGGGATATAAGTCCCTTCATGGGATATCTTTGGTGCACTGGTCCCTTCATGGGATATCTTTGGTGCACTGGTCCCTTCATGGGATATCTTTGATGCACTGGTCCCTTCATGGGATGTCTTTGATGCACTGGTCCCTTCATGGGATATCTTTGATGCACTGGTCCCTTCATGGGATATCTTTGATGCACTGGTCCCTTCATGGGATATCTTTGATGCACTGGTCCCTTCATGGGATATCTTTGGTGCGCTGGTCCCTTCATGGGATATCTGTCCCTTCATGGGATATCTATAATGTACTGGTCCCTTCATGGGATATCGGTCCCTTTTAGGGGATATCTTTGGTGCACTGGTCCCTTCATGGGATATCTGTCCCTTTATGGGATATCTTTGGTGCACTGGTCCCTTCATGGGATATCTGTCCCTTCGTGGGATATCTTTGGTGCACTGGTCCCTTCATGGGATATCTTTGGTGCACTGGTCCCTTCATGGGATGTCTTTGATGCCTGGTCCCTTCATTGGATATCTTTGATGCAATGGTCCCTTCATGGGATATCTTTGATGCACTAGTCCCTTCATGGGATATCTTTTGTGCACTGGTCCCTTCATGGGATATCTGTCCCTTTATGGGATATCTTTGGTGCACTGGTCCCTTCATGGGATATCTGTCCCTTCATGGGATATCTTTTGTGCACTGGTCCCTTCATGGGATATCTGTCCCTTCATGGGATATCTTTTGTGCACTGGTCCCTTGATGGGATATCTGTCCCTTCATGGGTTATCTTTGGTGCACTGGTCCCTTCATGGGATATCGGTCCCTTTATGGGATATCTTTGGTGCACTGGTCCCTTCATGGGATATCTGTCCCTTCATGGGATATCTTTTGTGCACTGGTCCCTTGATGGGATATCTGTCCCTTCATGGGATATCTTTGATGCACTGGTCCCTTCATGGGATATCTTTGATGCACTGGTCCCTTCATGGGATATCTTTGATGCACTGGTCCCTTCATGGGATATCTTTGGTGCACTGGTCCCTTCATGGGATATCTTTGGTGCACTGGCCCCTTCATGGGATATCTTTAGTGCACTGGTCCCTTCATGGGATATCTGTCCCTTCATGGGATATCTTTGGTGCACTGGTCCCTTCATGGGATATCGGTCCCTTTATGGGTTATCTTTGGTGCACTGGTCCCTTCATTGAATATCTGTCCCTTCATGGGATATCTTTTGTGCACTGGTCCCTTCATGGGATATCTTTTGTGCACTGGTCCCTTCATGGGATATCTGTCCCTTCATGGGATATCTTTGATGCACTGGTCCCTTCATGGGATATCTTTGATGCACTGGTCCCTTCATGGGATATCTTTGGTGCACTGGTCCCTTCATGGGATATCTTTGGTGAACTGGTCCCTTCATGGGATATCTGTCCCTTCATGGGATATTTTTGATGCACTGGTCCCTTCATGGGATATCTGTCCCTTCATGGGATATCTTTGGTGCACTGGTCCCTTCATGGGATATCGGTCCCTTTATGGGTTATCTTTGGTGCACTGGTCCCTTCATGGGATATCTGTCCCTTTATGGGTTATCTTTGGTGCACTGGTCCCTTCATGGGATATCTGTCCCTTCATGGGATATCTTTTGTGCACTGGTCCCTTCATGGGATATCTTTTGTGCACTGGTCCCTTCATGGGATATCTGTCCCTTCATGGGATATCTTTGATGCACTGGTCCCTTCATGGGATATCTTTGATGCACTGGTCCCTTCATGGGATATCTTTGATGCACTGGTCCCTTCATGGGATATCTTTGATGCACTGGTCCCTTCATGGGATATCATTGATGCACTGGTCCCTTCATGGGATATCTTTGGTGAACTGGTCCCTTCATGGGATATCTGTCCCATCATGGGATATCTTTGATGCACTGGTCCCTTCATGGGATCTGTCCCTTCATGGGATATCTTTGATGCACTGGTCCCTTCATGGGATATCTTTGATGCACTGGTCCCTTCATGGGATATCTTTGATGCACTGGTCCCTTCATGGGATATCTTTGATGCACTGGTCCCTTCATGGGATATCTGTCCCTTCATGGGATATCTTTGGTGCATGGTCCGTTCATGGGATATCTTTGGTGCACTGGTCCCTTATTGGGATATCTGTCCCTTCATGGGATATCTTTGGTGCACTGGTCCCTTCATGGGATATCTTTGGTGCACTGGTCCCTTCATGGGATATCTTTGGTGCACTGGTCCCTTCATGGGATATCTTTGGTGCACTGGTCCCTTCATAGATATCTTTGGTGCACTGGTCCCTTGATGGGATGTCTTTGATGCACTGGTCCCTTCATGGGATGTCATTGATGCACTGGTCCCTTCATGGGATATCTTTGATGCACTGGTCCCTTCATGGGATATCTGTCCTTTCATGGGATATCTTTGATGCACTGGTCCCTTCATGGGATATCTGTCCCTTTATGGGATATCTTTGATGCACTGGTCCCTTCATGGGATGTCTTTGATGCACTGGTCCCTTCATGGGATATCTTTGATGCAATGGTCCCTTCATGGGATATCTTTGATGCACTGGTCCCTTCATGGGATATCTTTTGTGCACTGGTCCCTTCATGGGAAATCTTTAATGCACTGGTCCCTTCATGGGATATCTGTCCCTTCATGGGATATCTTTGATGCACTGGTCCCTTCATGGGATATCTGTCCCTTCATGGGATATCTTTGATGCACTGGTCCCTTCATGGGATATCTTTGGTGCACTGGTCCTTTCATGGGATATCTGTCCCTTCATGGGATATCTTTTGTGCACTGGTCCCTTCATGGGATGTCTGTCCCTTCATGGGATATCTTTGGTGCACTGGTCCCTTCATGAGATATCTTTGATGCACTGGTCCCTTCATGGGATATCTTTAGTGCACTGGTCCCTTCATGGGATATCTTTAGTGCACTGGTCCCTTCATGGGATATCTTTTGTGCACTGGTCCCTTCATGGGATATCTGTCCCTTCATGGGATATCTTTTGTGCACTGGTCCCTTCATGGGATATCTTTTGTGCACTGGTCCCTTCATGGGATATCTGTCCCTTCATGGGATATCTTTGGTGCACTGGTCCCTTCATGGGATATCTTTGATGCACTGGTCCCTTCATGGGATGTCTTTGATGCACTGGTCCCTTCATGGGATATCTTTGATGCAATGGTCCCTTCATGGGATATCTTTGATGCACTGGTCCCTTCATGGGATATCTTTTGTGCACTGGTCCCTTCATGGGATATCTTTGATGCACTGGTCCCTTCATGGGATATCTGTCCCTTCATGGGATATCTTTGATGCACTGGTCCCTTCATGGGATATCTGTCCCTTCATGGGATATCTTTGATGCAATGGTCCCTTCATGGGATATCTTTGATGCACTGGTCCCTTCATGGGATATCTTTGGTGCACTGGTCCCTTCATGGGATATCTTTGGTGCACTGGTCCCTTCATGGGATATCTTTGGTGCACTGGTCCCTTCATGGGATATCTTTGATGCACTGGTCCCTTCATGGGATATCTTTGGTGCACTGGTCCCTTCATGGGATATCTGTCCCTTCATGGGATATCTTTGATGCACGGTCCCTTCATGGGATATCTGTCCCTTCATGGGATATCTTTGATGCACTGGTCCCTTCATGGGATATCTGTCCCTTCATGGGATATCTTTGATGCACTGGTCCCTTCATGGGATATCTTTGGTGCACTGGTCCTTTCATGGGATATCTGTCCCTTCATGGGATATCTTTGATGCACTGGTCCCTTCATGGAATATCTGTCCCTTCATGGGCTAAACTTGGTGCACTGGTCCCTTCATGGAATATCTTTGATGCACTGGTCCCTTCATGGGATATCTGTCCCTTCATGGGATATCTTTGATGCACTGGTCCCTTCATGGGATATAAGTCCCTTCATGGGATATCTTTGGTGCACTGGTCCCTTCATGGGATATCTTTGGTGCACTGGTCCCTTCATGGGATATCTTTGATGCACTGGTCCCTTCATGGGATGTCTTTGATGCACTGGTCCCTTCATGGGATATCTTTGATGCACTGGTCCCTTCATGGGATATCTTTGATGCACTGGTCCCTTCATGGGATATCTTTGATGCACTGGTCCCTTCATGGGATATCTTTGATGCACTGGTCCCTTCATGGGATATCTTTGGTGCGCTGGTCCCTTCATGGGATATCTGTCCCTTCATGGGATATCTATAATGTACTGGTCCCTTCATGGGATATCGGTCCCTTTTAGGGGATATCTTTGGTGCACTGGTCCCTTCATGGGATATCTGTCCCTTTATGGGATATCTTTGGTGCACTGGTCCCTTCATGGGATATCTGTCCCTTCGTGGGATATCTTTGGTGCACTGGTCCCTTCATGGGATATCTTTGGTGCACTGGTCCCTTCATGGGATGTCTTTGATGCCTGGTCCCTTCATTGGATATCTTTGATGCAATGGTCCCTTCATGGGATATCTTTGATGCACTAGTCCCTTCATGGGATATCTTTTGTGCACTGGTCCCTTCATGGGATATCTGTCCCTTTATGGGATATCTTTGGTGCACTGGTCCCTTCATGGGATATCTGTCCCTTCATGGGATATCTTTTGTGCACTGGTCCCTTCATGGGATATCTGTCCCTTCATGGGATATCTTTTGTGCACTGGTCCCTTGATGGGATATCTGTCCCTTCATGGGATATCTTTGGTGCACTGGTCCCTTCATGGGATATCGGTCCCTTTATGGGATATCTTTGGTGCACTGGTCCCTTCATGGGATATCTGTCCCTTCATGGGATATCTTTTGTGCACTGGTCCCTTGATGGGATATCTGTCCCTTCATGGGATATCTTTGGTGCACTGGTCCCTTCATGGGATATCTTTGGTGCACTGGTCCCTTCATGGGATATCTTTGGTGCACTGGTCCCTTCATGGGATATCTTTGGTGCACTGGTCCCTTCATGGGATATCTTTGGTGCACTGGTCCCTTCATGGGATATCTGTCCCTTCATGGGATATCTTTGGTGCACTGGTCCCTTCATGGGATATCGGTCCCTTTATGGGTTATCTTTGGTGCACTGGTCCCTTCATTGAATATCTGTCCCTTCATGGGATATCTTTTGTGCACTGGTCCCTTCATGGGATATCTTTTGTGCACTGGTCCCTTCATGGGATATCTGTCCCTTCATGGGATATCTTTGATGCACTGGTCCCTTCATGGGATATCTTTGATGCACTGGTCCCTTCATGGGATATCTTTGGTGCACTGGTCCCTTCATGGGATATCTTTGGTGAACTGGTCCCTTCATGGGATATCTGTCCCTTCATGGGATATTTTTGATGCACTGGTCCCTTCATGGGATATCTGTCCCTTCATGGGATATCTTTGGTGCACTGGTCCCTTCATGGGATATCGGTCCCTTTATGGGTTATCTTTGGTGCACTGGTCCCTTCATGGGATATCTGTCCCTTTATGGGTTATCTTTGGTGCACTGGTCCCTTCATGGGATATCTGTCCCTTCATGGGATATCTTTTGTGCACTGGTCCCTTCATGGGATATCTTTTGTGCACTGGTCCCTTCATGGGATATCTGTCCCTTCATGGGATATCTTTGATGCACTGGTCCCTTCATGGGATATCTTTGATGCACTGGTCCCTTCATGGGATATCTTTGATGCACTGGTCCCTTCATAGGATATCTTTGATGCACTGGTCCCTTCATGGGATATCATTGATGCACTGGTCCCTTCATGGGATATCTTTGGTGAACTGGTCCCTTCATGGGATATCTGTCCCTTCATGGGATATCTTTGATGCACTGGTCCCTTCATGGGATCTGTCCCTTCATGGGATATCTTTGATGCACTGGTCCCTTCATGGGATATCTTTGATGCACTGGTCCCTTCATGGGATATCTTTGATGCACTGGTCCCTTCATGGGATATCTTTGATGCACTGGTCCCTTCATGGGATATCTGTCCCTTCATGGGATATCTTTGGTGCATGGTCCGTTCATGGGATATCTTTGGTGCACTGGTCCCTTATTGGGATATCTGTCCCTTCATGGGATATCTTTGGTGCACTGGTCCCTTCATGGGATATCTTTGGTGCACTGGTCCCTTCATGGGATATCTTTGGTGCACTGGTCCCTTCATGGGATATCTTTGGTGCACTGGTCCCTTCATAGATATCTTTGGTGCACTGGTCCCTTGATGGGATGTCTTTGATGCACTGGTCCCTTCATGGGATGTCATTGATGCACTGGTCCCTTCATGGGATATCTTTGATGCACTGGTCCCTTCATGGGATATCTGTCCCTTCATGGGATATCTTTGATGCACTGGTCCCTTCATGGGATATCTGTCCCTTTATGGGATATCTTTGATGCACTGGTCCCTTCATGGGATGTCTTTGATGCACTGGTCCCTTCATGGGATATCTTTGATGCAATGGTCCCTTCATGGGATATCTTTGATGCACTGGTCCCTTCATGGGATATCTTTTGTGCACTGGTCCCTTCATGGGAAATCTTTAATGCACTGGTCCCTTCATGGGATATCTGTCCCTTCATGGGGTATCTTTGATGCACTGGTCCCTTCATGGGATATCTTTTGTGCACTGGTCCCTTCATGGGATATCTGTCCCTTCATGGGATATCTTTGGTGCACTGGTCCCTTCATGAGATATCTTTGATGCACTGGTCCCTTCATGGGATATCTTTAGTGCACTGGTCCCTTCATGGGATATCTTTAGTGCACTGGTCCCTTCATGGGATATCTTTTGTGCACTGGTCCCTTCATGGGATATCTGTCCCTTCATGGGATATCTTTTGTGCACTGGTCCCTTCATGGGATATCTTTTGTGCACTGGTCCCTTCATGGGATATCTGTCCCTTCATGGGATATCTTTGGTGCACTGGTCCCTTCATGGGATATCTTTGATGCACTGGTCCCTTCATGGGATGTCTTTGATGCACTGGTCCCTTCATGGGATATCTTTGATGCAATGGTCCCTTCATGGGATATCTTTGATGCACTGGTCCCTTCATGGGATATCTTGTGTGCACTGGTCCCTTCATGGGATATCTTTGATGCACTGGTCCCTTCATGGGATATCTTTGATGCACTGGTCCCTTCATGGGATATCTTTAGTGCACTGGTCCCTTCATGGGATATCTTTAGTGCACTGGTCCCTTCATGGGATATCTTTTGTGCACTGGTCCCTTCATGGGATATCTGTCCCTTCATGGGATATCTTTTGTGCACTGGTCCCTTCATGGGATATCTTTTGTGCACTGGTCCCTTCATGGGATATCTGTCCCTTCATGGGATATCTTTGGTGCACTGGTCCCTTCATGGGATATCTTTGATGCACTGGTCCCTTCATGGGATATCTTTGATGCACTGGTCCCTTCATGGGATGTCTTTGATGCACTGGTCCCTTCATGGGATATCTTTGATGCAATGGTCCCTTCATGGGATATCTTTGATGCACTGGTCCCTTCATGGGATATCTTTTGTGCACTGGTCCCTTCATGGGATATCTTTGATGCACTGGTCCCTTCATGGGATATCTGTCCCTTCATGGGATATCTTTGATGCACTGGTCCCTTCATGGGATATCTTTGGTGCACTGGTCCTTTCATGGGATATCTGTCCCTTCATGGGATATCTTTGATGCACTGGTCCCTTCATGGAATATCTGTCCCTTCATGGGCTAACCTTGGTGCACTGGTCCCTTCATGGGATATCAGTCCCTTCATGGGATATCTTTGATGCACTGGTCCCTTCATGGGATATCTTTGGTGCACTGGTCCTTTCATGGGATATCTGTCCCTTCATGGGCTAACCTTGGTGCACTGGTCCCTTCATGGGATATCAGTCCCTTCAATGGGATATCTTTGGTGCACTGGTCCCTTCATGGGATATCTTTGATGCACTGGTCCCTTCATGGGATATCTTTGATGCACTGGTCCCTTCATGGGATATCTTTGATGCACTGGTCCCTTCATGGGATATCTTTGATGCACTGGTCCCTTCATGGGATATCTTTGATGCACTGGTCCCTTCATGGGATATCTTTGGTGCACTGGTCCTTTCATGGGATATCTGTCCCTTAATGGGATATCTTTGATGCACTGGTCCCTTCATGGGATATCTGTCCCTTCATGGGATATCTTTTGTGCACTGGTCCCTTCATGGGATATCTGTCCCTTCATGGTATATTTTTGATGCACTGGTCCCTTCATGGGATATCTGTCCCTTCATGGGATATCTTTGATGCACTGGTCCCTTCATGGGATATCTGTCCCTTCATGGGATATCTTTGATGCAATGGTCCCTTCATGGGATATCTTTGATGCACTGGTCCCTTCATGGGATATCTGTCCCTTCATGGGATATCTTTGATGCACTGGTCCCTTCATGGGATATCTGTCCCTTCATGGGATATCTTTGATGCAATGGTCCCTTCATGGGATATCTATAATGCACTGGTCCCTTCATGGGATATCGGTCCCTTTTAGGGGATATCTTTGGTGCACTGGTCCCTTCATGGGATATCTGTCCCTTTATGGGATATCTTTGGTGCACTGGTCCCTTCATGGGATATCTGTCCCTTCGTGGGATATCTTTGGTGCACTGGTCCCTTCATGGGATATCTTTGGTGCACTGGTCCCTTCATGGGATGTCTTTGATGCCTGGTCCCTTCATTGGATATCTTTGATGCAATGGTCCCTTCATGGGATATCTTTGATGCACTGGTCCCTTCATGGGATATCTGTCCCTTTATGGGATATCTTTGGTGCACTGGTCCCTTCATGGGATATCTTTTGTGCACTGGTCCCTTCATGGGATATCTGTCCCTTCATGGGATATCTTTTGTGCACTGGTCCCTTGATGGGATATCTGTCCCTTCATGGGATATCTTTGGTGCACTGGTCCCTTCATGGGATATCGGTCCCTTTATGGGATATCTTTGGTGCACTGGTCCCTTCATGGGATATCTGTCCCTTCATGGGATATCTTTTGTGCACTGGTCCCTTGATGGGATATCTGTCCCTTCATGGGATATCTTTGATGCACTGGTCCCTTCATGGGATATCTTTGATGCACTGGTCCCTTCATGGGATATTTTTGATGCACTGGTCCCTTCATGGGATATCTTTGATGCACTGGTCCCTTCATGGGATATCTTTGGTGCACTGGTCCCTTCATGGGATATCTTTGGTGCACTGGTCCCTTCATGGGATATCTTTGGTGCACTGGTCCCTTCATGGGATATCTGTCCCTTCATGGGATATCTTTGGTGCACTGGTCCCTTCATGGGATATCGGTCCCTTTATGGGTTATCTTTGGTGCACTGGTCCCTTCATTGAATATCTGTCCCTTCATGGGATATCTTTTGTGCACTGGTCCCTTCATGGGATATCTTTTGTGCACTGGTCCCTTCATGGGATATCTGTCCCTTCATGGGATATCTTTGATGCACTGGTCCCTTCATGGGATATCTTTGATGCACTGGTCCCTTCATGGGATATCTTTGGTGCACTGGTCCCTTCATGGGATATCTTTGGTGAACTGGTCCCTTCATGGGATATCTGTCCCTTCATGGGATATTTTTGATGCACTGGTCCCTTCATGGGATATCTGTCCCTTCATGGGATATCTTTGGTGCACTGGTCCCTTCATGGGATATCGGTCCCTTTATGGGTTATCTTTGGTGCACTGGTCCCTTCATGGGATATCTGTCCCTTTATGGGTTATCTTTGGTGCACTGGTCCCTTCATGGGATATCTGTCCCTTCATGGGATATCTTTTGTGCACTGGTCCCTTCATGGGATATCTTTTGTGCACTGGTCCCTTCATGGGATATCTGTCCCTTCATGGGATATCTTTGATGCACTGGTCCCTTCATGGGATATCTTTGATGCACTGGTCCCTTCATGGGATATCTTTGATGCACTGGTCCCTTCATGGGATATCTTTGATGCACTGGTCCCTTCATGGGATATCATTGATGCACTGGTCCCTTCATGGGATATCTTTGGTGAACTGGTCCCTTCATGGGATATCTGTCCCTTCATGGGATATCTTTGATGCACTGGTCCCTTCATGGGATCTGTCCCTTCATGGGATATCTTTGATGCACTGGTCCCTTCATGGGATATCTTTGATGCACTGGTCCCTTCATGGGATATCTTTGATGCACTGGTCCCTTCATGGGATATCTTTGATGCACTGGTCCCTTCATGGGATATCTGTCCCTTCATGGGATATCTTTGGTGCATGGTCCGTTCATGGGATATCTTTGGTGCACTGGTCCCTTATTGGGATATCTGTCCCTTCATGGGATATCTTTGGTGCACTGGTCCCTTCATGGGATATCTTTGGTGCACTGGTCCCTTCATGGGATATCTTTGGTGCACTGGTCCCTTCATGGGATATCTTTGGTGCACTGGTCCCTTCATAGATATCTTTGGTGCACTGGTCCCTTGATGGGATGTCTTTGATGCACTGGTCCCTTCATGGGATATCATTGATGCACTGGTCCCTTCATGGGATATCTTTGATGCACTGGTCCCTTCATGGGATATCTGTCCCTTCATGGGAGATCTTTGATGCACTGGTCCCTTCATGGGATATCTGTCCCTTTATGGGATATCTTTTGTGCACTGGTCCCTTCATGGGATATCTTTTGTGCACTGGTCCCTTCATGGGATATCCGTCCCTTCATGGGATATCTTTGGTGCACTGGTCCCTTCATGGGATATCTTTGATGCACTGGTCCCTTCATGGGATGTCTTTGATGCACTGGTCCCTTCATGGGATATCTTTGATGCAATGGTCCCTTCATGGGATATCTTTGATGCACTGGTCCCTTCATGGGATATCTTTTGTGCACTGGTCCCTTCATGGGATATCTTTGATGCACTGGTCCCTTCATGGGATATCTGTCCCTTCATGGGATATCTTTGGTGAACTGGTCCCTTCATGGGATATCTGTCCCTTCATGGGATATCTTTGATGCACTGGTCCCTTCATGGGATCTGTCCCTTCATGGGATATCTTTGATGCACTGGTCCCTTCATGGGATATCTTTGATGCACTGGTCCCTTCATGGGATATCTTTGATGCACTGGTCCCTTCATGGGATATCTTTGGTGCACTGGTCCCTTCATGGGATATCTTTGGTGCACTGGTCCCTTCATGGGATATCTGTCCCTTCATGGGATATCTTTGGTGCATGGTCCGTTCATGGGATATCTTTGGTGCACTGGTCCCTTATTGGGATATCTGTCCCTTCATGGGATATCTTTGGTGCACTGGTCCCTTCATGGGATATCTTTGGTGCACTGGTCCCTTCATGGGATATCTTTGGTGCACTGGTCCCTTCATGGGATATCTTTGGTGCACTGGTCCCTTCATGGGATATCTGTCCCTTTATGGGATATCTTTTGTGCACTGGTCCCTTCATGGGATATCTGTCCCTTCATGGGATATCTTTCGTGCACTGGTCCCTTCATGGGATATCTGTCCCTTCATGGGATATCTTTTGTGCACTGGTCCCTTCATGGGATATCTGTCCCTTCATGGGATATCTTTGGTGCACTGGTCCCTTCATGGGATATCTTTGATGCACTGGTCCCTTCATGGGATGTCTTTGATGCACTGGTCCCTTCATGGGATATCTTTGATGCAATGGTCCCTTCATGGGATATCTTTGATGCACTGGTCCCTTCATGGGATATCTTTTGTGCACTGGTCCCTTCATGGGATATCTTTGATGCACTGGTCCCTTCATGGGATATCTGTCCCTTCATGGGATATCTTTGATGCACTGGTCCCTTCATGGGATATCTGTCCCTTCATGGGATATCTTTGATGCACTGGTCCCTTCATGGGATATCTTTGGTGCACTGGTCCTTTCATGGGATATCTGTCCCTTCATGGGATATCTTTGATGCACTGGTCCCTTCATGGAATATCTGTCCCTTCATGGGCTAACCTTGGTGCACTGGTCCCTTCATATGATATCAGTCCCTTCAATGGGATATCCTTGGTGCACTGGTCCCTTCATGGGATATCTTTGATGCACTGGTCCCTTCATGGGATATCTTTGATGCACTGGTCCCTTCATGGGATATCTTTGATGCACTGGTCCCTTCATGGGATATCTTTGGTGCACTGGTCCTTTCATGGGATATCTGTCCCTTAATGGGATATCTTTGATGCACTGGTCCCTTCATGGGATATCTGTCCCTTCATGGGTTATCTTTTGTGCACTGGTCCCTTCATGGGATATCTTTGATGCACTGGTCCCTTCATGGGATATCTGTCCCTTCATGGGATATCTTTGATGCACTGGTCCCTTCATGGGATATCTGTCCCTTAATGGGATATCTTTGATGCACTGGTCCCTTCATGGGATATCTGTCCCTTCATGGGATATCTTTGATGCAATGGTCCCTTCATGGGATATCTTTGGTGCACTGGTCCCTTCATGGGATATCTTTGGTGCACTGGTCCCTTCATGGGATATCTTTGGTGCACTGGTCCCTTCATGGGATATCTTTGATGCACTGGTCCCTTCATGGGATATCTTTGGTGCACTGGTCCCTTCATGGGATATCTGTCCCTTCATGGGATATCTTTGATGCACGGTCCCTTCATGGGATATCTGTCCCTTCATGGGATATCTTTGATGCACTGGTCCCTTCATGGGATATCTGTCCCTTCATGGGATATCTTTGATGCACTGGTCCCTTCATGGGATATCTTTGGTGCACTGGTCCCTTCATGGGATATCTGTCCCTTCATGGGATATCTTTGATGCACGGTCCCTTCATGGGATATCTGTCCCTTCATGGGATATCTTTGATGCACTGGTCCCTTCATGGGATATCTGTCCCTTCATGGGATATCTTTGATGCACTGGTCCCTTCATGGAATATCTGTCCCTTCATGGGCTAAACTTGGTGCACTGGTCCCTTCATGGAATATCTTTGATGCACTGGTCCCTTCATGGGATATCTGTCCCTTCATGGGATATCTTTGATGCACTGGTCCCTTCATGGGATATAAGTCCCTTCATGGGATATCTTTGGTGCACTGGTCCCTTCATGGGATATCTTTGGTGCACTGGTCCCTTCATGGGATATCTTTGATGCACTGGTCCCTTCATGGGATGTCTTTGATGCACTGGTCCCTTCATGGGATATCTTTGATGCACTGGTCCCTTCATGGGATATCTTTGATGCACTGGTCCCTTCATGGGATATCTTTGATGCACTGGTCCCTTCATGGGATATCTTTGGTGCGCTGGTCCCTTCATGGGATATCTGTCCCTTCATGGGATATCTATAATGTACTGGTCCCTTCATGGGATATCGGTCCCTTTTAGGGGATATCTTTGGTGCACTGGTCCCTTCATGGGATATCTGTCCCTTTATGGGATATCTTTGGTGCACTGGTCCCTTCATGGGATATCTGTCCCTTCGTGGGATATCTTTGGTGCACTGGTCCCTTCATGGGATATCTTTGGTGCACTGGTCCCTTCATGGGATGTCTTTGATGCCTGGTCCCTTCATTGGATATCTTTGATGCAATGGTCCCTTCATGGGATATCTTTGATGCACTAGTCCCTTCATGGGATATCTTTTGTGCACTGGTCCCTTCATGGGATATCTGTCCCTTTATGGGATATCTTTGGTGCACTGGTCCCTTCATGGGATATCTGTCCCTTCATGGGATATCTTTTGTGCACTGGTCCCTTCATGGGATATCTGTCCCTTCATGGGATATCTTTTGTGCACTGGTCCCTTGATGGGATATCTGTCCCTTCATGGGATATCTTTGGTGCACTGGTCCCTTCATGGGATATCGGTCCCTTTATGGGATATCTTTGGTGCACTGGTCCCTTCATGGGATATCTGTCCCTTCATGGGATATCTTTTGTGCACTGGTCCCTTGATGGGATATCTGTCCCTTCATGGGATATCTTTGATGCACTGGTCCCTTCATGGGATATCTTTGATGCACTGGTCCCTTCATGGGATATCTTTGATGCACTGGTCCCTTCATGGGATATCTTTGGTGCACTGGTCCCTTCATGGGATATCTTTGGTGCACTGGTCCCTTCATGGGATATCTTTGGTGCACTGGTCCCTTCATGGGATATCTGTCCCTTCATGGGATATCTTTGGTGCACTGGTCCCTTCATGGGATATCGGTCCCTTTATGGGTTATCTTTGGTGCACTGGTCCCTTCATTGAATATCTATCCCTTCATGGGATATCTTTTGTGCACTGGTCCCTTCATGGGATATCTTTTGTGCACTGGTCCCTTCATGGGATATCTGTCCCTTCATGGGATATCTTTGATGCACTGGTCCCTTCATGGGATATCTTTGATGCACTGGTCCCTTCATGGGATATCTTTGGTGCACTGGTCCCTTCATGGGATATCTTTGGTGAACTGGTCCCTTCATGGGATATCTGTCCCTTCATGGGATATTTTTGATGCACTGGTCCCTTCATGGGATATCTGTCCCTTCATGGGATATCTTTGGTGCACTGGTCCCTTCATGGGATATCGGTCCCTTTATGGGTTATCTTTGGTGCACTGGTCCCTTCATGGGATATCTGTCCCTTTATGGGTTATCTTTGGTGCACTGGTCCCTTCATGGGATATCTGTCCCTTCATGGGATATCTTTTGTGCACTGGTCCCTTCATGGGATATCTTTTGTGCACTGGTCCCTTCATGGGATATCTGTCCCTTCATGGGATATCTTTGATGCACTGGTCCCTTCATGGGATATCTTTGATGCACTGGTCCCTTCATGGGATATCTTTGATGCACTGGTCCCTTCATGGGATATCTTTGATGCACTGGTCCCTTCATGGGATATCATTGATGCACTGGTCCCTTCATGGGATATCTTTGGTGAACTGGTCCCTTCATGGGATATCTGTCCCTTCATGGGATATCTTTGATGCACTGGTCCCTTCATGGGATCTGTCCCTTCATGGGATATCTTTGATGCACTAGTCCCTTCATGGGATATCTTTGATGCACTGGTCCCTTCATGGGATATCTTTGATGCACTGGTCCCTTCATGGGATATCTGTCCCTTCATGGGATATCTTTGGTGCATGGTCCGTTCATGGGATATCTTTGGTGCACTGGTCCCTTATTGGGATATCTGTCCCTTCATGGGATATCTTTGGTGCACTGGTCCCTTCATGGGATATCTTTGGTGCACTGGTCCCTTCATGGGATATCTTTGGTGCACTGGTCCCTTCATGGGATATCTTTGGTGCACTGGTCCCTTCATAGATATCTTTGGTGCACTGGTCCCTTGATGGGATGTCTTTGATGCACTGGTCCCTTCATGGGATGTCATTGATGCACTGGTCCCTTCATGGGATATCTTTGATGCACTGGTCCCTTCATGGGATATCTGTCCTTTCATGGGATATCTTTGATGCACTGGTCCCTTCATGGGATATCTGTCCCTTTATGGGATATCTTTGATGCACTGGTCCCTTCATGGGATGTCTTTGATGCACTGGTCCCTTCATGGGATATCTTTGATGCAATGGTCCCTTCATGGGATATCTTTGATGCACTGGTCCCTTCATGGGATATCTTTTGTGCACTGGTCCCTTCATGGGAAATCTTTAATGCACTGGTCCCTTCATGGGATATCTGTCCCTTCATGGGATATCTTTGATGCACTGGTCCCTTCATGGGATATCTGTCCCTTCATGGGATATCTTTGATGCACTGGTCCCTTCATGGGATATCTTTGGTGCACTGGTCCTTTCATGGGATATCTGTCCCTTCATGGGATATCTTTTGTGCACTGGTCCCTTCATGGGATGTCTGTCCCTTCATGGGATATCTTTGGTGCACTGGTCCCTTCATGAGATATCTTTGATGCACTGGTCCCTTCATGGGATATCTTTAGTGCACTGGTCCCTTCATGGGATATCTTTAGTGCACTGGTCCCTTCATGGGATATCTTTTGTGCACTGGTCCCTTCATGGGATATCTGTCCCTTCATGGGATATCTTTTGTGCACTGGTCCCTTCATGGGATATCTTTTGTGCACTGGTCCCTTCATGGGATATCTGTCCCTTCATGGGATATCTTTGGTGCACTGGTCCCTTCATGGGATATCTTTGATGCACTGGTCCCTTCATGGGATGTCTTTGATGCACTGGTCCCTTCATGGGATATCTTTGATGCAATGGTCCCTTCATGGGATATCTTTGATGCACTGGTCCCTTCATGGGATATCTTTTGTGCACTGGTCCCTTCATGGGATATCTTTGATGCACTGGTCCCTTCATGGGATATCTGTCCCTTCATGGGATATCTTTGATGCACTGGTCCCTTCATGGGATATCTGTCCCTTCATGGGATATCTTTGATGCACTGGTCCCTTCATGGGATATCTTTGGTGCACTGGTCCTTTCATGGGATATCTGTCCCTTCATGGGATATCTTTGATGCACTGGTCCCTTCATGGAATATCTGTCCCTTCATGGGCTAACCTTGGTGCACTGGTCCCTTCATATGATATCAGTCCCTTCAATGGGATATCCTTGGTGCACTGGTCCCTTCATGGGATATCTTTGATGCACTGGTCCCTTCATGGGATATCTTTGATGCACTGGTCCCTTCATGGGATATCTTTGATGCACTGGTCCCTTCATGGGATATCTTTGGTGCACTGGTCCTTTCATGGGATATCTGTCCCTTAATGGGATATCTTTGATGCACTGGTCCCTTCATGGGATATCTGTCCCTTCATGGGTTATCTTTTGTGCACTGGTCCCTTCATGGGATATCTTTGATGCACTGGTCCCTTCATGGGATATCTGTCCCTTCATGGGATATCTTTGATGCACTGGTCCCTTCATGGGATATCTGTCCCTTAATGGGATATCTTTGATGCACTGGTCCCTTCATGGGATATCTGTCCCTTCATGGGATATCTTTGATGCAATGGTCCCTTCATGGGATATCTTTGATGCACTGGTCCCTTCATGGGATATCTTTGGTGCACTGGTC
This sequence comes from Lissotriton vulgaris, assembly GCF_964263255.1. Classification (NCBI taxonomy): domain Eukaryota; kingdom Metazoa; phylum Chordata; class Amphibia; order Caudata; family Salamandridae; genus Lissotriton; species Lissotriton vulgaris. Next base: position 837,181,017 of record NC_141698.1, read on the forward strand.
CCTTCATGGGATATCTTTGGTGCACTGGTCCCTTCATGGTATATCTTTGGTGCACTGGTCCCTTCATGGGATATCTTTGATGCACTGGTCCCTTCATGGGATATCTTTGGTGCACTGGTCCCTTCATGGGATATCTGTCCCTTCATGGGATATCTTTGATGCACGGTCCCTTCATGGGATATCTGTCCCTTCATGGGATATCTTTGATGCACTGGTCCCTTCATGGGATATCTGTCCCTTCATGGGATATCTTTGATGCACTGGTCCCTTCATGGGATATCTTTGGTGCACTGGTCCTTTCATGGGATATCTGTCCCTTCATGGGATATCTTTGATGCACTGGTCCCTTCATGGAATATCTGTCCCTTCATGGGCTAAACTTGGTGCACTGGTCCCTTCATGGAATATCTTTGATGCACTGGTCCCTTCATGGGATATCTGTCCCTTCATGGGATATCTTTGATGCACTGGTCCCTTCATGGGATATAAGTCCCTTCATGGGATATCTTTGGTGCACTGGTCCCTTCATGGGATATCTTTGGTGCACTGGTCCCTTCATGGGATATCTTTGATGCACTGGTCCCTTCATGGGATGTCTTTGATGCACTGGTCCCTTCATGGGATATCTTTGATGCACTGGTCCCTTCATGGGATATCTTTGATGCACTGGTCCCTTCATGGGATATCTTTGATGCACTGGTCCCTTCATGGGATATCTTTGGTGCGCTGGTCCCTTCATGGGATATCTGTCCCTTCATGGGATATCTATAATGTACTGGTCCCTTCATGGGATATCGGTCCCTTTTAGGGGATATCTTTGGTGCACTGGTCCCTTCATGGGATATCTGTCCCTTTATGGGATATCTTTGGTGCACTGGTCCCTTCATGGGATATCTGTCCCTTCGTGGGATATCTTTGGTGCACTGGTCCCTTCATGGGATATCTTTGGTGCACTGGTCCCTTCATGGGATGTCTTTGATGCCTGGTCCCTTCATTGGATATCTTTGATGCAATGGTCCCTTCATGGGATATCTTTGATGCACTAGTCCCTTCATGGGATATCTTTTGTGCACTGGTCCCTTCATGGGATATCTGTCCCTTTATGGGATATCTTTGGTGCACTGGTCCCTTCATGGGATATCTGTCCCTTCATGGGATATCTTTTGTGCACTGGTCCCTTCATGGGATATCTGTCCCTTCATGGGATATCTTTTGTGCACTGGTCCCTTGATGGGATATCTGTCCCTTCATGGGATATCTTTGGTGCACTGGTCCCTTCATGGGATATCGGTCCCTTTATGGGATATCTTTGGTGCACTGGTCCCTTCATGGGATATCTGTCCCTTCATGGGATATCTTTTGTGCACTGGTCCCTTGATGGGATATCTGTCCCTTCATGGGATATCTTTGGTGCACTGGTCCCTTCATGGGATATCTTTGATGCACTGGTCCCTTCATGGGATATCTTTGATGCACTGGTCCCTTCATGGGATATCTTTGGTGCACTGGTCCCTTCATGGGATATCTTTGGTGCACTGGTCCCTTCATGGGATATCTTTGGTGCACTGGTCCCTTCATGGGATATCTGTCCCTTCATGGGATATCTTTGGTGCACTGGTCCCTTCATGGGATATCGGTCCCTTTATGGGTTATCTTTGGTGCACTGGTCCCTTCATTGAATATCTGTCCCTTCATGGGATATCTTTTGTGCACTGGTCCCTTCATGGGATATCTTTTGTGCACTGGTCCCTTCATGGGATATCTGTCCCTTCATGGGATATCTTTGATGCACTGGTCCCTTCATGGGATATCTTTGATGCACTGGTCCCTTCATGGGATATCTTTGGTGCACTGGTCCCTTCATGGGATATCTTTGGTGAACTGGTCCCTTCATGGGATATCTGTCCCTTCATGGGATATTTTTGATGCACTGGTCCCTTCATGGGATATCTGTCCCTTCATGGGATATCTTTGGTGCACTGGTCCCTTCATGGGATATCGGTCCCTTTATGGGTTATCTTTGGTGCACTGGTCCCTTCATGGGATATCTGTCCCTTTATGGGTTATCTTTGGTGCACTGGTCCCTTCATGGGATATCTGTCCCTTCATGGGATATCTTTTGTGCACTGGTCCCTTCATGGGATATCTTTTGTGCACTGGTCCCTTCATGGGATATCTGTCCCTTCATGGGATATCTTTGATGCACTGGTCCCTTCATGGGATATCTTTGATGCACTGGTCCCTTCATGGGATATCTTTGATGCACTGGTCCCTTCATGGGATATCTTTGATGCACTGGTCCCTTCATGGGATATCATTGATGCACTGGTCCCTTCATGGGATATCTTTGGTGAACTGGTCCCTTCATGGGATATCTGTCCCTTCATGGGATATCTTTGATGCACTGGTCCCTTCATGGGATCTGTCCCTTCATGGGATATCTTTGATGCACTGGTCCCTTCATGGGATATCTTTGATGCACTGGTCCCTTCATGGGATATCTTTGATGCACTGGTCCCTTCATGGGATATCTTTGATGCACTGGTCCCTTCATGGGATATCTGTCCCTTCATGGGATATCTTTGGTGCATGGTCCGTTCATGGGATATCTTTGGTGCACTGGTCCCTTATTGGGATATCTGTCCCTTCATGGGATATCTTTGGTGCACTGGTCCCTTCATGGGATATCTTTGGTGCACTGGTCCCTTCATGGGATATCTTTGGTGCACTGGTCCCTTCATGGGATATCTTTGGTGCACTGGTCCCTTCATAGATATCTTTGGTGCACTGGTCCCTTGATGGGATGTCTTTGATGCACTGGTCCCTTCATGGGATGTCATTGATGCACTGGTCCCTTCATGGGATATCTTTGATGCACTGGTCCCTTCATGGGATATCTGTCCCTTCATGGGATATCTTTGATGCACTGGTCCCTTCATGGGATATCTGTCCCTTTATGGGATATCTTTGATGCACTGGTCCCTTCATGGGATGTCTTTGATGCACTGGTCCCTTCATGGGATATCTTTGATGCAATGGTCCCTTCATGGGATATCTTTGATGCACTGGTCCCTTCATGGGATATCTTTTGTGCACTGGTCCCTTCATGGGAAATCTTTAATGCACTGGTCCCTTCATGGGATATCTGTCCCTTCATGGGGTATCTTTGATGCACTGGTCCCTTCATGGGATATCTGTCCCTTCATGGGATATCTTTGATGCATTGGTCCCTTCATGGGATATCTTTGGTGCACTGGTCCTTTCATGGGATATCTGTCCCTTCATGGGATATCTTTTGTGCACTGGTCCCTTCATGGGATATCTGTCCCTTCATGGGATATCTTTGGTGCACTGGTCCCTTCATGAGATATCTTTGATGCACTGGTCCCTTCATGGGATATCTTTAGTGCACTGGTCCCTTCATGGGATATCTTTAGTGCACTGGTCCCTTCATGGGATATCTTTTGTGCACTGGTCCCTTCATGGGATATCTGTCCCTTCATGGGATATCTTTTGTGCACTGGTCCCTTCATGGGATATCTTTTGTGCACTGGTCCCTTCATGGGATATCTGTCCCTTCATGGGATATCTTTGGTGCACTGGTCCCTTCATGGGATATCTTTGATGCACTGGTCCCTTCATGGGATGTCTTTGATGCACTGGTCCCTTCATGGGATATCTTTGATGCAATGGTCCCTTCATGGGATATCTTTGATGCACTGGTCCCTTCATGGGATATCTTGTGTGCACTGGTCCCTTCATGGGATATCTTTGATGCACTGGTCCCTTCATGGGATATCTTTGATGCACTGGTCCCTTCATGGGATATCTTTAGTGCACTGGTCCCTTCATGGGATATCTTTTGTGCACTGGTCCCTTCATGGGATATCTTTTGTGCACTGGTCCCTTCATGGGATATCTGTCCCTTCATGGGATATCTTTTGTGCACTGGTCCCTTCATGGGATATCTTTTGTGCACTGGTCCCTTCATGGGATATCTGTCCCTTCATGGGATATCTTTGGTGCACTGGTCCCTTCATGGGATATCTTTGATGCACTGGTCCCTTCATGGGATATCTTTGATGCACTGGTCCCTTCATGGGATGTCTTTGATGCACTGGTCCCTTCATGGGATATCTTTGATGCAATGGTCCCTTCATGGGATATCTTTGATGCACTGGTCCCTTCATGGGATATCTTTTGTGCACTGGTCCCTTCATGGGATATCTTTGATGCACTGGTCCCTTCATGGGATATCTGTCCCTTCATGGGATATCTTTGATGCACTGGTCCCTTCATGGGATATCTTTGGTGCACTGGTCCTTTCATGGGATATCTGTCCCTTCATGGGATATCTTTGATGCACTGGTCCCTTCATGGAATATCTGTCCCTTCATGGGCTAACCTTGGTGCACTGGTCCCTTCATGGGATATCAGTCCCTTCATGGGATATCTTTGATGCACTGGTCCCTTCATGGGATATCTTTGGTGCACTGGTCCTTTCATGGGATATCTGTCCCTTCATGGGCTAACCTTGGTGCACTGGTCCCTTCATGGGATATCAGTCCCTTCAATGCGATATCTTTGGTGCACTGGTCCCTTCATGGGATATCTTTGATGCACTGGTCCCTTCATGGGATATCTTTGATGCACTGGTCCCTTCATGGGATATCTTTGATGCACTGGTCCCTTCATGGGATATCTTTGATGCACTGGTCCCTTCATGGGATATCTTTGATGCACTGGTCCCTTCATGGGATATCTTTGGTGCACTGGTCCTTTCATGGGATATCTGTCCCTTAATGGGATATCTTTGATGCACTGGTCCCTTCATGGGATATCTGTCCCTTCATGGGATATCTTTTGTGCACTGGTCCCTTCATGGGATATCTTTGATGCACTGGTCCCTTCATGGGATATCTGTCCCTTCATGGTATATTTTTGATGCACTGGTCCCTTCATGGGATATCTGTCCCTTCATGGGATATCTTTGATGCACTGGTCCCTTCATGGGATATCTGTCCCTTCATGGGATATCTTTGATGCAATGGTCCCTTCATGGGATATCTTTGATGCACTGGTCCCTTCATGGGATATCTTTGCACTGGTCCCTTCATGGGATATCTTTGATGCAATGGTCCCTTCATGGGATATCGTTGGTGCACTGGTCCCTTCATGGGATATCTTTTGTGCACTGGTCCCTTCATGGGATATCTGTCCCTTCATGGGATATCTTTGATGCACTGGTCCCTTCATGGGATATAAGTCTCTTCATGGGATATCTTTGGTGCACTGGTCCCTTCATGGGATATCTTTGGTGCACTGGTCCCTTCATGGGATATCTTTGATGCACTGGTCCCTTCATGGGATGTCTTTGATGCACTGGTCCCTTCATGGGATATCTTTGATGCACTGGTCCCTTCATGGGATATCTGTCCCTTCATGGGATATCTTTGATGCACTGGTCCCTTCATGGGATATAAGTCCCTTCATGGGATATCTTTGGTGCACTGGTCCCTTCATGGGATATCTTTGGTGCACTGGTCCCTTCATGGGATATCTTTGATGCACTGGTCCCTTCATGGGATGTCTTTGATGCACTGGTCCCTTCATGGGATATCTTTGATGCACTGGTCCCTTCATGGGATATCTTTGATGCACTGGTCCCTTCATGGGATATCTTTGATGCACTGGTCCCTTCATGGGATATCTTTGGTGCGCTGGTCCCTTCATGGGATATCTGTCCCTTCATGGGATATCTATAATGCACTGGTCCCTTCATGGGATATCGGTCCCTTTTAGGGGATATCTTTGGTGCACTGGTCCCTTCATGGGATATCTGTCCCTTTATGGGATATCTTTGGTGCACTGGTCCCTTCATGGGATATCTGTCCCTTCGTGGGATATCTTTGGTGCACTGGTCCCTTCATGGGATATCTTTGGTGCACTGGTCCCTTCATGGGATGTCTTTGATGCCTGGTCCCTTCATTGGATATCTTTGATGCAATGGTCCCTTCATGGGATATCTTTGATGCACTAGTCCCTTCATGGGATATCTTTTGTGCACTGGTCCCTTCAAGGGATATCTGTCCCTTTATGGGATATCTTTGGTGCACTGGTCCCTTCATGGGATATCTGTCCCTTCATGGGATATCTTTTGTGCACTGGTCCCTTCATGGGATATCTGTCCCTTCATGGGATATCTTTTGTGCACTGGTCCCTTGATGGGATATCTGTCCCTTCATGGGATATCTTTGGTGCACTGGTCCCTTCATGGGATATCGGTCCCTTTATGGGATATCTTTGGTGCACTGGTCCCTTCATGGGATATCTGTCCCTTCATGGGATATCTTTTGTGCACTGGTCCCTTGATGGGATATCTGTCCCTTCATGGGATATCTTTGATGCACTGGTCCCTTCATGGGATATCTTTGATGCACTGGTCCCTTCATGGGATATTTTTGATGCACTGGTCCCTTCATGGGATATCTTTGATGCACTGGTCCCTTCATGGGATATCTTTGGTGCACTGGTCCCTTCATGGGATATCTTTGGTGCACTGGTCCCTTCATGGGATATCTTTGGTGCACTGGTCCCTTCATGGGATATCTGTCCCTTCATGGGATATCTTTGGTGCACTGGTCCCTTCATGGGATATCGGTCCCTTTATGGGTTATCTTTGGTGCACTGGTCCCTTCATTGAATATCTGTCCCTTCATGGGATATCTTTTGTGCACTGGTCCCTTCATGGGATATCTTTTGTGCACTGGTCCCTTCATGGGATATCTGTCCCTTCATGGGATATCTTTGATGCACTGGTCCCTTCATGGGATATCTTTGATGCACTGGTCCCTTCATGGGATATCTTTGGTGCACTGGTCCCTTCATGGGATATCTTTGGTGAACTGGTCCCTTCATGGGATATCTGTCCCTTCATGGGATATTTTTGATGCACTGGTCCCTTCATGGGATATCTGTCCCTTCATGGGATATCTTTGGTGCACTGGTCCCTTCATGGGATATCGGTCCCTTTATGGGTTATCTTTGGTGCACTGGTCCCTTCATGGGATATCTGTCCCTTTATGGGTTATCTTTGGTGCACTGGTCCCTTCATGGGATATCTGTCCCTTCATGGGATATCTTTTGTGCACTGGTCCCTTCATGGGATATCTTTTGTGCACTGGTCCCTTCATGGGATATCTGTCCCTTCATGGGATATCTTTGATGCACTGGTCCCTTCATGGGATATCTTTGATGCACTGGTCCCTTCATGGGATATCTTTGATGCACTGGTCCCTTCATGGGATATCTTTGATGCACTGGTCCCTTCATGGGATATCATTGATGCACTGGTCCCTTCATGGGATATCTTTGGTGAACTGGTCCCTTCATGGGATATCTGTCCCTTCATGGGATATCTTTGATGCACTGGTCCCTTCATGGGATCTGTCCCTTCATGGGATATCTTTGATGCACTGGTCCCTTCATGGGATATCTTTGATGCACTGGTCCCTTCATGGGATATCTTTGATGCACTGGTCCCTTCATGGGATATCTTTGATGCACTGGTCCCTTCATGGGATATCTGTCCCTTCATGGGATATCTTTGGTGCATGGTCCGTTCATGGGATATCTTTGGTGCACTGGTCCCTTATTGGGATATCTGTCCCTTCATGGGATATCTTTGGTGCACTGGTCCCTTCATGGGATATCTTTGGTGCACTGGTCCCTTCATGGGATATCTTTGGTGCACTGGTCCCTTCATGGGATATCTTTGGTGCACTGGTCCCTTCATAGATATCTTTGGTGCACTGGTCCCTTGATGGGATGTCTTTGATGCACTGGTCCCTTCATGGGATGTCATTGATGCACTGGTCCCTTCATGGGTTATCTTTGATGCACTGGTCCCTTCATGGGATATCTGTCCCTTCATGGGAGATCTTTGATGCACTGGTCCCTTCATGGGATATCTGTCCCTTTATGGGATATCTTTTGTGCACTGGTCCCTTCATGGGATATCTTTTGTGCACTGGTCCCTTCATGGGATATCCGTCCCTTCATGGGATATCTTTGGTGCACTGGTCCCTTCATGGGATATCTTTGATGCACTGGTCCCTTCATGGGATTTCTTTGATGCACTGGTCCCTTCATGGGATATCTTTGATGCAATGGTCCCTTCATGGGATATCTTTGATGCACTGGTCCCTTCATGGGATATCTTTTGTGCACTGGTCCCTTCATGGGATATCTTTGATGCACTGGTCCCTTCATGGGATATCTGTCCCTTCATGGGATATCTTTGGTGAACTGGTCCCTTCATGGGATATCTGTCCCTTCATGGGATATCTTTGATGCACTGGTCCCTTCATGGGATCTGTCCCTTCATGGGATATCTTTGATGCACTGGTCCCTTCATGGGATATCTTTGATGCACTGGTCCCTTCATGGGATATCTTTGATGCACTGGTCCCTTCATGGGATATCTTTGGTGCACTGGTCCCTTCATGGGATATCTTTGGTGCACTGGTCCCTTCATGGGATATCTGTCCCTTCATGGGATATCTTTGGTGCATGGTCCGTTCATGGGATATCTTTGGTGCACTGGTCCCTTATTGGGATATCTGTCCCTTCATGGGATATCTTTGGTGCACTGGTCCCTTCATGGGATATCTTTGGTGCACTGGTCCCTTCATGGGATATCTTTGGTGCACTGGTCCCTTCATGGGATATCTTTGGTGCACTGGTCCCTTCATGGGATATCTTTGGTGCACTGGTCCCTTCATGGGATATCTGTCCCTTTATGGGATATCTTTTGTGCACTGGTCCCTTCATGGGATATCTGTCCCTTCATGGGATATCTTTCGTGCACTGGTCCCTTCATGGGATATCTGTCCCTTCATGGGATATCTTTTGTGCACTGGTCCCTTCATGGGATATCTGTCCCTTCATGGGATATCTTTGGTGCACTGGTCCCTTCATGGGATATCTTTGATGCACTGGTCCCTTCATGGGATGTCTTTGATGCACTGGTCCCTTCATGGGATATCTTTGATGCAATGGTCCCTTCATGGGATATCTTTGATGCACTGGTCCCTTCATGGGATATCTTTTGTGCACTGGTCCCTTCATGGGATATCTTTGATGCACTGGTCCCTTCATGGGATATCTGTCCCTTCATGGGATATCTTTGATGCACTGGTCCCTTCATGGGATATCTGTCCCTTCATGGGATATCTTTGATGCACTGGTCCCTTCATGGGATATCTTTGGTGCACTGGTCCTTTCATGGGATATCTGTCCCTTCATGGGATATCTTTGATGCACTGGTCCCTTCATGGAATATCTGTCCCTTCATGGGCTAACCTTGGTGCACTGGTCCCTTCATATGATATCAGTCCCTTCAATGGGATATCCTTGGTGCACTGGTCCCTTCATGGGATATCTTTGATGCACTGGTCCCTTCATGGGATATCCTTGATGCACTGGTCCCTTCATGGGATATCTTTGATGCACTGGTCCCTTCATGGGATATCTTTGGTGCACTGGTCCTTTCATGGGATATCTGTCCCTTAATGGGATATCTTTGATGCACTGGTCCCTTCATGGGATATCTGTCCCTTCATGGGTTATCTTTTGTGCACTGGTCCCTTCATGGGATATCTTTGATGCACTGGTCCCTTCATGGGATATCTGTCCCTTCATGGGATATCTTTGATGCACTGGTCCCTTCATGGGATATCTGTCCCTTAATGGGATATCTTTGATGCACTGGTCCCTTCATGGGATATCTGTCCCTTCATGGGATATCTTTGATGCAATGGTCCCTTCATGGGATATCTTTGATGCACTGGTCCCTTCATGGGATATCTTTGGTGCACTGGTCCCTTCATGGGATATCTTTGGTGCACTGGTCCCTTCATGGGATATCTTTGATGCACTGGTCCCTTCATGGGATATCTTTGGTGCACTGGTCCCTTCATGGGATATCTGTCCCTTCATGGGATATCTTTGATGCACGGTCCCTTCATGGGATATCTGTCCCTTCATGGGATATCTTTGATGCACTGGTCCCTTCATGGGATATCTGTCCCTTCATGGGATATCTTTGATGCACTGGTCCCTTCATGGGATATCTTTGGTGCACTGGTCCTTTCATGGGATATCTGTCCCTTCATGGGATATCTTTGATGCACTGGTCCCTTCATGGAATATCTGTCCCTTCATGGGCTAAACTTGGTGCACTGGTCCCTTCATGGAATATCTTTGATGCACTGGTCCCTTCATGGGATATCTGTCCCTTCATGGGATATCTTTGATGCACTGGTCCCTTCATGGGATATAAGTCCCTTCATGGGATATCTTTGGTGCACTGGTCCCTTCATGGGATATCTTTGGTGCACTGGTCCCTTCATGGGATATCTTTGATGCACTGGTCCCTTCATGGGATGTCTTTGATGCACTGGTCCCTTCATGGGATATCTTTGATGCACTGGTCCCTTCATGGGATATCTTTGATGCACTGGTCCCTTCATGGGATATCTTTGATGCACGGGTCCCTTCATGGGATATCTTTGGTGCGCTGGTCCCTTCATGGGATATCTGTCCCTTCATGGGATATCTATAATGTACTGGTCCCTTCATGGGATATCGGTCCCTTTTAGGGGATATCTTTGGTGCACTGGTCCCTTCATGGGATATCTGTCCCTTTATGGGATATCTTTGGTGCACTGGTCCCTTCATGGGATATCTGTCCCTTCGTGGGATATCTTTGGTGCACTGGTCCCTTCATGGGATATCTTTGGTGCACTGGTCCCTTCATGGGATGTCTTTGATGCCTGGTCCCTTCATTGGATATCTTTGATGCAATGGTCCCTTCATGGGATATCTTTGATGCACTAGTCCCTTCATGGGATATCTTTTGTGCACTGGTCCCTTCATGGGATATCTGTCCCTTTATGGGATATCTTTGGTGCACTGGTCCCTTCATGGGATATCTGTCCCTTCATGGGATATCTTTTGTGCACTGGTCCCTTCATGGGATATCTGTCCCTTCATGGGATATCTTTTGTGCACTGGTCCCTTGATGGGATATCTGTCCCTTCATGGGATATCTTTGGTGCACTGGTCCCTTCATGGGATATCGGTCCCTTTATGGGATATCTTTGGTGCACTGGTCCCTTCATGGGATATCTGTCCCTTCATGGGATATCTTTTGTGCACTGGTCCCTTGATGGGATATCTGTCCCTTCATGGGATATCTTTGATGCACTGGTCCCTTCATGGGATATCTTTGATGCACTGGTCCCTTCATGGGATATCTTTGATGCACTGGTCCCTTCATGGGATATCTTTGGTGCACTGGTCCCTTCATGGGATATCTTTGGTGCACTGGTCCCTTCATGGGATATCTTTGGTGCACTGGTCCCTTCATGGGATATCTGTCCCTTCATGGGATATCTTTGATGCACTGGTCCCTTCATGGGATATCTTTGATGCACTGGTCCCTTCATGGGATATCTTTGATGCACTGGTCCCTTCATGGGATATCTTTGATGCACTGGTCCCTTCATGGGATATCTGTCCCTTCATGGGATATCTTTGGTGCATGGTCCGTTCATGGGATATCTTTGGTGCACTGGTCCCTTATTGGGATATCTGTCCCTTCATGGGATATCTTTGGTGCACTGGTCCCTTCATGGGATATCTTTGGTGCACTGGTCCCTTCATGGGATATCTTTGGTGCACTGGTCCCTTCATGGGATATCTTTGGTGCACTGGTCCCTTCATAGATATCTTTGGTGCACTGGTCCCTTGATGGGATGTCTTTGATGCACTGGTCCCTTCATGGGATGTCATTGATGCACTGGTCCCTTCATGGGATATCTTTGATGCACTGGTCCCTTCATGGGATATCTGTCCCTTCATGGGATATCTTTGATGCACTGGTCCCTTCATGGGATATCTGTCCCTTTATGGGATATCTTTGATGCACTGGTCCCTTCATGGGATGTCTTTGATGCACTGGTCCCTTCATGGGATATCTTTGATGCAATGGTCCCTTCATGGGATATCTTTGATGCACTGGTCCCTTCATGGGATATCTTTTGTGCACTGGTCCCTTCATGGGAAATCTTTAATGCACTGGTCCCTTCATGGGATATCTGTCCCTTCATGGGGTATCTTTGATGCACTGGTCCCTTCATGGGATATCTGTCCCTTCATGGGATATCTTTGATGCATTGGTCCCTTCATGGGATATCTTTGGTGCACTGGTCCTTTCATGGGATATCTGTCCCTTCATGGGATATCTTTTGTGCACTGGTCCCTTCATGGGATATCTGTCCCTTCATGGGATATCTTTGGTGCACTGGTCCCTTCATGAGATATCTTTGATGCACTGGTCCCTTCATGGGATATCTTTAGTGCACTGGTCCCTTCATGGGATATCTTTAGTGCACTGGTCCCTTCATGGGATATCTTTTGTGCACTGGTCCCTTCATGGGATATCTGTCCCTTCATGGGATATCTTTTGTGCACTGGTCCCTTCATGGGATATCTTTTGTGCACTGGTCCCTTCATGGGATATCTGTCCCTTCATGGGATATCTTTGGTGCACTGGTCCCTTCATGGGATATCTTTGATGCACTGGTCCCTTCATGGGATGTCTTTGATGCACTGGTCCCTTCATGGGATATCTTTGATGCAATGGTCCCTTCATGGGATATCTTTGATGCACTGGTCCCTTCATGGGATATCTTGTGTGCACTGGTCCCTTCATGGGATATCTTTGATGCACTGGTCCCTTCATGGGATATCTTTGATGCACTGGTCCCTTCATGGGATATCTTTAGTGCACTGGTCCCTTCATGGGATATCTTTTGTGCACTGGTCCCTTCATGGGATATCTTTTGTGCACTGGTCCCTTCATGGGATATCTGTCCCTTCATGGGATATCTTTTGTGCACTGGTCCCTTCATGGGATATCTGTCCCTTCATGGGATATCTTTGGTGCACTGGTCCCTTCATGGGATATCTTTGATGCACTGGTCCCTTCATGGGATATCTTTGATGCACTGGTCCCTTCATGGGATATCTTTGATGCACTGGTCCCTTCATGGGATATCTTTGATGCAATGGTCCCTTCATGGGATATCTTTGATGCACTGGTCCCTTCATGGGATATCTTTTGTGCACTGGTCCCTTCATGGGATATCTTTGATGCACTGGTCCCTTCATGGGATATCTGTCCCTTCATGGGATATCTTTGATGCACTGGTCCCTTCATGGGATATCTTTGGTGCACTGGTCCTTTCATGGGATATCTGTCCCTTCATGGGATATCTTTGATGCACTGGTCCCTTCATGGAATATCTGTCCCTTCATGGGCTAACCTTGGTGCACTGGTCCCTTCATGGGATATCAGTCCCTTCATGGGATATCTTTGATGCACTGGTCCCTTCATGGGATATCTTTGGTGCACTGGTCCTTTCATGGGATATCTGTCCCTTCATGGGCTAACCTTGGTGCACTGGTCCCTTCATGGGATATCAGTCCCTTCAATGGGATATCTTTGGTGCACTGGTCCCTTCATGGGATATCTTTGATGCACTGGTCCCTTCATGGGATATCTTTGATGCACTGGTCCCTTCATGGGATATCTTTGATGCACTGGTCCCTTCATGGGATATCTTTGATGCACTGGTCCCTTCATGGGATATCTTTGATGCACTGGTCCCTTCATGGGATATCTTTGGTGCACTGGTCCTTTCATGGGATATCTGTCCCTTAATGGGATATCTTTGATGCACTGGTCCCTTCATGGGATATCTGTCCCTTCATGGGATATCTTTTGTGCACTGGTCCCTTCATGGGATATCTTTGATGCACTGGTCCCTTCATGGGATATCTGTCCCTTCATGGTATATTTTTGATGCACTGGTCCCTTCATGGGATATCTGTCCCTTCATGGGATATCTTTGATGCACTGGTCCCTTCATGGGATATCTGTCCCTTCATGGGATATCTTTGATGCAATGGTCCCTTCATGGGATATCTTTGATGCACTGGTCCCTTCATGGGATATCTTTGCACTGGTCCCTTCATGGGATATCTTTGATGCAATGGTCCCTTCATGGGATATCGTTGGTGCACTGGTCCCTTCATGGGATATCTTTTGTGCACTGGTCCCTTCATGGGATATCTGTCCCTTCATGGGATATCTTTGATGCACTGGTCCCTTCATGGGATATAAGTCCCTTCATGGGATATCTTTGGTGCACTGGTCCCTTCATGGGATATCTTTGGTGCACTGGTCCCTTCATGGGATATCTTTGATGCACTGGTCCCTTCATGGGATGTCTTTGATGCACTGGTCCCTTCATGGGATATCTTTGATGCACTGGTCCCTTCATGGGATATCTGTCCCTTCATGGGATATCTTTGATGCACTGGTCCCTTCATGGGATATAAGTCCCTTCATGGGATATCTTTGGTGCACTGGTCCCTTCATGGGATATCTTTGGTGCACTGGTCCCTTCATGGGATATCTTTGATGCACTGGTCCCTTCATGGGATGTCTTTGATGCACTGGTCCCTTCATGGGATATCTTTGATGCACTGGTCCCTTCATGGGATATCTTTGATGCACTGGTCCCTTCATGGGATATCTTTGATGCACTGGTCCCTTCATGGGATATCTTTGATGCACTGGTCCCTTCATGGGATATCTTTGGTGCGCTGGTCCCTTCATGGGATATCTGTCCCTTCATGGGATATCTATAATGCACTGGTCCCTTCATGGGATATCGGTCCCTTTTAGGGGATATCTTTGGTGCACTGGTCCCTTCATGGGATATCTGTCCCTTTATGGGATATCTTTGGTGCACTGGTCCCTTCATGGGATATCTGTCCCTTCGTGGGATATCTTTGGTGCACTGGTCCCTTCATGGGATATCTTTGGTGCACTGGTCCCTTCATGGGATGTCTTTGATGCCTGGTCCCTTCATTGGATATCTTTGATGCAATGGTCCCTTCATGGGATATCTTTGATGCACTAGTCCCTTCATGGGATATCTTTTGTGCACTGGTCCCTTCATGGGATATCTGTCCCTTTATGGGATATCTTTGGTGCACTGGTCCCTTCATGGGATATCTGTCCCTTCATGGGATATCTTTTGTGCACTGGTCCCTTCATGGGATATCTGTCCCTTCATGGGATATCTTTTGTGCACTGGTCCCTTGATGGGATATCTGTCCCTTCATGGGATATCTTTGGTGCACTGGTCCCTTCATGGGATATCGGTCCCTTTATGGGATATCTTTGGTGCACTGGTCCCTTCATGGGATATCTGTCCCTTCATGGGATATCTTTTGTGCACTGGTCCCTTGATGGGATATCTGTCCCTTCATGGGATATCTTTGATGCACTGGTCCCTTCATGGGATATCTTTGATGCACTGGTCCCTTCATGGGATATTTTTGATGCACTGGTCCCTTCATGGGATATCTTTGATGCACTGGTCCCTTCATGGGATATCTTTGGTGCACTGGTCCCTTCATGGGATATCTTTGGTGCACTGGTCCCTTCATGGGATATCTTTGGTGCACTGGTCCCTTCATGGGATATCTGTCCCTTCATGGGATATCTTTGGTGCACTGGTCCCTTCATGGGATATCGGTCCCTTTATGGGTTATCTTTGGTGCACTGGTCCCTTCATTGAATATCTGTCCCTTCATGGGATATCTTTTGTGCACTGGTCCCTTCATGGGATATCTTTTGTGCACTGGTCCCTTCATGGGATATCTGTCCCTTCATGGGATATCTTTGATGCACTGGTCCCTTCATGGGATATCTTTGATGCACTGGTCCCTTCATGGGATATCTTTGGTGCACTGGTCCCTTCATGGGATATCTTTGGTGAACTGGTCCCTTCATGGGATATCTGTCCCTTCATGGGATATTTTTGATGCACTGGTCCCTTCATGGGATATCTGTCCCTTCATGGGATATCTTTGGTGCACTGGTCCCTTCATGGGATATCGGTCCCTTTATGGGTTATCTTTGGTGCACTGGTCCCTTCATGGGATATCTGTCCCTTTATGGGTTATCTTTGGTGCACTGGTCCCTTCATGGGATATCTGTCCCTTCATGGGATATCTTTTGTGCACTGGTCCCTTCATGGGATATCTTTTGTGCACTGGTCCCTTCATGGGATATCTGTCCCTTCATGGGATATCTTTGATGCACTGGTCCCTTCATGGGATATCTTTGATGCACTGGTCCCTTCATGGGATATCTTTGATGCACTGGTCCCTTCATGGGATATCTTTGATGCACTGGTCCCTTCATGGGATATCATTGATGCACTGGTCCCTTCATGGGATATCTTTGGTGAACTGGTCCCTTCATGGGATATCTGTCCCTTCATGGGATATCTTTGATGCACTGGTCCCTTCATGGGATCTGTCCCTTCATGGGATATCTTTGATGCACTGGTCCCTTCATGGGATATCTTTGATGCACTGGTCCCTTCATGGGATATCTTTGATGCACTGGTCCCTTCATGGGATATCTTTGATGCACTGGTCCCTTCATGGGATATCTTTGATGCACTGGTCCCTTCATGGGATATCTGTCCCTTCATGGGATATCTTTGGTGCATGGTCCGTTCATGGGATATCTTTGGTGCACTGGTCCCTTATTGGGATATCTGTCCCTTCATGGGATATCTTTGGTGCACTGGTCCCTTCATGGGATATCTTTGGTGCACTGGTCCCTTCATGGGATATCTTTGGTGCACTGGTCCCTTCATGGGATATCTTTGGTGCACTGGTCCCTTCATAGATATCTTTGGTGCACTGGTCCCTTGATGGGATGTCTTTGATGCACTGGTCCCTTCATGGGATGTCATTGATGCACTGGTCCCTTCATGGGATATCTTTGATGCACTGGTCCCTTCATGGGATATCTGTCCCTTCATGGGAGATCTTTGATGCACTGGTCCCTTCATGGGATATCTGTCCCTTTATGGGATATCTTTTGTGCACTGGTCCCTTCATGGGATATCTTTTGTGCACTGGTCCCTTCATGGGATATCCGTCCCTTCATGGGATATCTTTGGTGCACTGGTCCCTTCATGGGATATCTTTGATGCACTGGTCCCTTCATGGGATGTCTTTGATGCACTGGTCCCTTCATGGGATATCTTTGATGCAATGGTCCCTTCATGGGATATCTTTGATGCACTGGTCCCTTCATGGGATATCTTTTGTGCACTGGTCCCTTCATGGGATATCTTTGATGCACTGGTCCCTTCATGGGATATCTGTCCCTTCATGGGATATCTTTGGTGAACTGGTCCCTTCATGGGATATCTGTCCCTTCATGGGATATCTTTGATGCACTGGTCCCTTCATGGGATCTGTCCCTTCATGGGATATCTTTGATGCACTGGTCCCTTCATGGGATATCTTTGATGCACTGGTCCCTTCATGGGATATCTTTGATGCACTGGTCCCTTCATGGGATATCTTTGGTGCACTGGTCCCTTCATGGGATATCTTTGGTGCACTGGTCCCTTCATGGGATATCTGTCCCTTCATGGGATATCTTTGGTGCATGGTCCGTTCATGGGATATCTTTGGTGCACTGGTCCCTTATTGGGATATCTGTCCCTTCATGGGATATCTTTGGTGCACTGGTCCCTTCATGGGATATCTTTGGTGCACTGGTCCCTTCATGGGATATCTTTGGTGCACTGGTCCCTTCATGGGATATCTTTGGTGCACTGGTCCCTTCATGGGATATCTTTGGTGCACTGGTCCCTTCATGGGATATCTGTCCCTTTATGGGATATCTTTTGTGCACTGGTCCCTTCATGGGATATCTGTCCCTTCATGGGATATCTTTCGTGCACTGGTCCCTTCATGGGATATCTGTCCCTTCATGGGATATCTTTTGTGCACTGGTCCCTTCATGGGATATCTGTCCCTTCATGGGATATCTTTGGTGCACTGGTCCCTTCATGGGATATCTTTGATGCACTGGTCCCTTCATGGGATGTCTTTGATGCACTGGTCCCTTCATGGGATATCTTTGATGCAATGGTCCCTTCATGGGATATCTTTGATGCACTGGTCCCTTCATGGGATATCTTTTGTGCACTGGTCCCTTCATGGGATATCTTTGATGCACTGGTCCCTTCATGGGATATCTGTCCCTTCATGGGATATCTTTGATGCACTGGTCCCTTCATGGGATATCTGTCCCTTCATGGGATATCTTTGATGCACTGGTCCCTTCATGGGATATCTTTGGTGCACTGGTCCTTTCATGGGATATCTGTCCCTTCATGGGATATCTTTGATGCACTGGTCCCTTCATGGAATATCTGTCCCTTCATGGGCTAACCTTGGTGCACTGGTCCCTTCATATGATATCAGTCCCTTCAATGGGATATCCTTGGTGCACTGGTCCCTTCATGGGATATCTTTGATGCACTGGTCCCTTCATGGGATATCTTTGATGCACTGGTCCCTTCATGGGATATCTTTGATGCACTGGTCCCTTCATGGGATATCTTTGGTGCACTGGTCCTTTCATGGGATATCTGTCCCTTAATGGGATATCTTTGATGCACTGGTCCCTTCATGGGATATCTGTCCCTTCATGGGTTATCTTTTGTGCACTGGTCCCTTCATGGGATATCTTTGATGCACTGGTCCCTTCATGGGATATCTGTCCCTTCATGGGATATCTTTGATGCACTGGTCCCTTCATGGGATATCTGTCCCTTAATGGGATATCTTTGATGCACTGGTCCCTTCATGGGATATCTGTCCCTTCATGGGATATCTTTGATGCAATGGTCCCTTCATGGGATATCTTTGATGCACTGGTCCCTTCATGGGATATCTTTGGTGCACTGGTCCCTTCATGGGATATCTTTGGTGCACTGGTCCCTTCATGGGATATCTTTGATGCACTGGTCCCTTCATGGGATATCTTTGGTGCACTGGTCCCTTCATGGGATATCTGTCCCTTCATGGGATATCTTTGATGCACGGTCCCTTCATGGGATATCTGTCCCTTCATGGGATATCTTTGATGCACTGGTCCCTTCATGGGATATCTGTCCCTTCATGGGATATCTTTGATGCACTGGTCCCTTCATGGGATATCTTTGGTGCACTGGTCCTTTCATGGGATATCTGTCCCTTCATGGGATATCTTTGATGCACTGGTCCCTTCATGGAATATCTGTCCCTTCATGGGCTAAACTTGGTGCACTGGTCCCTTCATGGAATATCTTTGATGCACTGGTCCCTTCATGGGATATCTGTCCCTTCATGGGATATCTTTGATGCACTGGTCCCTTCATGGGATATAAGTCCCTTCATGGGATATCTTTGGTGCACTGGTCCCTTCATGGGATATCTTTGGTGCACTGGTCCCTTCATGGGATATCTTTGATGCACTGGTCCCTTCATGGGATGTCTTTGATGCACTGGTCCCTTCATGGGATATCTTTGATGCACTGGTCCCTTCATGGGATATCTTTGATGCACTGGTCCCTTCATGGGATATCTTTGATGCACTGGTCCCTTCATGGGATATCTTTGGTGCGCTGGTCCCTTCATGGGATATCTGTCCCTTCATGGGATATCTATAATGTACTGGTCCCTTCATGGGATATCGGTCCCTTTTAGGGGATATCTTTGGTGCACTGGTCCCTTCATGGGATATCTGTCCCTTTATGGGATATCTTTGGTGCACTGGTCCCTTCATGGGATATCTGTCCCTTCGTGGGATATCTTTGGTGCACTGGTCCCTTCATGGGATATCTTTGGTGCACTGGTCCCTTCATGGGATGTCTTTGATGCCTGGTCCCTTCATTGGATATCTTTGATGCAATGGTCCCTTCATGGGATATCTTTGATGCACTAGTCCCTTCATGGGATATCTTTTGTGCACTGGTCCCTTCATGGGATATCTGTCCCTTTATGGGATATCTTTGGTGCACTGGTCCCTTCATGGGATATCTGTCCCTTCATGGGATATCTTTTGTGCACTGGTCCCTTCATGGGATATCTGTCCCTTCATGGGATATCTTTTGTGCACTGGTCCCTTGATGGGATATCTGTCCCTTCATGGGATATCTTTGGTGCACTGGTCCCTTCATGGGATATCGGTCCCTTTATGGGATATCTTTGGTGCACTGGTCCCTTCATGGGATATCTGTCCCTTCATGGGATATCTTTTGTGCACTGGTCCCTTGATGGGATATCTGTCCCTTCATGGGATATCTTTGATGCACTGGTCCCTTCATGGGATATCTTTGATGCACTGGTCCCTTCATGGGATATCTTTGATGCACTGGTCCCTTCATGGGATATCTTTGGTGCACTGGTCCCTTCATGGGATATCTTTGGTGCACTGGTCCCTTCATGGGATATCTTTGGTGCACTGGTCCCTTCATGGGATATCTGTCCCTTCATGGGATATCTTTGGTGCACTGGTCCCTTCATGGGATATCGGTCCCTTTATGGGTTATCTTTGGTGCACTGGTCCCTTCATTGAATATCTGTCCCTTCATGGGATATCTTTTGTGCACTGGTCCCTTCATGGGATATCTTTTGTGCACTGGTCCCTTCATGGGATATCTGTCCCTTCATGGGATATCTTTGATGCACTGGTCCCTTCATGGGATATCTTTGATGCACTGGTCCCTTCATGGGATATCTTTGGTGCACTGGTCCCTTCATGGGATATCTTTGGTGAACTGGTCCCTTCATGGGATATCTGTCCCTTCATGGGATATTTTTGATGCACTGGTCCCTTCATGGGATATCTGTCCCTTCATGGGATATCTTTGGTGCACTGGTCCCTTCATGGGATATCGGTCCCTTTATGGGTTATCTTTGGTGCACTGGTCCCTTCATGGGATATCTGTCCCTTTATGGGTTATCTTTGGTGCACTGGTCCCTTCATGGGATATCTGTCCCTTCATGGGATATCTTTTGTGCACTGGTCCCTTCATGGGATATCTTTTGTGCACTGGTCCCTTCATGGGATATCTGTCCCTTCATGGGATATCTTTGATGCACTGGTCCCTTCATGGGATATCTTTGATGCACTGGTCCCTTCATGGGATATCTTTGATGCACTGGTCCCTTCATGGGATATCTTTGATGCACTGGTCCCTTCATGGGATATCATTGATGCACTGGTCCCTTCATGAGATATCTTTGGTGAACTGGTCCCTTCATGGGATATCTGTCCCTTCATGGGATATCTTTGATGCACTGGTCCCTTCATGGGATCTGTCCCTTCATGGGATATCTTTGATGCACTGGTCCCTTCATGGGATATCTTTGATGCACTGGTCCCTTCATGGGATATCTTTGATGCACTGGTCCCTTCATGGGATATCTGTCCCTTCATGGGATATCTTTGGTGCATGGTCCGTTCATGGGATATCTTTGGTGCACTGGTCCCTTATTGGGATATCTGTCCCTTCATGGGATATCTTTGGTGCACTGGTCCCTTCATGGGATATCTTTGGTGCACTGGTCCCTTCATGGGATATCTTTGGTGCACTGGTCCCTTCATGGGATATCTTTGGTGCACTGGTCCCTTCATAGATATCTTTGGTGCACTGGTCCCTTGATGGGATGTCTTTGATGCACTGGTCCCTTCATGGGATGTCATTGATGCACTGGTCCCTTCATGGGATATCTTTGATGCACTGGTCCCTTCATGGGATATCTGTCCTTTCATGGGATATCTTTGATGCACTGGTCCCTTCATGGGATATCTGTCCCTTTATGGGATATCTTTGATGCACTGGTCCCTTCATGGGATGTCTTTGATGCACTGGTCCCTTCATGGGATATCTTTGATGCAATGGTCCCTTCATGGGATATCTTTGATGCACTGGTCCCTTCATGGGATATCTTTTGTGCACTGGTCCCTTCATGGGAAATCTTTAATGCACTGGTCCCTTCATGGGATATCTGTCCCTTCATGGGATATCTTTGATGCACTGGTCCCTTCATGGGATATCTGTCCCTTCATGGGATATCTTTGATGCACTGGTCCCTTCATGGGATATCTTTGGTGCACTGGTCCTTTCATGGGATATCTGTCCCTTCATGGGATATCTTTTGTGCACTGGTCCCTTCATGGGATGTCTGTCCCTTCATGGGATATCTTTGGTGCACTGGTCCCTTCATGAGATATCTTTGATGCACTGGTCCCTTCATGGGATATCTTTAGTGCACTGGTCCCTTCATGGGATATCTTTAGTGCACTGGTCCCTTCATGGGATATCTTTTGTGCACTGGTCCCTTCATGGGATATCTGTCCCTTCATGGGATATCTTTTGTGCACTGGTCCCTTCATGGGATATCTTTTGTGCACTGGTCCCTTCATGGGATATCTGTCCCTTCATGGGATATCTTTGGTGCACTGGTCCCTTCATGGGATATCTTTGATGCACTGGTCCCTTCATGGGATGTCTTTGATGCACTGGTCCCTTCATGGGATATCTTTGATGCAATGGTCCCTTCATGGGATATCTTTGATGCACTGGTCCCTTCATGGGATATCTTGTGTGCACTGGTCCCTTCATGGGATATCTTTGATGCACTGGTCCCTTCATGGGATATCTTTGATGCACTGGTCCCTTCATGGGATATCTTTAGTGCACTGGTCCCTTCATGGGATATCTTTAGTGCACTGGTCCCTTCATGGGATATCTTTTGTGCACTGGTCCCTTCATGGGATATCTGTCCCTTCATGGGATATCTTTTGTGCACTGGTCCCTTCATGGGATATCTTTTGTGCACTGGTCCCTTCATGGGATATCTGTCCCTTCATGGGATATCTTTGGTGCACTGGTCCCTTCATGGGATATCTTTGATGCACTGGTCCCTTCATGGGATATCTTTGATGCACTGGTCCCTTCATGGGATGTCTTTGATGCACTGGTCCCTTCATGGGATATCTTTGATGCAATGGTCCCTTCATGGGATATCTTTGATGCACTGGTCCCTTCATGGGATATCTTTTGTGCACTGGTCCCTTCATGGGATATCTTTGATGCACTGGTCCCTTCATGGGATATCTGTCCCTTCATGGGATATCTTTGATGCACTGGTCCCTTCATGGGATATCTTTGGTGCACTGGTCCTTTCATGGGATATCTGTCCCTTCATGGGATATCTTTGATGCACTGGTCCCTTCATGGAATATCTGTCCCTTCATGGGCTAACCTTGGTGCACTGGTCCCTTCATGGGATATCAGTCCCTTCATGGGATATCTTTGATGCACTGGTCCCTTCATGGGATATCTTTGGTGCACTGGTCCTTTCATGGGATATCTGTCCCTTCATGGGCTAACCTTGGTGCACTGGTCCCTTCATGGGATATCAGTCCCTTCAATGGGATATCTTTGGTGCACTGGTCCCTTCATGGGATATCTTTGATGCACTGGTCCCTTCATGGGATATCTTTGATGCACTGGTCCCTTCATGGGATATCTTTGATGCACTGGTCCCTTCATGGGATATCTTTGATGCACTGGTCCCTTCATGGGATATCTTTGATGCACTGGTCCCTTCATGGGATATCTTTGGTGCACTGGTCCTTTCATGGGATATCTGTCCCTTAATGGGATATCTTTGATGCACTGGTCCCTTCATGGGATATCTGTCCTTTCATGTGATATCTTTTGTGCACTGGTCCCTTCATGGGATATCTTTGATGCACTGGTCCCTTCATGGGATATCTGTCCCTTCATGGTATATTTTTGATGCACTGGTCCCTTCATGGGATATCTGTCCCTTCATGGGATATCTTTGATGCACTGGTCCCTTCATGGGATATCTGTCCCTTCATGGGATATCTTTGATGCAATGGTCCCTTCATGGGATATCTTTGATGCACTGGTCCCTTCATGGGATATCTTTGCACTGGTCCCTTCATGGGATATCTTTGATGCAATGGTCCCTTCATGGGATATCGTTGGTGCACTGGTCCCTTCATGGGATATCTTTTGTGCACTGGTCCCTTCATGGGATATCGGTCCCTTTATGGGATATCTTTGGTGCACTGGTCCCTTCATGGGATATCTGTCCCTTCATGGGATATCTTTTGTGCACTGGTCCCTTCATGGGATATCTTTTGTGCACTGGTCCCTTCATGGGATATCTTTGATGCACTGGTCCCTTCATGGGATATCTTTGATGCACTGGTCACTTCATGGGATATCATTTATGCACTGGTCCCTTCATGGGATATCTTTGGTGAACTGGTCCCTTCATGGGATATATGTCCCTTCATGGGATATTTTTGATGCACTGGTCCCTTCATGGGATATCTGTCCCTTCATGGGATATCTTTGGTGCACTGGTCCCTTCATGGGATATCGGTCCCTTTATGGGTTATCTTTGGTGCACTGGTCCCTTCATGGGATATCTGTCCCTTTATGGGTTATCTTTGGTGCACTGGTCCCTTCATGGGATATCTGTCCCTTCATGGGATATCTTTTGTGCACTGGTCCCTTCATGGGATATCTTTTGTGCACTGGTCCCTTCATGGGATATCTGTCCCTTCATGGGATATCTTTGATGCACTGGTCCCTTCATGGGATATCTTTGATGCACTGGTCCCTTCATGGGATATCTTTGATGCACTGGTCCCTTCATGGGATATATTTGATGCACTGGTCCCTTCATGGGATATCATTGATGCACTGGTCCCTTCATGGGATATCTTTGGTGAACTGGTCCCTTCATGGGATATCTGTCCCTTCATGGGATATCTTTGATGCACTGGTCCCTTCATGGGATCTGTCCCTTCATGGGATATCTTTGATGAACTGGTCCCTTCATGGGATATCTTTGATGCACTGGTCCCTTCATGGGATATCTTTGATGCACTGGTCCCTTCATGGGATATCTTTGATGCACTGGTCCCTTCATGGGATATCTGTCCCTTCATGGGATATCTTTGGTGCATGGTCCGTTCATGGGATAT
Source organism: Lissotriton vulgaris (assembly GCF_964263255.1). NCBI lineage: Eukaryota > Metazoa > Chordata > Amphibia > Caudata > Salamandridae > Lissotriton > Lissotriton vulgaris. Next base: position 837,206,056 of record NC_141698.1, read on the forward strand.
CTTTGGTGCACTGGTCCCTTATTGGGATATCTGTCCCTTCATGGGATATCTTTGGTGCACTGGTCCCTTCATGGGATATCTTTGGTGCACTGGTCCCTTCATGGGATATCTTTGGTGCACTGGTCCCTTCATGGGATATCTTTGGTGCACTGGTCCCTTCATAGATATCTTTGGTGCACTGGTCCCTTGATGGGATGTCTTTGATGCACTGGTCCCTTCATGGGATGTCATTGATGCACTGGTCCCTTCATGGGATATCTTTGATGCACTGGTCCCTTCATGGGATATCTGTCCCTTCATGGGATATCTTTGATGCACTGGTCCCTTCATGGGATATCTGTCCCTTTATGTGATATCTTTTGTGCACTGGTCCCTTCATGGGATATCTTTTGTGCACTGGTCCCTTCATGGGATATCCGTCCCTTCATGGGATATCTTTGGTGCACTGGTCCCTTCATGGGATATCTTTGATGCACTGGTCCCTTCATGGGATGTCTTTGATGCACTGGTCCCTTCATGGGATATCTTTGATGCAATGGTCCCTTCATGGGATATCTTTGATGCACTGGTCCCTTCATGGGATATCTTTTGTGCACTGGTCCCTTCATGGGAAATCTTTAATGCACTGGTCCCTTCATGGGATATCTGTCCCTTCATGGGATATCTTTGATGCACTGGTCCCTTCATGGGATATCTGTCCCTTCATGGGATATCTTTGATGCACTGGTCCCTTCATGGGATATCTTTGGTGCACTGGTCCTTTCATGGGATATCTGTCCCTTCATGGGATATCTTTTGTGCACTGGTCCCTTCATGGGATATCTGTCCCTTCATGGGATATCTTTGGTGCACTGGTCCCTTCATGAGATATCTTTGATGCACTGGTCCCTTCATGGGATATCTTTAGTGCACTGGTCCCTTCATGGGATATCTTTAGTGCACTGGTCCCTTCATGGGATATCTTTTGTGCACTGGTCCCTTCATGGGATATCTGTCCCTTCATGGGATATCTTTTGTGCACTGGTCCCTTCATGGGATATCTTTTGTGCACTGGTCCCTTCATGGGATATCTGTCCCTTCATGGGATATCTTTGGTGCACTGGTCCCTTCATGGGATATCTTTGATGCACTGGTCCCTTCATGGGATGTCTTTGATGCACTGGTCCCTTCATGGGATATCTTTGATGCAATGGTCCCTTCATGGGATATCTTTGATGCACTGGTCCCTTCATGGGATATCTTGTGTGCACTGGTCCCTTCATGGGATATCTTTGATGCACTGGTCCCTTCATGGGATATCTTTGATGCACTGGTCCCTTCATGGGATATCTTTAGTGCACTGGTCCCTTCATGGGATATCTTTAGTGCACTGGTCCCTTCATGGGATATCTTTTGTGCACTGGTCCCTTCATGGGATATCTGTCCCTTCATGGGATATCTTTTGTGCACTGGTCCCTTCATGGGATATCTGTCCCTTCATGGGATATCTTTGGTGCACTGGTCCCTTCATGGGATATCTTTGATGCACTGGTCCCTTCATGGGATATCTTTGATGCACTGGTCCCTTCATGGGATGTCTTTGATGCACTGGTCCCTTCATGGGGTATCTTTGATGCAATGGTCCCTTCATGGGATATCTTTGATGCACTGGTCCCTTCATGGGATATCTTGTGTGCACTGGTCCCTTCATGGGATATCTTTGATGCACTGGTCCCTTCATGGGATATCTGTCCCTTCATGGGATATCTTTGATGCACTGGTCCCTTCATGGGATATCTGTCCCTTCATGGGATATCTTTGATGCACTGGTCCCTTCTTGGGATATCTTTGGTGCACTGGTCCTTTCATGCGATATCTGTCCCTTCATGGGATATCTTTGATGCACTGGTCCCTTCATGGAATATCTGTCCCTTCATGGGCTAACCTTGGTGCACTGGTCCATTCATGGGATATCAGTCCCTTCATGGGATATCTTTGATGCACTGGTCCCTTCATGGGATATCTTTGGTGCACTGGTCCTTTCATGGGATATCTGTCCCTTCATGGGATATCTTTGATGCACTGGTCCCTTCATGGAATATCTGTCCCTTCATGGGCTAACCTTGGTGCACTGGTCCCTTCATGGGATATCAGTCCCTTCAATGGGATATCATTGGTGCACTGGTCCCTTCATAGGATATCTTTGATGCACTGGTCCCTTCATGGGATATCTTTGATGCACTGGTCCCTTCATGGGATATCTTTGATGCACTGGTCCCTTCATGGGATATCTTTGGTGCACTGGTCCTTTCATGGGATATCTGTCCCTTAATGGGATATCTTTGATGCACTGGTCCCTTCATGGGATATCTGTCCCTTCATGGGATATCTTTTGTGCACTGGTCCCTTCATGGGATATCTTTGATGCACTGGTCCCTTCATGGGATATCTGTCCCTTCATGGGATATCTTTGATGCACTGGTCCCTTCATGGGATATCTGTCCCTTCATGGGATATCTTTGATGCACTGGTCCCTTCATGGGATATCTGTCCCTTCATGGGATATCTTTGATGCAATGGTCCCTTCATGGGATATCTTTGATGCACTGGTCCCTTCATGGGATATCTTTGATGTACTGGTCCCTTCATGGGATATCTTTGGTGCACTGGTCCCTTCATGGGATATCTTTGATGCACTGGTCCCTTCATGGGATATCTTTGGTGCACTGGTCCTTTCATGGGATATCTGTCCCTTCATGGGATATCTTTGATGCACTGGTCCCTTCATGGGATATCTGTCCCTTCATGGGATATCTTTTGTGCACTGGTCCCTTCATGGGATATCTTTGGTGCACTGGTCCCTTCATGGGATATCGATCCCTTTATGAGATATCTTTAATGCACTGGTCCCTTCATGGGATATCTGTCCCTTCATGGGATATCTTTTGTGCACTGGTCCCTTCATGGGATATCTTTGATGCACTGGTCCCTTCATAGGATATCTTTGATGCACTGGTCCCTTCATGGGACATCTTTGATGCACTGGTCCCTTCATGGGATATCTTTGATGCACTGGTCCCTTCATGGGATATCTTTGATGCACTGGTCCCTTCATGGGATATCTTTGATGCAATGGTCCCTTCATGGGATATCTTTGGTGCACTGGTCCCTTCATGGGATATCTGTCCCTTCATGGGATATCTTTGGTGCACTGGTCCCTTCATGGGATATCTGTCCCTTTATGGGTTATCTTTGGTGCACTGGTCCCTTCATGGGATATCTGTCCCTTCATGGGATATCTTTTGTGCACTGGTCCCTTCATGGGATATCTTTTGTGCACTGGTCCCTTCATGGGATATCTGTCCCTTCATGGGATATCTTTGATGCACTGGTCCCTTCATGGGATATCTTTGATGCACTGGTCCCTTCATGGGATATCTTTGATGCACTGGTCCCTTCATGGGATATCTTTGATGCACTGGTCCCTTCATGGGATATCTTTGATGCACTGGTCCCTTCATGGGATATCATTGATGCACTGGTCCCTTCATGGGATATCTTTGGTGAACTGGTCCCTTCATGGGATATCTGTCCCTTCATGGGATATCTTTGATGCACTGGTCCCTTCATGGGATCTGTCCCTTCATGGGATATCTTTGATGCACTGGTCCCTTCATGGGATATTTTTGATGCACTGGTCCCTTCATGGGATATCTTTGATGCACTGGTCCCTTCATGGGATATCTTTGATGCACTGGTCCCTTCATGGGATATCTGTCCCTTCATGGGATATCTTTGGTGCATGGTCCGTTCATGGGATATCTTTGGTGCACTGGTCCCTTATTGGGATATCTGTCCCTTCATGGGATATCTTTGGTGCACTGGTCCCTTCATGGGATATCTTTGGTGCACTGGTCCCTTCATGGGATATCTTTGGTGCACTGGTCCCTTCATGGGATATCTTTGGTGCACTGGTCCCTTCATGGATATCTTTGGTGCACTGGTCCCTTGATGGGATGTCTTTGATGCACTGGTCCCTTCATGGGATGTCATTGATGCACTGGTCCCTTCATGGGATATCTTTGATGCACTGGTCCCTTCATGGGATATCTGTCCCTTCATGGGATATCTTTGATGCACTGGTCCCTTCATGGGATATCTGTCCCTTTATGGGATATCTTTTGTGCACTGATCCCTTCATGGGATATCTTTTGTGCACTGGTCCCTTCATGGGATATCCGTCCCTTCATGGGATATCTTTGGTGCACTGGTCCCTTCATGGGATATCTTTGATGCACTGGTCCCTTCATGGGATGTCTTTGATGCACTGGTCCCTTCATGGGATATCTTTGATGCAATGGTCCCTTCATGGGATATCTTTGATGCACTGGTCCCTTCATGGGATATCTTTTGTGCACTGGTCCCTTCATGGGATATCTTTGATGCACTGGTCCCTTCATGGGATATCTGTCCCTTCATGGGATATCTTTGATGCACTGGTCCCTTCATGGGATATCTTTGGTGCACTGGTCCTTTCATGGGATATCTGTCCCTTCATGGGATATCTTTGATGCACTGGTCCCTTCATGGAATATCTGTCCCTTCATGGGCTAACCTTGGTGCACTGGTCCCTTCATGGGATATCAGTCCCTTCATGGGATATCTTTGATGCACTGGTCCCTTCATGGGATATCTTTGGTGCACTGGTCCTTTCATGGGATATCTGTCCCTTCATGGGCTAACCTTGGTGCACTGGTCCCTTCATGGGATATCAGTCCCTTCAATGGGATATCTTTGGTGCACTGGTCCCTTCATGGGATATCTTTGATGCACTGGTCCCTTCATGGGATATCTTTGATGCACTGGTCCCTTCATGGGATATCTTTGATGCACTGGTCCCTTCATGGGATATCTTTGATGCACTGGTCCCTTCATGGGATATCTTTGATGCACTGGTCCCTTCATGGGATATCTTTGGTGCACTGGTCCTTTCATGGGATATCTGTCCCTTAATGGGATATCTTTGATGCACTGGTCCCTTCATGGGATATCTGTCCCTTCATGGGATATCTTTTGTGCACTGGTCCCTTCATGGGATATCTTTGATGCACTGGTCCCTTCATGGGATATCTGTCCCTTCATGGTATATTTTTGATGCACTGGTCCCTTCATGGGATATCTGTCCCTTCATGGGATATCTTTGATGCACTGGTCCCTTCATGGGATATCTGTCCCTTCATGGGATATCTTTGATGCAATGGTCCCTTCATGGGATATCTTTGATGCACTGGTCCCTTCATGGGATATCTTTGCACTGGTCCCTTCATGGGATATCTTTGATGCAATGGTCCCTTCATGGGATATCGTTGGTGCACTGGTCCCTTCATGGGATATCTTTTGTGCACTGGTCCCTTCATGGGATATCGGTCCCTTTATGGGATATCTTTGGTGCACTGGTCCCTTCATGGGATATCTGTCCCTTCATGGGATATCTTTTGTGCACTGGTCCCTTCATGGGATATCTTTTGTGCACTGGTCCCTTCATGGGATATCTTTGATGCACTGGTCCCTTCATGGGATATCTTTGATGCACTGGTCACTTCATGGGATATCATTTATGCACTGGTCCCTTCATGGGATATCTTTGGTGAACTGGTCCCTTCATGGGATATATGTCCCTTCATGGGATATTTTTGATGCACTGGTCCCTTCATGGGATATCTGTCCCTTCATGGGATATCTTTGGTGCACTGGTCCCTTCATGGGATATCGGTCCCTTTATGGGTTATCTTTGGTGAACTGGTCCCTTCATGGGATATATGTCCCTTCATGGGATATTTTTGATGCACTGGTCCCTTCATGGGATATCTGTCCCTTCATGGGATATCTTTGGTGCACTGGTCCCTTCATGGGATATCGGTCCCTTTATGGGATATCTTTGATGCACTGGTCCCTTCATGGAATATCTGTCCCTTCATGGGCTAACCTTGGTGCACTGGTCCCTTCATGGGATATCAGTCCCTTCATGGGATATCTTTGATGCACTGGTCCCTTCATGGGATATCTTTGGTGCACTGGTCCTTTCATGGGATATCTGTCCCTTCATGGGCTAACCTTGGTGCACTGGTCCCTTCATGGGATATCAGTCCCTTCAATGGGATATCTTTGGTGCACTGGTCCCTTCATGGGATATCTTTGATGCACTGGTCCCTTCATGGGATATCTTTGATGCACTGGTCCCTTCATGGGATATCTTTGATGCACTGGTCCCTTCATGGGATATCTTTGATGCACTGGTCCCTTCATGGGATATCTTTGATGCACTGGTCCCTTCATGGGATATCGTTGATGCACTGGTCCCTTCATGGGATATCTTTGGTGCACTGGTCCTTTCATGGGATATCTGTCCCTTAATGGGATATCTTTGATGCACTGGTCCCTTCATGGGATATCTGTCCCTTCATGTGATATCTTTTGTGCACTGGTCCCTTCATGGGATATCTTTGATGCACCGGTCCCTTCATGGGATATCTGTCCCTTCATGGTATATTTTTGATGCACTGGTCCCTTCATGGGATATCTGTCCCTTCATGGGATATCTTTGATGCACTGGTCCCTTCATGGGATATCTGTCCCTTCATGGGATATCTTTGATGCAATGGTCCCTTCATGGGATATCTTTGATGCACTGGTCCCTTCATGGGATATCTTTGCACTGGTCCCTTCATGGGATATCTTTGATGCAATGGTCCCTTCATGGGATATCGTTGGTGCACTGGTCCCTTCATGGGATATCTTTTGTGCACTGGTCCCTTCATGGGATATCGGTCCCTTTATGGGATATCTTTGGTGCACTGGTCCCTTCATGGGATATCTGTCCCTTCATGGGATATCTTTTGTGCACTGGTCCCTTCATGGGATATCTTTTGTGCACTGGTCCCTTCATGGGATATCTTTGATGCACTGGTCCCTTCATGGGATATCTTTGATGCACTGGTCACTTCATGGGATATCATTTATGCACTGGTCCCTTCATGGGATATCTTTGGTGAACTGGTCCCTTCATGGGATATATGTCCCTTCATGGGATATTTTTGATGCACTGGTCCCTTCATGGGATATCTGTCCCTTCATGGGATATCTTTGGTGCACTGGTCCCTTCATGGGATATCGGTCCCTTTATGGGTTATCTTTGGTGCACTGGTCCCTTCATGGGATATCTGTCCCTTTATGGGTTATCTTTGGTGCACTGGTCCCTTCATGGGATATCTGTCCCTTCATGGGATATCTTTTGTGCACTGGTCCCTTCATGGGATATCTTTTGTGCACTGGTCCCTTCATGGGATATCTGTCCCTTCATGGGATATCTTTGATGCACTGGTCCCTTCATGGGATATCTTTGATGCACTGGTCCCTTCATGGGATATCTTTGATGCACTGGTCCCTTCATGGGATATATTTGATGCACTGGTCCCTTCATGGGATATCATTGATGCACTGGTCCCTTCATGGGATATCTTTGGTGAACTGGTCCCTTCATGGGATATCTGTCCCTTCATGGGATATCTTTGATGCACTGGTCCCTTCATGGGATCTGTCCCTTCATGGGATATCTTTGATGAACTGGTCCCTTCATGGGATATCTTTGATGCACTGGTCCCTTCATGGGATATCTTTGATGCACTGGTCCCTTCATGGGATATCTTTGATGCACTGGTCCCTTCATGGGATATCTGTCCCTTCATGGGATATCTTTGGTGCATGGTCCGTTCATGGGATATCTTTGGTGCACTGGTCCCTTATTGGGATATCTGTCCCTTCATGGGATATCTTTGGTGCACTGGTCCCTTCATGGGATATCTTTGGTGCACTGGTCCCTTCATGGGATATCTTTGGTGCACTGGTCCCTTCATGGGATATCTTTGGTGCACTGGTCCCTTCATAGATATCTTTGGTGCACTGGTCCCTTGATGGGATGTCTTTGATGCACTGGTCCCTTCATGGGATGTCATTGATGCACTGGTCCCTTCATGGGATATCTTTGATGCACTGGTCCCTTCATGGGATATCTGTCCCTTCATGGGATATCTTTGATGCACTGGTCCCTTCATGGGATATCTGTCCCTTTATGGGATATCTTTTGTGCACTGGTCCCTTCATGGGATATCTTTTGTGCACTGGTCCCTTCATGGGATATCCGTCCCTTCATGGGATATCTTTGGTGCACTGGTCCCTTCATGGGATATCTTTGATGCACTGGTCCCTTCATGGGATGTCTTTGATGCACTGGTCCCTTCATGGGATATCTTTGATGCAATGGTCCCTTCATGGGATATCTTTGATGCACTGGTCCCTTCATGGGATATCTTTTGTGCACTGGTCCCTTCATGGGAAATCTTTAATGCACTGGTCCCTTCATGGGATATCTGTCCCTTCATGGGATATCTTTGATGCACTGGTCCCTTCATGGGATATCTGTCCCTTCATGGGATATCTTTGATGCACTGGTCCCTTCATGGGATATCTTTGGTGCACTGGTCCTTTCATGGGATATCTGTCCCTTCATGGGATATCTTTTGTGCACTGGTCCCTTCATGGGATATCTGTCCCTTCATGGGATATCTTTGGTGCACTGGTCCCTTCATGAGATATCTTTGATGCACTGGTCCCTTCATGGGATATCTTTAGTGCACTGGTCCCTTCATGGGATATCTTTAGTGCACTGGTCCCTTCATGGGATATCTTTTGTGCACTGGTCCCTTCATGGGATATCTGTCCCTTCATGGGATATCTTTTGTGCACTGGTCCCTTCATGGGATATCTTTTGTGCACTGGTCCCTTCATGGGATATCTGTCCCTTCATGGGATATCTTTGGTGCACTGGTCCCTTCATGGGATATCTTTGATGCACTGGTCCCTTCATGGGATGTCTTTGATGCACTGGTCCCTTCATGGGATATCTTTGATGCAATGGTCCCTTCATGGGATATCTTTGATGCACTGGTCCCTTCATGGGATATCTTGTGTGCACTGGTCCCTTCATGGGATATCTTTGATGCACTGGTCCCTTCATTGGATATCTTTGATGCACTGGTCCCTTCATGGGATATCTTTAGTGCACTGGTCCCTTCATGGGATATCTTTAGTGCACTGGTCCCTTCATGGGATATCTTTTGTGCACTGGTCCCTTCATGGGATATCTGTCCCTTCATGGGATATCTTTTGTGCACTGGTCCCTTCATGGGATATCTGTCCCTTCATGGGATATCTTTGGTGCACTGGTCCCTTCATGGGATATCTTTGATGCACTGGTCCCTTCATGGGATATCTTTGATGCACTGGTCCCTTCATGGGATGTCTTTGATGCACTGGTCCCTTCATGGGGTATCTTTGATGCAATGGTCCCTTCATGGGATATCTTTGATGCACTGGTCCCTTCATGGGATATCTTGTGTGCACTGGTCCCTTCATGGGATATCTTTGATGCACTGGTCCCTTCATGGGATATCTGTCCCTTCATGGGATATCTTTGATGCACTGGTCCCTTCATGGGATATCTGTCCCTTCATGGGATATCTTTGATGCACTGGTCCCTTCTTGGGATATCTTTGGTGCACTGGTCCTTTCATGCGATATCTGTCCCTTCATGGGATATCTTTGATGCACTGGTCCCTTCATGGAATATCTGTCCCTTCATGGGCTAACCTTGGTGCACTGGTCCATTCATGGGATATCAGTCCCTTCATGGGATATCTTTGATGCACTGGTCCCTTCATGGGATATCTTTGGTGCACTGGTCCTTTCATGGGATATCTGTCCCTTCATGGGATATCTTTGATGCACTGGTCCCTTCATGGAATATCTGTCCCTTCATGGGCTAACCTTGGTGCACTGGTCCCTTCATGGGATATCAGTCCCTTCAATGGGATATCATTGGTGCACTGGTCCCTTCATAGGATATCTTTGATGCACTGGTCCCTTCATGGGATATCTTTGATGCACTGGTCCCTTCATGGGATATCTTTGATGCACTGGTCCCTTCATGGGATATCTTTGGTGCACTGGTCCTTTCATGGGATATCTGTCCCTTAATGGGATATCTTTGATGCACTGGTCCCTTCATGGGATATCTGTCCCTTCATGGGATATCTTTTGTGCACTGGTCCCTTCATGGGATATCTTTGATGCACTGGTCCCTTCATGGGATATCTGTCCCTTCATGGGATATCTTTGATGCACTGGTCCCTTCATGGGATATCTGTCCCTTCATGGGATATCTTTGATGCACTGGTCCCTTCATGGGATATCTGTCCCTTCATGGGATATCTTTGATGCAATGGTCCCTTCATGGGATATCTTTGATGCACTGGTCCCTTCATGGGATATCTTTGATATACTGGTCCCTTCATGGGATATCTTTGGTGCACTGGTCCCTTCATGGGATATCTTTGATGCACTGGTCCCTTCATGGGATATCTTTGGTGCACTGGTCCTTTCATGGGATATCTGTCCCTTCATGGGATATCTTTGATGCACTGGTCCCTTCATGGGATATCTGTCCCTTCATGGGATATCTTTTGTGCACTGGTCCCTTCATGGGATATCTTTGGTGCACTGGTCCCTTCATGGGATATCGATCCCTTTATGAGATATCTTTAATGCACTGGTCCCTTCATGGGATATCTGTCCCTTCATGGGATATCTTTTGTGCACTGGTCCCTTCATGGGATATCTTTGATGCACTGGTCCCTTCATAGGATATCTTTGATGCACTGGTCCCTTCATGGGACATCTTTGATGCACTGGTCCCTTCATGGGATATCTTTGATGCACTGGTCCCTTCATGGGATATCTTTGATGCACTGGTCCCTTCATGGGATATCTTTTGTGCACTGGTCCCTTCATGGGAAATCTTTAATGCACTGGTCCCTTCATGGGATATCTGTCCCTTCATGGGATATCTTTGATGCACTGGTCCCTTCATGGGATATCTGTCCCTTCATGGGATATCTTTGATGCACTGGTCCCTTCATGGGATATCTTTGGTGCACTGGTCCTTTCATGGGATATCTGTCCCTTCATGGGATATCTTTTGTGCACTGGTCCCTTCATGGGATATCTGTCCCTTCATGGGATATCTTTGGTGCACTGGTCCCTTCATGAGATATCTTTGATGCACTGGTCCCTTCATGGGATATCTTTAGTGCACTGGTCCCTTCATGGGATATCTTTAGTGCACTGGTCCCTTCATGGGATATCTTTTGTGCACTGGTCCCTTCATGGGATATCTGTCCCTTCATGGGATATCTTTTGTGCACTGGTCCCTTCATGGGATATCTTTTGTGCACTGGTCCCTTCATGGGATATCTGTCCCTTCATGGGATATCTTTGGTGCACTGGTCCCTTCATGGGATATCTTTGATGCACTGGTCCCTTCATGGGATGTCTTTGATGCACTGGTCCCTTCATGGGATATCTTTGATGCAATGGTCCCTTCATGGGATATCTTTGATGCACTGGTCCCTTCATGGGATATCTTGTGTGCACTGGTCCCTTCATGGGATATCTTTGATGCACTGGTCCCTTCATTGGATATCTTTGATGCACTGGTCCCTTCATGGGATATCTTTAGTGCACTGGTCCCTTCATGGGATATCTTTAGTGCACTGGTCCCTTCATGGGATATCTTTTGTGCACTGGTCCCTTCATGGGATATCTGTCCCTTCATGGGATATCTTTTGTGCACTGGTCCCTTCATGGGATATCTGTCCCTTCATGGGATATCTTTGGTGCACTGGTCCCTTCATGGGATATCTTTGATGCACTGGTCCCTTCATGGGATATCTTTGATGCACTGGTCCCTTCATGGGATGTCTTTGATGCACTGGTCCCTTCATGGGGTATCTTTGATGCAATGGTCCCTTCATGGGATATCTTTGATGCACTGGTCCCTTCATGGGATATCTTGTGTGCACTGGTCCCTTCATGGGATATCTTTGATGCACTGGTCCCTTCATGGGATATCTGTCCCTTCATGGGATATCTTTGATGCACTGGTCCCTTCATGGGATATCTGTCCCTTCATGGGATATCTTTGATGCACTGGTCCCTTCTTGGGATATCTTTGGTGCACTGGTCCTTTCATGCGATATCTGTCCCTTCATGGGATATCTTTGATGCACTGGTCCCTTCATGGAATATCTGTCCCTTCATGGGCTAACCTTGGTGCACTGGTCCATTCATGGGATATCAGTCCCTTCATGGGATATCTTTGATGCACTGGTCCCTTCATGGGATATCTTTGGTGCACTGGTCCTTTCATGGGATATCTGTCCCTTCATGGGATATCTTTGATGCACTGGTCCCTTCATGGAATATCTGTCCCTTCATGGGCTAACCTTGGTGCACTGGTCCCTTCATGGGATATCAGTCCCTTCAATGGGATATCATTGGTGCACTGGTCCCTTCATAGGATATCTTTGATGCACTGGTCCCTTCATGGGATATCTTTGATGCACTGGTCCCTTCATGGGATATCTTTGATGCACTGGTCCCTTCATGGGATATCTTTGGTGCACTGGTCCTTTCATGGGATATCTGTCCCTTAATGGGATATCTTTGATGCACTGGTCCCTTCATGGGATATCTGTCCGTTCATGGGATATCTTTTGTGCACTGGTCCCTTCATGGGATATCTTTGATGCACTGGTCCCTTCATGGGATATCTGTCCCTTCATGGGATATCTTTGATGCACTGGTCCCTTCATGGGATATCTGTCCCTTCATGGGATATCTTTGATGCACTGGTCCCTTCATGGGATATCTGTCCCTTCATGGGATATCTTTGATGCAATGGTCCCTTCATGGGATATCTTTGATGCACTGGTCCCTTCATGGGATATCTTTGATATACTGGTCCCTTCATGGGATATCTTTGGTGCACTGGTCCCTTCATGGGATATCTTTGATGCACTGGTCCCTTCATGGGATATCTTTGGTGCACTGGTCCTTTCATGGGATATCTGTCCCTTCATGGGATATCTTTGATGCACTGGTCCCTTCATGGGATATCTGTCCCTTCATGGGATATCTTTTGTGCACTGGTCCCTTCATGGGATATCTTTGGTGCACTGGTCCCTTCATGGGATATCGATCCCTTTATGAGATATCTTTAATGCACTGGTCCCTTCATGGGATATCTGTCCCTTCATGGGATATCTTTTGTGCACTGGTCCCTTCATGGGATATCTTTGATGCACTGGTCCCTTCATAGGATATCTTTGATGCACTGGTCCCTTCATGGGACATCTTTGATGCACTGGTCCCTTCATGGGATATCTTTGATGCACTGGTCCCTTCATGGGATATCTTTGATGCACTGGTCCCTTCATGGGATATCTTTGATGCAATGGTCCCTTCATGGGATATCTTTGGTGCACTGGTCCCTTCATGGGATATCTGTCCCTTCATGGGATATCTTTGGTGCACTGGTCCCTTCATGGGATATCTGTCCCTTTATGGGTTATCTTTGGTGCACTGGTCCCTTCATGGGATATCTGTCCCTTCATGGGATATCTTTTGTGCACTGGTCCCTTCATGGGATATCTTTTGTGCACTGGTCCCTTCATGGGATATCTGTCCCTTCATGGGATATCTTTGATGCACTGGTCCCTTCATGGGATATCTTTGATGCACTGGTCCCTTCATGGGATATCTTTGATGCACTGGTCCCTTCATGGGATATCTTTGATGCACTGGTCCCTTCATGGGATATCTTTGATGCACTGGTCCCTTCATGGGATATCATTGATGCACTGGTCCCTTCATGGGATATCTTTGGTGAACTGGTCCCTTCATGGGATATCTGTCCCTTCATGGGATATCTTTGATGCACTGGTCCCTTCATGGGATCTGTCCCTTCATGGGATATCTTTGATGCACTGGTCCCTTCATGGGATATTTTTGATGCACTGGTCCCTTCATGGGATATCTTTGATGCACTGGTCCCTTCATGGGATATCTTTGATGCACTGGTCCCTTCATGGGATATCTGTCCCTTCATGGGATATCTTTGGTGCATGGTCCGTTCATGGGATATCTTTGGTGCACTGGTCCCTTATTGGGATATCTGTCCCTTCATGGGATATCTTTGGTGCACTGGTCCCTTCATGGGATATCTTTGGTGCACTGGTCCCTTCATGGGATATCTTTGGTGCACTGGTCCCTTCATGGGATATCTTTGGTGCACTGGTCCCTTCATGGATATCTTTGGTGCACTGGTCCCTTGATGGGATGTCTTTGATGCACTGGTCCCTTCATGGGATGTCATTGATGCACTGGTCCCTTCATGGGATATCTTTGATGCACTGGTCCCTTCATGGGATATCTGTCCCTTCATGGGATATCTTTGATGCACTGGTCCCTTCATGGGATATCTGTCCCTTTATGGGATATCTTTTGTGCACTGATCCCTTCATGGGATATCTTTTGTGCACTGGTCCCTTCATGGGATATCCGTCCCTTCATGGGATATCTTTGGTGCACTGGTCCCTTCATGGGATATCTTTGATGCACTGGTCCCTTCATGGGATGTCTTTGATGCACTGGTCCCTTCATGGGATATCTTTGATGCAATGGTCCCTTCATGGGATATCTTTGATGCACTGGTCCCTTCATGGGATATCTTTTGTGCACTGGTCCCTTCATGGGATATCTTTGATGCACTGGTCCCTTCATGGGATATCTGTCCCTTCATGGGATATCTTTGATGCACTGGTCCCTTCATGGGATATCTTTGGTGCACTGGTCCTTTCATGGGATATCTGTCCCTTCATGGGATATCTTTGATGCACTGGTCCCTTCATGGAATATCTGTCCCTTCATGGGCTAACCTTGGTGCACTGGTCCCTTCATGGGATATCAGTCCCTTCATGGGATATCTTTGATGCACTGGTCCCTTCATGGGATATCTTTGGTGCACTGGTCCTTTCATGGGATATCTGTCCCTTCATGGGCTAACCTTGGTGCACTGGTCCCTTCATGGGATATCAGTCCCTTCAATGGGATATCTTTGGTGCACTGGTCCCTTCATGGGATATCTTTGATGCACTGGTCCCTTCATGGGATATCTTTGATGCACTGGTCCCTTCATGGGATATCTTTGATGCACTGGTCCCTTCATGGGATATCTTTGATGCACTGGTCCCTTCATGGGATATCTTTGATGCACTGGTCCCTTCATGGGATATCTTTGGTGCACTGGTCCTTTCATGGGATATCTGTCCCTTAATGGGATATCTTTGATGCACTGGTCCCTTCATGGGATATCTGTCCCTTCATGGGATATCTTTTGTGCACTGGTCCCTTCATGGGATATCTTTGATGCACTGGTCCCTTCATGGGATATCTGTCCCTTCATGGTATATTTTTGATGCACTGGTCCCTTCATGGGATATCTGTCCCTTCATGGGATATCTTTGATGCACTGGTCCCTTCATGGGATATCTGTCCCTTCATGGGATATCTTTGATGCAATGGTCCCTTCATGGGATATCTTTGATGCACTGGTCCCTTCATGGGATATCTTTGCACTGGTCCCTTCATGGGATATCTTTGATGCAATGGTCCCTTCATGGGATATCGTTGGTGCACTGGTCCCTTCATGGGATATCTTTTGTGCACTGGTCCCTTCATGGGATATCGGTCCCTTTATGGGATATCTTTGGTGCACTGGTCCCTTCATGGGATATCTGTCCCTTCATGGGATATCTTTTGTGCACTGGTCCCTTCATGGGATATCTTTTGTGCACTGGTCCCTTCATGGGATATCTTTGATGCACTGGTCCCTTCATGGGATATCTTTGATGCACTGGTCACTTCATGGGATATCATTTATGCACTGGTCCCTTCATGGGATATCTTTGGTGAACTGGTCCCTTCATGGGATATATGTCCCTTCATGGGATATTTTTGATGCACTGGTCCCTTCATGGGATATCTGTCCCTTCATGGGATATCTTTGGTGCACTGGTCCCTTCATGGGATATCGGTCCCTTTATGGGTTATCTTTGGTGCACTGGTCCCTTCATGGGATATCTGTCCCTTTATGGGTTATCTTTGGTGCACTGGTCCCTTCATGGGATATCTGTCCCTTCATGGGATATCTTTTGTGCACTGGTCCCTTCATGGGATATCTTTTGTGCACTGGTCCCTTCATGGGATATCTGTCCCTTCATGGGATATCTTTGATGCACTGGTCCCTTCATGGGATATCTTTGATGCACTGGTCCCTTCATGGGATATCTTTGATGCACTGGTCCCTTCATGGGATATCATTGATGCACTAGTCCCTTCATGGGATATCTTTGGTGAACTGGTCCCTTCATGGGATATCTGTCCCTTCATGGGATATCTTTGATGCACTGGTCCCTTCATGGGATCTGTCCCTTCATGGGATATCTTTGATGAACTGGTCCCTTCATGGGATATCTTTGATGCACTGGTCCCTTCATGGGATATCTTTGATGCACTGGTCCCTTCATGGGATATCTTTGATGCACTGGTCCCTTCATGGGATATCTTTGATGCACTGGTCCCTTCATGGGATATCTGTCCCTTCATGGGATATCTTTGGTGCATGGTCCGTTCATGGGATATCTTTGGTGCACTGGTCCCTTATTGGGATATCTGTCCCTTCATGGGATATCTTTGGTGCACTGGTCCCTTCATGGGATATCTTTGGTGCACTGGTCCCTTCATGGGATATCTTTGGTGCACTGGTCCCTTCATGGGATATCTTTGGTGCACTGGTCCCTTCATAGATATCTTTGGTGCACTGGTCCCTTGATGGGATGTCTTTGATGCACTGGTCCCTTCATGGGATGTCATTGATGCACTGGTCCCTTCATGGGATATCTTTGATGCACTGGTCCCTTCATGGGATATCTGTCCCTTCATGGGATATCTTTGATGCACTGGTCCCTTCATGGGATATCTGTCCCTTTATGGGATATCTTTTGTGCACTGGTCCCTTCATGGGATATCTTTTGTGCACTGGTCCCTTCATGGGATATCCGTCCCTTCATGGGATATCTTTGGTGCACTGGTCCCTTCATGGGATATCTTTGATGCACTGGTCCCTTCATGGGATGTCTTTGATGCACTGGTCCCTTCATGGGATATCTTTGATGCAATGGTCCCTTTGGGATATCTTTGATGCACTGGTCCCTTCATGGGATATCTTTTGTGCACTGGTCCCTTCATGGGAAATCTTTAATGCACTGGTCCCTTTATGGGATATCTGTCCCTTCATGGGATATCTTTGATGCACTGGTCCCTTCATGGGATATCTGTCCCTTCATGGGATATCTTTGATGCACTAGTCCCTTCATGGGATATCTTTGGTGCACTGGTCCTTTCATGGGATATCTGTCCCTTCATGGGATATCTTTTGTGCACTGGTCCCTTCATGGGATATCTGTCCCTTCATGGGATATCTTTGGTGCACTGGTCCCTTCATGAGATATCTTTGATGCACTGGTCCCTTCATGGGATATCTTTAGTGCACTGGTCCCTTCATGGGATATCTTTAGTGCACTGGTCCCTTCATGGGATATCTTTTGTGCACTGGTCCCTTCATGGGATATCTGTCCCTTCATGGGATATCTTTTGTGCACTGGTCCCTTCATGGGATATCTTTTGTGCACTGGTCCCTTCATGGGATATCTGTCCCTTCATGGGATATCTTTGGTGCACTGGTCCCTTCATGGGATATCTTTGATGCACTGGTCCCTTCATGGGATGTCTTTGATGCACTGGTCCCTTCATGGGATATCTTTGATGCAATGGTCCCTTCATGGGATATCTTTGATGCACTGGTCCCTTCATGGGATATCTTGTGTGCACTGGTCCTTTCATGCGATATCTGTCCCTTCATGGGATATCTTTGATGCACTGGTCCCTTCATGGAATATCTGTCCCTTCATGGGCTAACCTTGGTGCACTGGTCCATTCATGGGATATCAGTCCCTTCATGGGATATCTTTGATGCACTGGTCCCTTCATGGGATCTGTCCCTTCATGGGATATCTTTGATGAACTGGTCCCTTCATGGGATATCTTTGATGCACTGGTCCCTTCATGGGATATCTTTGATGCACTGGTCCCTTCATGGGATATCTTTGATGCACTGGTCCCTTCATGGGATATCTTTGATGCACTGGTCCCTTCATGGGATATCTGTCCCTTCATGGGATATCTTTGGTGCATGGTCCGTTCATGGGATATCTTTGGTGCACTGGTCCCTTATTGGGATATCTGTCCCTTCATGGGATATCTTTGGTGCACTGGTCCCTTCATGGGATATCTTTGGTGCACTGGTCCCTTCATGGGATATCTTTGGTGCACTGGTCCCTTCATGGGATATCTTTGGTGCACTGGTCCCTTCATAGATATCTTTGGTGCACTGGTCCCTTGATGGGATGTCTTTGATGCACTGGTCCCTTCATGGGATGTCATTGATGCACTGGTCCCTTCATGGGATATCTTTGATGCACTGGTCCCTTCATGGGATATCTGTCCCTTCATGGGATATCTTTGATGCACTGGTCCCTTCATGGGATATCTGTCCCTTTATGGGATATCTTTTGTGCACTGGTCCCTTCATGGGATATCTTTTGTGCACTGGTCCCTTCATGGGATATCCGTCCCTTCATGGGATATCTTTGGTGCACTGGTCCCTTCATGGGATATCTTTGATGCACTGGTCCCTTCATGGGATGTCTTTGATGCACTGGTCCCTTCATGGGATATCTTTGATGCAATGGTCCCTTTGGGATATCTTTGATGCACTGGTCCCTTCATGGGATATCTTTTGTGCACTGGTCCCTTCATGGGAAATCTTTAATGCACTGGTCCCTTTATGGGATATCTGTCCCTTCATGGGATATCTTTGATGCACTGGTCCCTTCATGGGATATCTGTCCCTTCATGGGATATCTTTGATGCACTAGTCCCTTCATGGGATATCTTTGGTGCACTGGTCCTTTCATGGGATATCTGTCCCTTCATGGGATATCTTTTGTGCACTGGTCCCTTCATGGGATATCTGTCCCTTCATGGGATATCTTTGGTGCACTGGTCCCTTCATGAGATATCTTTGATGCACTGGTCCCTTCATGGGATATCTTTAGTGCACTGGTCCCTTCATGGGATATCTTTAGTGCACTGGTCCCTTCATGGGATATCTTTTGTGCACTGGTCCCTTCATGGGATATCTGTCCCTTCATGGGATATCTTTTGTGCACTGGTCCCTTCATGGGATATCTTTTGTGCACTGGTCCCTTCATGGGATATCTGTCCCTTCATGGGATATCTTTGGTGCACTGGTCCCTTCATGGGATATCTTTGATGCACTGGTCCCTTCATGGGATGTCTTTGATGCACTGGTCCCTTCATGGGATATCTTTGATGCAATGGTCCCTTCATGGGATATCTTTGATGCACTGGTCCCTTCATGGGATATCTTGTGTGCACTGGTCCTTTCATGCGATATCTGTCCCTTCATGGGATATCTTTGATGCACTGGTCCCTTCATGGAATATCTGTCCCTTCATGGGCTAACCTTGGTGCACTGGTCCATTCATGGGATATCAGTCCCTTCATGGGATATCTTTGATGCACTGGTCCCTTCATGGGATATCTTTGGTGCACTGGTCCTTTCATGGGATATCTGTCCCTTCATGGGATATCTTTGATGCACTGGTCCCTTCATGGAATATCTGTCCCTTCATGGGCTAACCTTGGTGCACTGGTCCCTTCATGGGATATGAGTCCCTTCAATGGGATATCATTGGTGCACTGGTCCCTTCATAGGATATCTTTGATGCACTGGTCCCTTCATGGGATATCTTTGATGCACTGGTCCCTTCATGGGATATCTTTGATGCACTGGTCCCTTCATGGGATATCTTTGGTGCACTGGTCCTTTCATGGGATATCTGTCCCTTAATGGGATATCTTTGATGCACTGGTCCCTTCATGGGATATCTGTCCCTTCATGGGATATCTTTTGTGCACTGGTCCCTTCATGGGATATCTTTGATGCACTGGTCCCTTCATGGGATATCTGTCCCTTCATGGGATATCTTTGATGCACTGGTCCCTTCATGGGATATCTGTCCCTTCATGGGATATCTTTGATGCACTGGTCCCTTCATGGGATATCTGTCCCTTCATGGGATATCTTTGATGCAATGGTCCCTTCATGGGATATCTTTGATGCACTGGTCCCTTCATGGGATATCTTTGATGTACTGGTCCCTTCATGGGATATCTTTGGTGCACTGGTCCCTTCATGGGATATCTTTGATGCACTGGTCCCTTCATGGGATATCTTTGGTGCACTGGTCCTTTCATGGGATATCTGTCCCTTCATGGGATATCTTTGATGCACTGGTCCCTTCATGGGATATCTGTCCCTTCATGGGATATCTTTTGTGCACTGGTCCCTTCATGGGATATCTTTGGTGCACTGGTCCCTTCATGGGATATCGATCCCTTTATGAGATATCTTTAATGCACTGGTCCCTTCATGGGATATCTGTCCCTTCATGGGATATCTTTTGTGCACTGGTCCCTTCATGGGATATCTTTGATGCACTGGTCCCTTCATGGGATATCTTTGATGCACTGGTCCCTTCATGGGATATCTTTGATGCACTGGTCCCTTCATGGGATATCTTTGATGCACTGGTCCCTTCATGGGATATCTTTGATGCAATGGTCCCTTCATGGGATATCTTTGGTGCACTGGTCCCTTCATGGGATATCTGTCCCTTCATGGGATATCTTTGGTGCACTGGACTCTTCATGGGATATCTGTCCCTTTATGGGTTATCTTTGGTGCACTGGTCCCTTCATGGGATATCTGTCCCTTCATGGGATATCTTTTGTGCACTGGTCCCTTCATGGGATATCTTTTGTGCACTGGTCCCTTCATGGGATATCTGTCCCTTCATGGGATATCTTTGATGCACTGGTCCCTTCATGGGATATCTTTGATGCACTGGTCCCTTCATGGGATATCTTTGATGCACTGGTCCCTTTATGGGATATCTTTGATGCACTGGTCCCTTCATGGGATATCTTTGATGCACTGGTCCCTTCATGGGATATCATTGATGCACTGGTCCCTTCATGGGATATCTTTGGTGAACTGGTCCCTTCATGGGATATCTGTCCCTTCATGGGATATCTTTGATGCACTGGTCCCTTCATGGGATCTGTCCCTTCATGGGATATCTTTGATGCACTGGTCCCTTCATGGGATATCTTTGATGCACTGGTCCCTTCATGGGATATCTTTGATGCACTGGTCCCTTCATGGGATATCTTTGATGCACTGGTCCCTTCATGGGATATCTGTCCCTTCATGGGATATCTTTGGTGCATGGTCCGTTCATGGGATATCTTTGGTGCACTGGTCCCTTATTGGGATATCTGTCCCTTCATGGGATATCTTTGGTGCACTGGTCCCTTCATGGGATATCTTTGGTGCACTGGTCCCTTCATGGGATATCTTTGGTGCACTGGTCCCTTCATGGGATATCTTTGGTGCACTGGTCCCTTCATGGGATATCTTTGGTGCACTGGTCCCTTCATAGATATCTTTGGTGCACTGGTCCCTTGATGGGATGTCTTTGATGCACTGGTCCCTTCATGGGATGTCATTGATGCACTGGTCCCTTCATGGGATATCTTTGATGCACTGGTCCCTTCATGGGATATCTGTCCCTTCATGGGATATCTTTGATGCACTGGTCCCTTCATGGGATATCTGTCCCTTTATGGGATATCTTTTGTGCACTGGTCCCTTCATGGGATATCTTTTGTGCACTGGTCCCTTCATGGGATATCCGTCCCTTCATGGGATATCTTTGGTGCACTGGTCCCTTCATGGGATATCTTTGATGCACTGGTCCCTTCATGGGATGTCTTTGATGCACTGGTCCCTTCATGGGATATCTTTGATGCAATGGTCCCTTCATGGGATATCTTTGATGCACTGGTCCCTTCATGGGATATCTTTTGTGCACTGGTCCCTTCATGGGATATCTTTGATGCACTGGTCCCTTCATGGGATATCTGTCCCTTCATGGGATATCTTTGATGCACTGGTCCCTTCATGGGATATCTTTGGTGCACTGGTCCTTTCATGGGATATCTGTCCCTTCATGGGATATCTTTGATGCACTGGTCCCTTCATGGAATATCTGTCCCTTCATGGGCTAACCTTGGTGCACTGGTCCCTTCATGGGATATCAGTCCCTTCAATGGGATATCTTTGGTGCACTGGTCCCTTCATGGGATATCTTTGATGCACTGGTCCCTTCATGGGATATCTTTGATGCACTGGTCCCTTCATGGGATATATTTGATGCACTGGTCCCTTCATGGGATATCTTTGATGCACTGGTCCCTTCATGGGATATCTTTGGTGCACTGGTCCTTTCATGGGATATCTGTCCCTTAATGGGATATCTTTGATGCACTGGTCCCTTCATGGGATATCTGTCCCTTCATGGGATATCTTTTGTGCACTGGTCCCTTCATGGGATATCTTTGATGCACTGGTCCCTTCATTGGATATCTGTCCCTTCATGGTATATTTTTGATGCACTGGTCCCTTCATGGGATATCTGTCCCTTCATGGGATATCTTTGATGCACTGGTCCCTTCATGGGATATCTGTCCCTTCATGGGATATCTTTGATGCAATGGTCCCTTCATGGGATATCTTTGATGCACTGGTCCCTTCATGGGATATCTTTGATGCACTGGTCCCTTCATGGGATATCTTTGCACTGGTCCCTTCATGGGATATCTTTGATGCAATGGTCCCTTCATGGGATATCGTTGGTGCACTGGTCCCTTCATGGGATATCTTTTGTGCACTGGTCCCTTCATGGGATATCGGTCCCTTTATGGGATATCTTTGGTGCACTGGTCCCTTCATGGGATATCTGTCCCTTCATGGGATATCTTTTGTGCACTGGTCCCTTCATGGGATATCTTTTGTGCACTGGTCCCTTCATGGGATATCTTTGATGCACTGGTCCCTTCATGGGATATCTTTGATGCACTGGTCACTTCATGGGATATCATTTATGCACTGGTCCCTTCATGGGATATCTTTGGTGAACTGGTCCCTTCATGGGATATATGTCCCTTCATGGGATATTTTTGATGCACTGGTCCCTTCATGGGATATCTGTCCCTTCATGGGATATCTTTGGTGCACTGGTCCCTTCATGGGATATCGGTCCCTTTATGGGTTATCTTTGGTGCACTGGTCCCTTCATGGGATATCTGTCCCTTTATGGGTTATCTTTGGTGCACTGGTCCCTTCATGGGATATCTGTCCCTTCATGGGATATCTTTTGTGCACTGGTCCCTTCATGGGATATCTTTTGTGCACTGGTCCCTTCATGGGATATCTGTCCCTTCATGGGATATCTTTGATGCACTGGTCCCTTCATGGGATATCTTTGATGCACTGGTCCCTTCATGGGATATCATTGATGCACTGGTCCCTTCATGGGATATCTTTGGTGAACTGGTCCCTTCATGGGATATCTGTCCCTTCATGGGATATCTTTGATGCACTGGTCCCTTCATGGGATCTGTCCCTTCATGGGATATCTTTGATGAACTGGTCCTTTCATGGGATATCTTTGATGCACTGGTCCCTTCATGGGATATCTTTGATGCACTGGTCCCTTCATGGGATATCTTTGATGCACTGGTCCCTTCATGGGATATCTGTCCCTTCATGGGATATCTTTGATGCACTGGTCCCTTCATGGGATCTGTCCCTTCATGGGATATCTTTGATGCACTGGTCCCTTCATGGGATATCTTTGATGCACTGGTCCCTTCATGGGATATCTTTGATGCACTGGTCCCTTCATGGGATATCTTTGATGCACTGGTCCCTTCATGGGATATCTGTCCCTTCATGGGATATCTTTGGTGCATGGTCCGTTCATGGGATATCTTTGGTGCACTGGTCCCTTATTGGGATATCTGTCCCTTCATGGGATATCTTTGGTGCACTGGTCCCTTCATGGGATATCTTTGGTGCACTGGTCCCTTCATGGGATATCTTTGGTGCACTGGTCCCTTCATGGGATATCTTTGGTGCACTGGTCCCTTCATGGGATATCTGTCCCTTTATGGGATATCTTTTGTGCACTGGTCCCTTCATGGGATATCTGTCCCTTCATGGGATATCTTTCGTGCACTGGTCCCTTCATGGGATATCTGTCCCTTCATGGGATATCTTTTGTGCACTGGTCCCTTCATGGGATATCTGTCCCTTCATGGGATATCTTTGGTGCACTGGTCCCTTCATGGGATATCTTTGATGCACTGGTCCCTTCATGGGATGTCTTTGATGCACTGGTCCCTTCATGGGATATCTTTGATGCAATGGTCCCTTCATGGGATATCTTTGATGCACTGGTCCCTTCATGGGATATCTTTTGTGCACTGGTCCCTTCATGGGATATCTTTGATGCACTGGTCCCTTCATGGGATATCTGTCCCTTCATGGGATATCTTTGATGCACTGGTCCCTTCATGGGATATCTGTCCCTTCATGGGATATCTTTGATGCACTGGTCCCTTCATGGGATATCTTTGGTGCACTGGTCCTTTCATGGGATATCTGTCCCTTCATGGGATATCTTTGATGCACTGGTCCCTTCATGGAATATCTGTCCCTTCATGGGCTAACCTTGGTGCACTGGTCCCTTCATAGGATATCAGTCCCTTCAATGGGATATCCTTGGTGCACTGGTCCCTTCATGGGATATCTTTGATGCACTGGTCCCTTCATGGGATATCTTTGATGCACTGGTCCCTTCATGGGATATCTTTGATGCACTGGTCCCTTCATGGGATATCTTTGGTGCACTGGTCCTTTCATGGGATATCTGTCCCTTAATGGGATATCTTTGATGCACTGGTCCCTTCATGGGATATCTGTCCCTTCATGGGTTATCTTTTGTGCACTGGTCCCTTCATGGGATATCTTTGATGCACTGGTCCCTTCATGGGATATCTGTCCCTTCATGGGATATCTTTGATGCACTGGTCCCTTCATGGGATATCTGTCCCTTAATGGGATATCTTTGATGCACTGGTCCCTTCATGGGATATCTGTCCCTTCATGGGATATCTTTGATGCAATGGTCCCTTCATGGGATATCTTTGATGCACTGGTCCCTTCATGGGATATCTTTGGTGCACTGGTCCCTTCATGGGATATCTTTGGTGCACTGGTCCCTTCATGGGATATCTTTGGTGCACTGGTCCCTTCATGGGATATCTTTGATGCACTGGTCCCTTCATGGGATATCTTTGGTGCACTGGTCCCTTCATGGGATATCTGTCCCTTCATGGGATATCTTTGATGCACGGTCCCTTCATGGGATATCTGTCCCTTCATGGGATATCTTTGATGCACTGGTCCCTTCATGGGATATCTGTCCCTTCATGGGATATCTTTGATGCACTGGTCCCTTCATGGGATATCTTTGGTGCACTGGTCCTTTCATGGGATATCTGTCCCTTCATGGGATATCTTTGATGCACTGGTCCCTTCATGGAATATCTGTCCCTTCATGGGCTAAACTTGGTGCACTGGTCCCTTCATGGAATATCTTTGATGCACTGGTCCCTTCATGGGATATCTGTCCCTTCATGGGATATCTTTGATGCACTGGTCCCTTCATGGGATATAAGTCCCTTCATGGGATATCTTTGGTGCACTGGTCCCTTCATGGGATATCTTTGGTGCACTGGTCCCTTCATGGGATATCTTTGATGCACTGGTCCCTTCATGGGATGTCTTTGATGCACTGGTCCCTTCATGGGATATCTTTGATGCACTGGTCCCTTCATGGGATATCTTTGATGCACTGGTCCCTTCATGGGATATCTTTGGTGCGCTGGTCCCTTCATGGGATATCTGTCCCTTCATGGGATATCTATAATGCACTGGTCCCTTCATGGGATATCGGTCCCTTTTAGGGGATATCTTTGGTGCACTGGTCCCTTCATGGGATATCTGTCCCTTTATGGGATATCTTTGGTGCACTGGTCCCTTCATGGGATATCTGTCCCTTCGTGGGATATCTTTGGTGCACTGGTCCCTTCATGGGATATCTTTGGTGCACTGGTCCCTTCATGGGATGTCTTTGATGCCTGGTCCCTTCATTGGATATCTTTGATGCAATGGTCCCTTCATGGGATATCTTTGATGCACTAGTCCCTTCATGGGATATCTTTTGTGCACTGGTCCCTTCATGGGATATCTGTCCCTTTATGGGATATCTTTGGTGCACTGGTCCCTTCATGGGATATCTGTCCCTTCATGGGATATCTTTTGTGCACTGGTCCCTTCATGGGATATCTGTCCCTTCATGGGATATCTTTTGTGCACTGGTCCCTTGATGGGATATCTGTCCCTTCATGGGATATCTTTGGTGCACTGGTCCCTTCATGGGATATCGGTCCCTTTATGGGATATCTTTGGTGCACTGGTCCCTTCATGGGATATCTGTCCCTTCATGGGATATCTTTTGTTCACTGGTCCCTTGATGGGATATCTGTCCCTTCATGGGATATCTTTGATGCACTGGTCCCTTCATGGGATATCTTTGATGCACTGGTCCCTTCATGGGATATTTTTGATGCACTGGTCCCTTCATGGGATATCTTTGATGCACTGGTCCCTTCATGGGATATCTTTGGTGCACTGGTCCCTTCATGGGATATCTTTGGTGCACTGGTCCCTTCATGGGATATCTTTGGTGCACTGGTCCCTTCATGGGATATCTGTCCCTTCATGGGATATCTTTGGTGCACTGGTCCCTTCATGGGATATCGGTCCCTTTATGGGTTATCTTTGGTGCACTGGTCCCTTCATTGAATATCTGTCCCTTCATGGGATATCTTTTGTGCACTGGTCCCTTCATGGGATATCTTTTGTGCACTGGTCCCTTCATGGGATATCTGTCCCTTCATGGGATATCTTTGATGCACTGGTCCCTTCATGGGATATCTTTGATGCACTGGTCCCTTCATGGGATATCTTTGGTGCACTGGTCCCTTCATGGGATATCTTTGGTGAACTGGTCCCTTCATGGGATATCTGTCCCTTCATGGGATATTTTTGATGCACTGGTCCCTTCATGGGATATCTGTCCCTTCATGGGATATCTTTGGTGCACTGGTCCCTTCATGGGATATCGGTCCCTTTATGGGTTATCTTTGGTGCACTGGTCCCTTCATGGGATATCTGTCCCTTTATGGGTTATCTTTGGTGCACTGGTCCCTTCATGGGATATCTGTCCCTTCATGGGATATCTTTTGTGCACTGGTCCCTTCATGGGATATCTTTTGTGCACTGGTCCCTTCATGGGATATCTGTCCCTTCATGGGATATCTTTGATGCACTGGTCCCTTCATGGGATATCTTTGATGCACTGGTCCCTTCATGGGATATCTTTGATGCACTGGTCCCTTCATGGGATATCTTTGATGCACTGGTCCCTTCATGGGATATCATTGATGCACTGGTCCCTTCATGGGATATCTTTGGTGAACTGGTCCCTTCATGGGATATCTGTCCCTTCATGGGATATCTTTGATGCACTGGTCCCTTCATGGGATCTGTCCCTTCATGGGATATCTTTGATGCACTGGTCCCTTCATGGGATATCTTTGATGCACTGGTCCCTTCATGGGATATCTTTGATGCACTGGTCCCTTCATGGGATATCTTTGATGCACTGGTCCCTTCATGGGATATCTGTCCCTTCATGGGATATCTTTGGTGCATGGTCCGTTCATGGGATATCTTTGGTGCACTGGTCCCTTATTGGGATATCTGTCCCTTCATGGGATATCTTTGGTGCACTGGTCCCTTCATGGGATATCTTTGGTGCACTGGTCCCTTCATGGGATATCTTTGGTGCACTGGTCCCTTCATGGGATATCTTTGGTGCACTGGTCCCTTCATAGATATCTTTGGTGCACTGGTCCCTTGATGGGATGTCTTTGATGCACTGGTCCCTTCATGGGATGTCATTGATGCACTGGTCCCTTCATGGGATATCTTTGATGCACTGGTCCCTTCATGGGATATCTGTCCCTTCATGGGAGATCTTTGATGCACTGGTCCCTTCATGGGATATCTGTCCCTTTATGGGATATCTTTTGTGCACTGGTCCCTTCATGGGATATCTTTTGTGCACTGGTCCCTTCATGGGATATCCGTCCCTTCATGGGATATCTTTGGTGCACTGGTCCCTTCATGGGATATCTTTGATGCACTGGTCCCTTCATGGGATGTCTTTGATGCACTGGTCCCTTCATGGGATATCTTTGATGCAATGGTCCCTTCATGGGATATCTTTGATGCACTGGTCCCTTCATGGGATATCTTTTGTGCACTGGTCCCTTCATGGGATATCTTTGATGCACTGGTCCCTTCATGGGATATCTGTCCCTTCATGGGATATCTTTGGTGAACTGGTCCCTTCATGGGATATCTGTCCCTTCATGGGATATCTTTGATGCACTGGTCCCTTCATGGGATCTGTCCCTTCATGGGATATCTTTGATGCACTGGTCCCTTCATGGGATATCTTTGATGCACTGGTCCCTTCATGGGATATCTTTGATGCACTGGTCCCTTCATGGGATATCTTTGATGCACTGGTCCCTTCATGGGATATCTGTCCCTTCATGGGATATCTTTGGTGCATGGTCCGTTCATGGGATATCTTTGGTGCACTGGTCCCTTATTGGGATATCTGTCCCTTCATGGGATATCTTTGGTGCACTGGTCCCTTCATGGGATATCTTTGGTGCACTGGTCCCTTCATGGGATATCTTTGGTGCACTGGTCCCTTCATGGGATATCTTTGGTGCACTGGTCCCTTCATGGGATATCTTTGGTGCACTGGTCCCTTCATGGGATATCTGTCCCTTCATGGGATATCTTTCGTGCACTGGTCCCTTCATGGGATATCTTTGATGCACTGGTCCCTTCATGGGATATCTTTGATGCAATGGTCCCTTCATGGGATATCTTTGATGCACTGGTCCCTTCATGGGATATCTTTTGTGCACTGGTCCCTTCATGGGATATCTTTGATGCACTGGTCCCTTCATGGGATATCTGTCCCTTCATGGGATATCTTTGATGCACTGGTCCCTTCATGGGATATCTGTCTCTTCATGGGATATCTTTGATGCACTGGTCCCTTCATGGGATATCTTTGGTGCACTGGTCCTTTCATGGGATATCTGTCCCTTCATGGGATATCTTTGATGCACTGGTCCCTTCATGGAATATCTGTCCCTTCATGGGCTAACCTTGGTGCACTGGTCCCTTCATATGATATCAGTCCCTTCAATGGGATATCCTTGGTGCACTGGTCCCTTCATGGGATATCTTTGATGCACTGGTCCCTTCATGGGATATCTTTGATGCACTGGTCCCTTCATGGGATATCTTTGATGCACTGGTCCCTTCATGGGATATCTTTGGTGCACTGGTCCTTTCATGGGATATCTGTCCCTTAATGGGATATCTTTGATGCACTGGTCCCTTCATGGGATATCTGTCCCTTCATGGGTTATCTTTTGTGCACTGGTCCCTTCATGGGATATCTTTGATGCACTGGTCCCTTCATGGGATATCTGTCCCTTCATGGGATATCTTTGATGCACTGGTCCCTTCATGGGATATCTGTCCCTTAATGGGATATCTTTGATGCACTGGTCCCTTCATGGGATATCTGTCCCTTCATGGGATATCTTTGATGCAATGGTCCCTTCATGGGATATCTTTGATGCACTGGTCCCTTCATGGGATATCTTTGGTGCACTGGTCCCTTCATGGGATATCTTTGGTGCACTGGTCCCTTCATGGGATATCTTTGGTGCACTGGTCCCTTCATGGGATATCTTTGATGCACTGGTCCCTTCATGGGATATCTTTGGTGCACTGGTCCCTTCATGGGATATCTGTCCCTTCATGGGATATCTTTGATGCACGGTCCCTTCATGGGATATCTGTCCCTTCATGGGATATCTTTGATGCACTGGTCCCTTCATGGGATATCTGTCCCTTCATGGGATATCTTTGATGCACTGGTCCCTTCATGGGATATCTTTGGTGCACTGGTCCTTTCATGGGATATCTGTCCCTTCATGGGATATCTTTGATGCACTGGTCCCTTCATGGAATATCTGTCCCTTCATGGGCTAAACTTGGTGCACTGGTCCCTTCATGGAATATCTTTGATGCACTGGTCCCTTCATGGGATATCTGTCCCTTCATGGGATATCTTTGATGCACTGGTCCCTTCATGGGATATAAGTCCCTTCATGGGATATCTTTGGTGCACTGGTCCCTTCATGGGATATCTTTGGTGCACTGGTCCCTTCATGGGATATCTTTGATGCACTGGTCCCTTCATGGGATGTCTTTGATGCACTGGTCCCTTCATGGGATATCTTTGATGCACTGGTCCCTTCATGGGATATCTTTGATGCACTGGTCCCTTCATGGGATATCTTTGATGCACTGGTCCCTTCATGGGATATCTTTGGTGCGCTGGTCCCTTCATGGGATATCTGTCCCTTCATGGGATATCTATAATGTACTGGTCCCTTCATGGGATATCGGTCCCTTTTAGGGGATATCTTTGGTGCACTGGTCCCTTCATGGGATATCTGTCCCTTTATGGGATATCTTTGGTGCACTGGTCCCTTCATGGGATATCTGTCCCTTCGTGGGATATCTTTGGTGCACTGGTCCCTTCATGGGATATCTTTGGTGCACTGGTCCCTTCATGGGATGTCTTTGATGCCTGGTCCCTTCATTGGATATCTTTGATGCAATGGTCCCTTCATGGGATATCTTTGATGCACTAGTCCCTTCATGGGATATCTTTTGTGCACTGGTCCCTTCATGGGATATCTGTCCCTTTATGGGATATCTTTGGTGCACTGGTCCCTTCATGGGATATCTGTCCCTTCATGGGATATCTTTTGTGCACTGGTCCCTTCATGGGATATCTGTCCCTTCATGGGATATCTTTTGTGCACTGGTCCCTTGATGGGATATCTGTCCCTTCATGGGATATCTTTGGTGCACTGGTCCCTTCATGGGATATCGGTCCCTTTATGGGATATCTTTGGTGCACTGGTCCCTTCATGGGATATCTGTCCCTTCATGGGATATCTTTTGTGCACTGGTCCCTTGATGGGATATCTGTCCCTTCATGGGATATCTTTGATGCACTGGTCCCTTCATGGGATATCTTTGATGCACTGGTCCCTTCATGGGATATCTTTGATGCACTGGTCCCTTCATGGGATATCTTTGGTGCACTGGTCCCTTCATGGGATATCTTTGGTGCACTGGTCCCTTCATGGGATATCTTTGGTGCACTGGTCCCTTCATGGGATATCTGTCCCTTCATGGGATATCTTTGGTGCACTGGTCCCTTCATGGGATATCGGTCCCTTTATGGGTTATCTTTGGTGCACTGGTCCCTTCATTGAATATCTGTCCCTTCATGGGATATCTTTTGTGCACTGGTCCCTTCATGGGATATCTTTTGTGCACTGGTCCCTTCATGGGATATCTGTCCCTTCATGGGATATCTTTGATGCACTGGTCCCTTCATGGGATATCTTTGATGCACTGGTCCCTTCATGGGATATCTTTGGTGCACTGGTCCCTTCATGGGATATCTTTGGTGAACTGGTCCCTTCATGGGATATCTGTCCCTTCATGGGATATTTTTGATGCACTGGTCCCTTCATGGGATATCTGTCCCTTCATGGGATATCTTTGGTGCACTGGTCCCTTCATGGGATATCGGTCCCTTTATGGGTTATCTTTGGTGCACTGGTCCCTTCATGGGATATCTGTCCCTTTATGGGTTATCTTTGGTGCACTGGTCCCTTCATGGGATATCTGTCCCTTCATGGGATATCTTTTGTGCACTGGTCCCTTCATGGGATATCTTTTGTGCACTGGTCCCTTCATGGGATATCTGTCCCTTCATGGGATATCTTTGATGCACTGGTCCCTTCATGGGATATCTTTGATGCACTGGTCCCTTCATGGGATATCTTTGATGCACTGGTCCCTTCATGGGATATCTTTGATGCACTGGTCCCTTCATGGGATATCATTGATGCACTGGTCCCTTCATGGGATATCTTTGGTGAACTGGTCCCTTCATGGGATATCTGTCCCTTCATGGGATATCTTTGATGCACTGGTCCCTTCATGGGATCTGTCCCTTCATGGGATATCTTTGATGCACTGGTCCCTTCATGGGATATCTTTGATGCACTGGTCCCTTCATGGGATATCTTTGATGCACTGGTCCCTTCATGGGATATCTGTCCCTTCATGGGATATCTTTGGTGCATGGTCCGTTCATGGGATATCGGTCCCTTTTAGGGGATATCTTTGGTGCACTGGTCCCTTCATGGGATATCTGTCCCTTTATGGGATATCTTTGGTGCACTGGTCCCTTCATGGGATATCTGTCCCTTCGTGGGATATCTTTGGTGCACTGGTCCCTTCATGGGATATCTTTGGTGCACTGGTCCCTTCATGGGATGTCTTTGATGCCTGGTCCCTTCATTGGATATCTTTGATGCAATGGTCCC
Source organism: Lissotriton vulgaris (assembly GCF_964263255.1). Lineage (NCBI taxonomy): Eukaryota > Metazoa > Chordata > Amphibia > Caudata > Salamandridae > Lissotriton > Lissotriton vulgaris. The sequence continues at coordinate 837,238,807 of NC_141698.1, forward strand.
TTCATGGGATATCTTTGATGCACTAGTCCCTTCATGGGATATCTTTTGTGCACTGGTCCCTTCATGGGATATCTGTCCCTTTATGGGATATCTTTGGTGCACTGGTCCCTTCATGGGATATCTGTCCCTTCATGGGATATCTTTTGTGCACTGGTCCCTTCATGGGATATCTGTCCCTTCATGGGATATCTTTTGTGCACTGGTCCCTTGATGGGATATCTGTCCCTTCATGGGATATCTTTGGTGCACTGGTCCCTTCATGGGATATCGGTCCCTTTATGGGATATCTTTGGTGCACTGGTCCCTTCATGGGATATCTGTCCCTTCATGGGATATCTTTTGTGCACTGGTCCCTTGATGGGATATCTGTCCCTTCATGGGATATCTTTGATGCACTGGTCCCTTCATGGGATATCTTTGATGCACTGGTCCCTTCATGGGATATCTTTGATGCACTGGTCCCTTCATGGGATATCTTTGGTGCACTGGTCCCTTCATGGGATATCTTTGGTGCACTGGTCCCTTCATGGGATATCTTTGGTGCACTGGTCCCTTCATGGGATATCTGTCCCTTCATGGGATATCTTTGGTGCACTGGTCCCTTCATGGGATATCGGTCCCTTTATGGGTTATCTTTGGTGCACTGGTCCCTTCATTGAATATCTGTCCCTTCATGGGATATCTTTTGTGCACTGGTCCCTTCATGGGATATCTTTTGTGCACTGGTCCCTTCATGGGATATCTGTCCCTTCATGGGATATCTTTGATGCACTGGTCCCTTCATGGGATATCTTTGATGCACTGGTCCCTTCATGGGATATCTTTGGTGCACTGGTCCCTTCATGGGATATCTTTGGTGAACTGGTCCCTTCATGGGATATCTGTCCCTTCATGGGATATTTTTGATGCACTGGTCCCTTCATGGGATATCTGTCCCTTCATGGGATATCTTTGGTGCACTGGTCCCTTCATGGGATATCGGTCCCTTTATGGGTTATCTTTGGTGCACTGGTCCCTTCATGGGATATCTGTCCCTTTATGGGTTATCTTTGGTGCACTGGTCCCTTCATGGGATATCTGTCCCTTCATGGGATATCTTTTGTGCACTGGTCCCTTCATGGGATATCTTTTGTGCACTGGTCCCTTCATGGGATATCTGTCCCTTCATGGGATATCTTTGATGCACTGGTCCCTTCATGGGATATCTTTGATGCACTGGTCCCTTCATGGGATATCTTTGATGCACTGGTCCCTTCATGGGATATCTTTGATGCACTGGTCCCTTCATGGGATATCATTGATGCACTGGTCCCTTCATGGGATATCTTTGGTGAACTGGTCCCTTCATGGGATATCTGTCCCTTCATGGGATATCTTTGATGCACTGGTCCCTTCATGGGATCTGTCCCTTCATGGGATATCTTTGATGCACTGGTCCCTTCATGGGATATCTTTGATGCACTGGTCCCTTCATGGGATATCTTTGGTGCACTGGTCCCTTGATGGGATGTCTTTGATGCACTGGTCCCTTCATGGGATGTCATTGATGCACTGGTCCCTTCATGGGATATCTTTGATGCACTGGTCCCTTCATGGGATATCTGTCCCTTCATGGGAGATCTTTGATGCACTGGTCCCTTCATGGGATATCTGTCCCTTTATGGGATATCTTTTGTGCACTGGTCCCTTCATGGGATATCTTTTGTGCACTGGTCCCTTCATGGGATATCCGTCCCTTCATGGGATATCTTTGGTGCACTGGTCCCTTCATGGGATATCTTTGATGCACTGGTCCCTTCATGGGATGTCTTTGATGCACTGGTCCCTTCATGGGATATCTTTGATGCAATGGTCCCTTCATGGGATATCTTTGATGCACTGGTCCCTTCATGGGATATCTTTTGTGCACTGGTCCCTTCATGGGATATCTTTGATGCACTGGTCCCTTCATGGGATATCTGTCCCTTCATGGGATATCTTTGATGCACTGGTCCCTTCATGGGATATCTTTGGTGCACTGGTCCTTTCATGGGATATCTGTCCCTTCATGGGATATCTTTGATGCACTGGTCCCTTCATGGAATATCTGTCCCTTCATGGGCTAACCTTGGTGCACTGGTCCCTTCATGGGATATCAGTCCCTTCATGGGATATCTTTGATGCACTGGTCCCTTCATGGGATATCTTTGGTGCACTGGTCCTTTCATGGGATATCTGTCCCTTCATGGGATATCTTTGATGCACTGGTCCCTTCATGGAATATCTGTCCCTTCATGGGCTAACCTTGGTGCACTGGTCCCTTCATGGGATATCAGTCCCTTCAATGGGATATCTTTGGTGCACTGGTCCCTTCATGGGATATCTTTGATGCACTGGTCCCTTCATGGGATATCTTTGATGCACTGGTCCCTTCATGGGATATCTTTGATGCACTGATCCCTTCATGGGATATCTTTGATGCACTGGTCCCTTCATGGGATATCTTTGGTGCACTGGTCCTTTCATGGGATATCTGTCCCTTAATGGGATATCTTTGATGCACTGGTCCCTTCATGGGATATCTGTCCCTTCATGGGATATCTTTTGTGCACTGGTCCCTTCATGGGATATCTTTGATGCACTGGTCCCTTCATGGGATATCTGTCCCTTCATGGTATATTTTTGATGCACTGGTCCCTTCATGGGATATCTGTCCCTTCATGGGATATCTTTGATGCACTGGTCCCTTCATGGGATATCTGTCCCTTCATGGGATATCTTTGATGCAATGGTCCCTTCATGGGATATCTTTGATGCACTGGTCCCTTCATGGGATATCTTTGATGCACTGGTCCCTTCATGGGATATCTTTGCACTGGTCCCTTCATGGGATATCTTTGATGCAATGGTCCCTTCATGGGATATCGTTGGTGCACTGGTCCCTTCATGGGATATCTTTGGTGCACTGGTCCCTTCATGGGATATCGGTCCCTTTATGGGATATCTTTGGTGCACTGGTCCCTTCATGGGATATCTGTCCCTTCATGGGATATCTTTTGTGCACTGGTCCCTTCATGGGATATCTTTTGTGCACTGGTCCCTTCATGGGATATCTTTGATGCACTGGTCCCTTCATGGGATATCTTTGATGCACTGGTCACTTCATGGGATATCATTTATGCACTGGTCCCTTCATGGGATATCTTTGGTGAACTGGTCCCTTCATGGGATATGTCCCTTCATGGGATATTTTTGATGCACTGGTCCCTTCATGGGATATCTGTCCCTTCATGGGATATCTTTGATGCACTGGTCCCTTCATGGGATATCTTTGATGCACTGGTCCCTTCATGGGATATCTTTGATGCACTGGTCCCTTCATGGGATATCTGTCCCTTCATGGGATATCTTTGGTGCATGGTCCGTTCATGGGATATCTTTATTGCACTGGTCCCTTATTGGGATATCTGTCCCTTCATGGGATATCTTTGGTGCACTGGTCCCTTCATGGGATATCTTTGGTGCACTGGTCCCTTCATGGGATATCTTTGGTGCACTGGTCCCTTCATGGGATATCTTTTGTGCACTGGTCCCTTCATGGGATATCTTTGATGCACTGGTCCCTTCATCGGATATCTGTCCCTTCATGGGATATCTTTGATGCACTGGTCCCTTCATGGGATATCTGTCCCTTCATGGGATATCTTTGATGCACTGGTCCCTTCATGGGATATCTTTGGTGCACTGGTCCTTTCATGGGATATCTGTCCCTTCATGGGATATCTTTGATGCACTGGTCCCTTCATGGAATATCTGTCCCTTCATGGGCTAACCTTGGTGCACTGGTCCCTTCATGGGATATCAGTCCCTTCAATGGGATATCTTTGGTGCACTGGTCCCTTCATGGGATATCTTTGATGCACTGGTCCCTTCATGGGATATCTGTGATGCACTGGTCCCTTCATGGGATATCTGTGATGCACTGGTCCCTTCATGGGATATCTTTGATGCACTGGTCCCTTCATGGGATATCTTTGGTGCACTGGTCCTTTCATGGGATATCTGTCCCTTAATGGGATATCTTTCATGCACTGGTCCCTTCATGGGATATCTGTCCCTTCATGGGATATCTTTTGTGCACTGGTCCCTTCATGGGATATCTTTGATGCACTGGTCCCTTCATGGGATATCTGTCCCTTCATGGGATATCTTTGATGCACTGGTCCCTTCATGGGATATCTGTCCCTTAATGGGATATCTTTGATGCACTGGTCCCTTCATGGGATATCTGTCCCTTCATGGGATATCTTTGATGCAATGGTCCCTTCATGGGATATCTTTGATGCACTGGTCCCTTCATGGGATATCTTTGGTGCACTGGTCCCTTCATGGGATATCTTTGGTGCACTGGTCCCTTCATGGGATATCTTTGGTGCACTGGTCCCTTCATGGGATATCTTTGATGCACTGGTCCCTTCATGGGATATCTTTGGTGCACTGGTCCTTTCATGGGATATCTGTCCCTTCATGGTATATCTTTGATGCACTGGTCCCTTCATGGGATATCTGTCCCTTCATGGGATATCTTTTGTGCACTGGTCCCTTCATGGGATATCTTTGATGCACGGTCCCTTCATGGGATATCTGTCCCTTCATGGGATATCTTTGATGCACTGGTCCCTTCATGGGATATCTGTCCCTTCATGGGATATCTCTGATGCACTGGTCCCTTCATGGGATATCTTTGGTGCACTGGTCCTTTCATGGGATATCTGTCCCTTCATGGGATATCTTTGATGCACTGGTCCCTTCATGGAATATCTGTCCCTTCATGGGCTAAACTTGGTGCACTGGTCCCTTCATGGAATATCTTTGATGCACTGGTCCCTTCATGGGATATCTGTCCCTTCATGGGATATCTTTGATACACTGGTCCCTTCATGGGATATCAGTCCCTTCATGGGATATCTTTGGTGCACTGGTCCCTTCATGGGATATCTTTGGTGCACTGGTCCCTTCATGGGATATCTTTGATGCACTGGTCCCTTCATGGGATGTCTTTGGTGCACTGGTCCCTTCATGGGATATCTTTGGTGCACTGGTCCCTTCATGGGATATCTGTCCCTTCATGGGATATCTTTCGTGCACTGGTCCCTTCATGGGATATCTTTGATGCACTGGTCCCTTCATGGGATATCTTTGGTGCACTGGTCCCTTCATGGGATATCTGTCCCTTCATGGGATGTCTTTGGTGCATGGTCCGTTCATGGGATATCTTTGGTGCACTGGTCCCTTATTGGGATATCTGTCCCTTCATGGGATATCTTTGGTGCACTGGTCCCTTCATGGGATATCTTTGGTGCACTGGTCCCTTCATGGGATATCTTTGGTGCACTGGTCCCTTCATGGGATATCTTTGGTGCACTGGTCCCTTCATGGGATATCTTTGGTGCACTGGTCCCTTCATGGGATATCTGTCCCTTCATGGGATATCTTTCGTGCACTGGTCCCTTCATGGGATATCTTTGATGCACTGGTCCCTTCATGGGATATCTTTGATGCAATGGTCCCTTCATGGGATATCTTTGATGCACTGGTCCCTTCATGGGATATCTTTTGTGCACTGGTCCCTTCATGGGATATCTTTGATGCACTGGTCCCTTCATGGGATATCTGTCCCTTCATGGGATATCTTTGATGCACTGGTCCCTTCATGGGATATCTGTCTCTTCATGGGATATCTTTGATGCACTGGTCCCTTCATGGGATATCTTTGGTGCACTGGTCCTTTCATGGGATATCTGTCCCTTCATGGGATATCTTTGATGCACTGGTCCCTTCATGGAATATCTGTCCCTTCATGGGCTAACCTTGGTGCACTGGTCCCTTCATATGATATCAGTCCCTTCAATGGGATATATCCTTGGTGCACTGGTCCCTTCATGGGATATCTTTGATGCACTGGTCCCTTCATGGGATATCTTTGATGCACTGGTCCCTTCATGGGATATCTTTGATGCACTGGTCCCTTCATGGGATATCTTTGGTGCACTGGTCCTTTCATGGGATATCTGTCCCTTAATGGGATATCTTTGATGCACTGGTCCCTTCATGGGATATCTGTCCCTTCATGGGTTATCTTTTGTGCACTGGTCCCTTCATGGGATATCTTTGATGCACTGGTCCCTTCATGGGATATCTGTCCCTTCATGGGATATCTTTGATGCACTGGTCCCTTCATGGGATATCTGTCCCTTAATGGGATATCTTTGATGCACTGGTCCCTTCATGGGATATCTGTCCCTTCATGGGATATCTTTGATGCAATGGTCCCTTCATGGGATATCTTTGATGCACTGGTCCCTTCATGGGATATCTTTGGTGCACTGGTCCCTTCATGGGATATCTTTGGTGCACTGGTCCCTTCATGGGATATCTTTGGTGCACTGGTCCCTTCATGGGATATCTTTGATGCACTGGTCCCTTCATGGGATATCTTTGGTGCACTGGTCCCTTCATGGGATATCTGTCCCTTCATGGGATATCTTTGATGCACGGTCCCTTCATGGGATATCTGTCCCTTCATGGGATATCTTTGATGCACTGGTCCCTTCATGGGATATCTGTCCCTTCATGGGATATCTTTGATGCACTGGTCCCTTCATGGGATATCTTTGGTGCACTGGTCCTTTCATGGGATATCTGTCCCTTCATGGGATATCTTTGATGCACTGGTCCCTTCATGGAATATCTGTCCCTTCATGGGCTAAACTTGGTGCACTGGTCCCTTCATGGAATATCTTTGATGCACTGGTCCCTTCATGGGATATCTGTCCCTTCATGGGATATCTTTGATGCACTGGTCCCTTCATGGGATATAAGTCCCTTCATGGGATATCTTTGGTGCACTGGTCCCTTCATGGGATATCTTTGGTGCACTGGTCCCTTCATGGGATGTCTTTGATGCACTGGTCCCTTCATGGGATATCTTTGATGCACTGGTCCCTTCATGGGATATCTTTGATGCACTGGTCCCTTCATGGGATATCTTTGATGCACTGGTCCCTTCATGGGATATCTTTGGTGCGCTGGTCCCTTCATGGGATATCTGTCCCTTCATGGGATATCTATAATGTACTGGTCCCTTCATGGGATATCGGTCCCTTTTAGGGGATATCTTTGGTGCACTGGTCCCTTCATGGGATATCTGTCCCTTTATGGGATATCTTTGGTGCACTGGTCCCTTCATGGGATATCTGTCCCTTCGTGGGATATCTTTGGTGCACTGGTCCCTTCATGGGATATCTTTGGTGCACTGGTCCCTTCATGGGATGTCTTTGATGCCTGGTCCCTTCATTGGATATCTTTGATGCAATGGTCCCTTCATGGGATATCTTTGATGCACTAGTCCCTTCATGGGATATCTTTTGTGCACTGGTCCCTTCATGGGATATCTGTCCCTTTATGGGATATCTTTGGTGCACTGGTCCCTTCATGGGATATCTGTCCCTTCATGGGATATCTTTTGTGCACTGGTCCCTTCATGGGATATCTGTCCCTTCATGGGATATCTTTTGTGCACTGGTCCCTTGATGGGATATCTGTCCCTTCATGGGATATCTTTGGTGCACTGGTCCCTTCATGGGATATCGGTCCCTTTATGGGATATCTTTGGTGCACTGGTCCCTTCATGGGATATCTGTCCCTTCATGGGATATCTTTTGTGCACTGGTCCCTTGATGGGATATCTGTCCCTTCATGGGATATCTTTGATGCACTGGTCCCTTCATGGGATATCTTTGATGCACTGGTCCCTTCATGGGATATCTTTGGTGCACTGGTCCCTTCATGGGATATCTTTGGTGCACTGGTCCCTTCATGGGATATCTTTGGTGCACTGGTCCCTTCATGGGATATCTTTGGTGCACTGGTCCCTTCATGGGATATCTGTCCCTTCATGGGATATCTTTGGTGCACTGGTCCCTTCATGGGATATCGGTCCCTTTATGGGTTATCTTTGGTGCACTGGTCCCTTCATTGAATATCTGTCCCTTCATGGGATATCTTTTGTGCACTGGTCCCTTCATGGGATATCTTTTGTGCACTGGTCCCTTCATGGGATATCTGTCCCTTCATGGGATATCTTTGATGCACTGGTCCCTTCATGGGATATCTTTGATGCACTGGTCCCTTCATGGGATATCTTTGGTGCACTGGTCCCTTCATGGGATATCTTTGGTGAACTGGTCCCTTCATGGGATATCTGTCCCTTCATGGGATATTTTTGATGCACTGGTCCCTTCATGGGATATCTGTCCCTTCATGGGATATCTTTGGTGCACTGGTCCCTTCATGGGATATCGGTCCCTTTATGGGTTATCTTTGGTGCACTGGTCCCTTCATGGGATATCTGTCCCTTTATGGGTTATCTTTGGTGCACTGGTCCCTTCATGGGATATCTGTCCCTTCATGGGATATCTTTTGTGCACTGGTCCCTTCATGGGATATCTTTTGTGCACTGGTCCCTTCATGGGATATCTGTCCCTTCATGGGATATCTTTGATGCACTGGTCCCTTCATGGGATATCTTTGATGCACTGGTCCCTTCATGGGATATCTTTGATGCACTGGTCCCTTCATGGGATATCTTTGATGCACTGGTCCCTTCATGGGATATCATTGATGCACTGGTCCCTTCATGGGATATCTTTGGTGAACTGGTCCCTTCATGGGATATCTGTCCCTTCATGGGATATCTTTGATGCACTGGTCCCTTCATGGGATCTGTCCCTTCATGGGATATCTTTGATGCACTGGTCCCTTCATGGGATATCTTTGATGCACTGGTCCCTTCATGGGATATCTTTGATGCACTGGTCCCTTCATGGGATATCTTTGATGCACTGGTCCCTTCATGGGATATCTGTCCCTTCATGGGATATCTTTGGTGCATGGTCCGTTCATGGGATATCTTTGGTGCACTGGTCCCTTATTGGGATATCTGTCCCTTCATGGGATATCTTTGGTGCACTGGTCCCTTCATGGGATATCTTTGGTGCACTGGTCCCTTCATGGGATATCTTTGGTGCACTGGTCCCTTCATGGGATATCTTTGGTGCACTGGTCCCTTCATAGATATCTTTGGTGCACTGGTCCCTTGATGGGATGTCTTTGATGCACTGGTCCCTTCATGGGATGTCATTGATGCACTGGTCCCTTCATGGGATATCTTTGATGCACTGGTCCCTTCATGGGATATCTGTCCCTTCATGGGAGATCTTTGATGCACTGGTCCCTTCATGGGATATCTGTCCCTTTATGGGATATCTTTTGTGCACTGGTCCCTTCATGGGATATCTTTTGTGCACTGGTCCCTTCATGGGATATCCGTCCCTTCATGGGATATCTTTGGTGCACTGGTCCCTTCATGGGATATCTTTGATGCACTGGTCCCTTCATGGGATGTCTTTGATGCACTGGTCCCTTCATGGGATATCTTTGATGCAATGGTCCCTTCATGGGATATCTTTGATGCACTGGTCCCTTCATGGGATATCTTTTGTGCACTGGTCCCTTCATGGGATATCTTTGATGCACTGGTCCCTTCATGGGATATCTGTCCCTTCATGGGATATCTTTGATGCACTGGTCCCTTCATGGGATATCTTTGGTGCACTGGTCCTTTCATGGGATATCTGTCCCTTCATGGGATATCTTTGATGCACTGGTCCCTTCATGGAATATCTGTCCCTTCATGGGCTAACCTTGGTGCACTGGTCCCTTCATGGGATATCAGTCCCTTCATGGGATATCTTTGATGCACTGGTCCCTTCATGGGATATCTTTGGTGCACTGGTCCTTTCATGGGATATCTGTCCCTTCATGGGATATCTTTGATGCACTGGTCCCTTCATGGAATATCTGTCCCTTCATGGGCTAACCTTGGTGCACTGGTCCCTTCATGGGATATCAGTCCCTTCAATGGGATATCTTTGGTGCACTGGTCCCTTCATGGGATATCTTTGATGCACTGGTCCCTTCATGGGATATCTTTGATGCACTGGTCCCTTCATGGGATATCTTTGATGCACTGATCCCTTCATGGGATATCTTTGATGCACTGGTCCCTTCATGGGATATCTTTGGTGCACTGGTCCTTTCATGGGATATCTGTCCCTTAATGGGATATCTTTGATGCACTGGTCCCTTCATGGGATATCTGTCCCTTCATGGGATATCTTTTGTGCACTGGTCCCTTCATGGGATATCTTTGATGCACTGGTCCCTTCATGGGATATCTGTCCCTTCATGGTATATTTTTGATGCACTGGTCCCTTCATGGGATATCTGTCCCTTCATGGGATATCTTTGATGCACTGGTCCCTTCATGGGATATCTGTCCCTTCATGGGATATCTTTGATGCAATGGTCCCTTCATGGGATATCTTTGATGCACTGGTCCCTTCATGGGATATCTTTGATGCACTGGTCCCTTCATGGGATATCTTTGCACTGGTCCCTTCATGGGATATCTTTGATGCAATGGTCCCTTCATGGGATATCGTTGGTGCACTGGTCCCTTCATGGGATATCTTTGGTGCACTGGTCCCTTCATGGGATATCGGTCCCTTTATGGGATATCTTTGGTGCACTGGTCCCTTCATGGGATATCTGTCCCTTCATGGGATATCTTTTGTGCACTGGTCCCTTCATGGGATATCTTTTGTGCACTGGTCCCTTCATGGGATATCTTTGATGCACTGGTCCCTTCATGGGATATCTTTGATGCACTGGTCACTTCATGGGATATCATTTATGCACTGGTCCCTTCATGGGATATCTTTGGTGAACTGGTCCCTTCATGGGATATGTCCCTTCATGGGATATTTTTGATGCACTGGTCCCTTCATGGGATATCTGTCCCTTCATGGGATATCTTTGATGCACTGGTCCCTTCATGGGATATCTTTGATGCACTGGTCCCTTCATGGGATATCTTTGATGCACTGGTCCCTTCATGGGATATCTGTCCCTTCATGGGATATCTTTGGTGCATGGTCCGTTCATGGGATATCTTTATTGCACTGGTCCCTTATTGGGATATCTGTCCCTTCATGGGATATCTTTGGTGCACTGGTCCCTTCATGGGATATCTTTGGTGCACTGGTCCCTTCATGGGATATCTTTGGTGCACTGGTCCCTTCATGGGATATCTTTTGTGCACTGGTCCCTTCATGGGATATCTTTGATGCACTGGTCCCTTCATCGGATATCTGTCCCTTCATGGGATATCTTTGATGCACTGGTCCCTTCATGGGATATCTGTCCCTTCATGGGATATCTTTGATGCACTGGTCCCTTCATGGGATATCTTTGGTGCACTGGTCCTTTCATGGGATATCTGTCCCTTCATGGGATATCTTTGATGCACTGGTCCCTTCATGGAATATCTGTCCCTTCATGGGCTAACCTTGGTGCACTGGTCCCTTCATGGGATATCAGTCCCTTCAATGGGATATCTTTGGTGCACTGGTCCCTTCATGGGATATCTTTGATGCACTGGTCCCTTCATGGGATATCTGTGATGCACTGGTCCCTTCATGGGATATCTGTGATGCACTGGTCCCTTCATGGGATATCTTTGATGCACTGGTCCCTTCATGGGATATCTTTGGTGCACTGGTCCTTTCATGGGATATCTGTCCCTTAATGGGATATCTTTCATGCACTGGTCCCTTCATGGGATATCTGTCCCTTCATGGGATATCTTTTGTGCACTGGTCCCTTCATGGGATATCTTTGATGCACTGGTCCCTTCATGGGATATCTGTCCCTTCATGGGATATCTTTGATGCACTGGTCCCTTCATGGGATATCTGTCCCTTAATGGGATATCTTTGATGCACTGGTCCCTTCATGGGATATCTGTCCCTTCATGGGATATCTTTGATGCAATGGTCCCTTCATGGGATATCTTTGATGCACTGGTCCCTTCATGGGATATCTTTGGTGCACTGGTCCCTTCATGGGATATCTTTGGTGCACTGGTCCCTTCATGGGATATCTTTGGTGCACTGGTCCCTTCATGGGATATCTTTGATGCACTGGTCCCTTCATGGGATATCTTTGGTGCACTGGTCCTTTCATGGGATATCTGTCCCTTCATGGTATATCTTTGATGCACTGGTCCCTTCATGGGATATCTGTCCCTTCATGGGATATCTTTTGTGCACTGGTCCCTTCATGGGATATCTTTGATGCACGGTCCCTTCATGGGATATCTGTCCCTTCATGGGATATCTTTGATGCACTGGTCCCTTCATGGGATATCTGTCCCTTCATGGGATATCTTTGATGCACTGGTCCCTTCATGGGATATCTTTGGTGCACTGGTCCTTTCATGGGATATCTGTCCCTTCATGGGATATCTTTGATGCACTGGTCCCTTCATGGAATATCTGTCCCTTCATGGGCTAAACTTGGTGCACTGGTCCCTTCATGGAATATCTTTGATGCACTGGTCCCTTCATGGGATATCTGTCCCTTCATGGGATATCTTTGATACACTGGTCCCTTCATGGGATATCAGTCCCTTCATGGGATATCTTTGGTGCACTGGTCCCTTCATGGGATATCTTTGGTGCACTGGTCCCTTCATGGGATATCTTTGATGCACTGGTCCCTTCATGGGATGTCTTTGATGCACTGGTCCCTTCATGGGATATCTTTGATGCACTGGTCCCTTCATGGGATATCTTTGATGCACTGGTCCCTTCATGGGATATCTTTGATGCACTGGTCCCTTCATGGGATATCTTTGGTGCGCTGGTCCCTTCATGGCATATCTGTCCCTTCATGGGATATCTATAATGCACTGGTCCCTTCATGGGATATCGGTCCCTTTTAGGGGATATCTTTGGTGCACTGGTCCCTTCATGGGATATCTGTCCCTTTATGGGATATCTTTGGTGCACTGGTCCCTTCATGGGATATCTGTCCCTTCGTGGGATATCTTTGGTGCACTGGTCCCTTCATGGGATATCTTTGGTGCACTGGTCCCTTCATGGGATGTCTTTGATGCCTGGTCCCTTCATTGGATATCTTTGATGCAATGGTCCCTTCATGGGATATCTTTGATGCACTAGTCCCTTCATGGGATATCTTTTGTGCACTTGTCCCTTCATGGGATATCTGTCCCTTTATGGGATATCTTTGGTGCACTGGTCCCTTCATGGGATATCTGTCCCTTCATGGGATATCTTTTGTGCACTGGTCCCTTCATGGGATATCTGTCTCTTCATGGGATATCTTTGGTGCACTGGTCCCTTCATGGGATATCTGTCCCTTCATGGGATATCTTTGGTGCACTGGTCCCTTCATGGGATATCGGTCCCTTTATGGGATATCTTTGGTGCACTGGTCCCTTCATGGGATATCTGTCCCTTCATGGGATATCTTTTGTGCACTGGTCCCTTGATGGGATATCTGTCCCTTCATGGGATATCTTTGATGCACTGGTCCCTTCATGGGATATCTTTGATGCACTGGTCCCTTCATGGGATATCTTTGATGCACTGGTCCCTTCATGGGATATCTTTGATGCAATGGTCCCTTCATGGGATATCTTTGGTGCACTGGTCCCTTCATGGGATATCTTTGGTGCACTGGTCCCTTCATGGGATATCTGTCCCTTCATGGGATATCTTTGGTGCACTAGTCCCTTCATGGGATATCGGTCCCTTTATGGGTTATCTTTGGTGCACTGGTCCCTTCATGGAATATCTGTCCCTTTATGGGTTATCTTTGGTGCACTGGTCCCTTCATGGAATACCTGTCCCTTCATGGGATATCTTTTGTGCACTGGTCCCTTCATGGGATATCTTTTGTGCACTGGTCCCTTCATGGGATATCTGTCCCTTCATGGGATATCTTTGATGCACTGGTCCCTTCATGGGATATCTTTGATGCACTGGTCCCTTCATGGGATATCTGTGATGCACTGGTCCCTTCATGGGATATCTGTGATGCACTGGTCCCTTCATGGGATATCTTTGATGCACTGGTCCCTTCATGGGATATCTTTGGTGCACTGGTCCTTTCATGGGATATCTGTCCCTTAATGGGATATCTTTCATGCACTGGTCCCTTCATGGGATATCTGTCCCTTCATGGGATATCTTTTGTGCACTGGTCCCTTCATGGGATATCTTTGATGCACTGGTCCCTTCATGGGATATCTGTCCCTTCATGGGATATCTTTGATGCACTGGTCCCTTCATGGGATATCTGTCCCTTAATGGGATATCTTTGATGCACTGGTCCCTTCATGGGATATCTGTCCCTTCATGGGATATCTTTGATGCAATGGTCCCTTCATGGGATATCTTTGATGCACTGGTCCCTTCATGGGATATCTTTGGTGCACTGGTCCCTTCATGGGATATCTTTGGTGCACTGGTCCCTTCATGGGATATCTTTGGTGCACTGGTCCCTTCATGGGATATCTTTGATGCACTGGTCCCTTCATGGGATATCTTTGGTGCACTGGTCCTTTCATGGGATATCTGTCCCTTCATGGGATATCTTTGATGCACTGGTCCCTTCATGGGATATCTGTCCCTTCATGGGATATCTTTTGTGCACTGGTCCCTTCATGGGATATCTTTGATGCACGGTCCCTTCATGGGATATCTGTCCCTTCATGGGATATCTTTGATGCACTGGTCCCTTCATGGGATATCTGTCCCTTCATGGGATATCTTTGATGCACTGGTCCCTTCATGGGATATCTTTGGTGCACTGGTCCTTTCATGGGATATCTGTCCCTTCATGGGATATCTTTGATGCACTGGTCCCTTCATGGAATATCTGTCCCTTCATGGGCTAAACTTGGTGCACTGGTCCCTTCATGGAATATCTTTGATGCACTGGTCCCTTCATGGGATATCTGTCCCTTCATGGGATATCTTTGATGCACTGGTCCCTTCATGGGATATCAGTCCCTTCATGGGACATCTTTGGTGCACTGGTCCCTTCATGGGATATCTTTGGTGCACTGGTCCCTTCATGGGATATCTTTGATGCACTGGTCCCTTCATGGGATGTCTTTGATGCACTGGTCCCTTCATGGGATATCTTTGATGCACTGGTCCCTTCATGGGATATCTTTGATGCACTGGTCCCTTCATGGGATATCTTTGATGCACTGGTCCCTTCATGGGATATCTTTGGTGCGCTGGTCCCTTCATGGCATATCTGTCCCTTCATGGGATATCTATAATGCATTGGTCCCTTCATGGGATATCGGTCCCTTTTAGGGGATATCTTTGGTGCACTGGTCCCTTCATGGGATATCTGTCCCTTTATGGGATATCTTTGGTGCACTGGTCCCTTCATGGGATATCTGTCCCTTCGTGGGATATCTTTGGTGCACTGGTCCCTTCATGGGATATCTTTGGTGCACTGGTCCCTTCATGGGATGTCTTTGATGCCTGGTCCCTTCATTGGATATCTTTGATGCAATGGTCCCTTCATGGGATATCTTTGATGCACTAGTCCCTTCATGGGATATCTTTTGTGCACTGGTCCCTTCATGGGATATCTGTCCCTTTATGGGATATCTTTGGTGCACTGGTCCCTTCATGGGATATCTGTCCCTTCATGGGATATCTTTTGTGCACTGGTCCCTTCATGGGATATCTGTCCCTTCATGGGATATCTTTGGTGCACTGGTCCCTTCATGGGATATCTGTCCCTTCATGGGATATCTTTTGTGCACTGGTCCCTTGATGGGATATCTGTCCCTTCATGGGATATCTTTGATGCAATGGTCCCTTCATGGGATATCTTTGATGCACTAGTCCCTTCATGGGATATCTTTTGTGCACTGGTCCCTTCATGGGATATCTGTCTCTTCATGGGATATCTTTGGTGCACTGGTCCCTTCATGGGATATCTGTCCCTTCATGGGATATCTTTGGTGCACTGGTCCCTTCATGGGATATCGGTCCCTTTATGGGATATCTTTGGTGCACTGGTCCCTTCATGGGATATCTGTCCCTTCATGGGATATCTTTTGTGCACTGGTCCCTTGATGGGATATCTGTCCCTTCATGGGATATCTTTGATGCACTGGTCCCTTCATGGGATATCTTTGATGCACTGGTCCCTTCATGGGATATCTTTGATGCACTGGTCCCTTCATGGGATATCTTTGATGCAATGGTCCCTTCATGGGATATCTTTGGTGCACTGGTCCCTTCATGGGATATCTTTGGTGCACTGGTCCCTTCATGGGATATCTGTCCCTTCATGGGATATCTTTGGTGCACTGGTCCCTTCATGGGATATCGGTCCCTTTATGGGTTATCTTTGGTGCACTGGTCCCTTCATGGAATATCTGTCCCTTTATGGGTTATCTTTGGTGCACTGGTCCCTTCATGGAATACCTGTCCCTTCATGGGATATCTTTTGTGCACTGGTCCCTTCATGGGATATCTTTTGTGCACTGGTCCCTTCATGGGATATCTGTCCCTTCATGGGATATCTTTGATGCACTGGTCCCTTCATGGGATATCTTTGGTGCACTGGTCCCTTCATGGGATATCTTTGATGCACTGGTCCCTTCATGGGATATCTGTGATGCACTGGTCCCTTCATGGGATATCTGTGATGCACTGGTCCCTTCATGGGATATCTTTGATGCACTGGTCCCTTCATGGGATATCTTTGGTGCACTGGTCCTTTCATGGGATATCTGTCCCTTAATGGGATATCTTTCATGCACTGGTCCCTTCATGGGATATCTGTCCCTTCATGGGATATCTTTTGTGCACTGGTCCCTTCATGGGATATCTTTGATGCACTGGTCCCTTCATGGGATATCTGTCCCTTCATGGGATATCTTTGATGCACTGGTCCCTTCATGGGATATCTGTCCCTTAATGGGATATCTTTGATGCACTGGTCCCTTCATGGGATATCTGTCCCTTCATGGGATATCTTTGATGCAATGGTCCCTTCATGGGATATCTTTGATGCACTGGTCCCTTCATGGGATATCTTTGGTGCACTGGTCCCTTCATGGGATATCTTTGGTGCACTGGTCCCTTCATGGGATATCTTTGGTGCACTGGTCCCTTCATGGGATATCTTTGATGCACTGGTCCCTTCATGGGATATCTTTGGTGCACTGGTCCTTTCATGGGATATCTGTCCCTTCATGGGATATCTTTGATGCACTGGTCCCTTCATGGGATATCTGTCCCTTCATGGGATATCTTTTGTGCACTGGTCCCTTCATGGGATATCTTTGATGCACTGGTCCCTTCATGGGATATCTGTCCCTTCATGGGATATCTTTGATGCACTGGTCCCTTCATGGGATATCTTTGGTGCACTGGTCCTTTCATGGGATATCTGTCCCTTCATGGGATATCTTTGATGCACTGGTCCCTTCATGGAATATCTGTCCCTTCATGGGCTAAACTTGGTGCACTGGTCCCTTCATGGAATATCTTTGATGCACTGGTCCCTTCATGGGATATCTGTCCCTTCATGGGATATCTTTGATGCACTGGTCCCTTCATGGGATATCAGTCCCTTCATGGGATATCTTTGGTGCACTGGTCCCTTCATGGGATATCTTTGGTGCACTGGTCCCTTCATGGGATATCTTTGATGCACTGGTCCCTTCATGGGATGTCTTTGATGCACTGGTCCCTTCATGGGATATCTTTGATGCACTGGTCCCTTCATGGGATATCTTTGATGCACTGGTCCCTTCATGGGATATCTTTGATGCACTGGTCCCTTCATGGGATATCTTTGGTGCGCTGGTCCCTTCATGGCATATCTGTCCCTTCATGGGATATCTATAATGCACTGGTCCCTTCATGGGATATCGGTCCCTTTTAGGGGATATCTTTGGTGCACTGGTCCCTTCATGGGATATCTGTCCCTTTATGGGATATCTTTGGTGCACTGGTCCCTTCATGGGATATCTGTCCCTTCGTGGGATATCTTTGGTGCACTGGTCCCTTCATGGGATATCTTTGGTGCACTGGTCCCTTCATGGGATGTCTTTGATGCCTGGTCCCTTCATTGGATATGTTTGATGCAATGGTCCCTTCATGGGATATCTTTGATGCACTAGTCCCTTCATGGGATATCTTTTGTGCACTGGTCCCTTCATGGGATATCTGTCCCTTTATGGGATATCTTTGGTGCACTGGTCCCTTCATGGGATATCTGTCCCTTCATGGGATATCTTTTGTGCACTGGTCCCTTCATGGGATATCTGTCCCTTCATGGGATATCTTTGGTACACTGGTCCCTTCATGGGATATCTGTCCCTTCATGGGATATCTTTGGTGCACTGGTCCCTTCATGGGATATCGGTCCCTTTATGGGATATCTTTGGTGCACTGGTCCCTTCATGGGATATCTGTCCCTTCATGGGATATCTTTTGTGCACTGGTCCCTTGATGGGATATCTGTCCCTTCATGGGATATCTTTGATGCACTGGTCCCTTCATGGGATATCTTTGATGCACTGGTCCCTTCATGGGATATCTTTGATGCACTGGTCCCTTCATGGGATATCTTTGATGCAATGGTCCCTTCATGGGATATCTTTGGTGCACTGGTCCCTTCATGGGATATCTTTGGTGCACTGGTCCCTTCATGGGATATCTGTCCCTTCATGGGATATCATTGGTGCACTGGTCCCTTCATGGGATATCGGTCCCTTTATGGGTTATCTTTGGTGCACTGGTCCCTTCATGGAATATCTGTCCCTTCATGGGATATCTTTTGTGCACTGGTCCCTTCATGGGATATCTTTTGTGCACTGGTCCCTTCATGGGATATCTGTCCCTTCATGGGATATCTTTGATGCACTGGTCCCTTCATGGGATATCTTTGATGCACTGGTCCCTTCATGGGATATCTTTGATGCACTGGTCCCTTCATGGGATATCTTTGATGCACTGGTCCCTTCATGGGATATCTTTGATGCACTGGTCCCTTCATGGGATATCTTTGATGCACTGGTCCCTTCATGGGATATCATTGATGCACTGGTCCCTTCATGGGATATCTTTGGTGAACTGGTCCCTTCATGGGATATCTGTCCCTTCATGGGATATCTTTGATGCACTGGTCCCTTCATGGGATCTGTCCCTTCATGGGATATCTTTGATGCACTGGTCCCTTCATGGGATATCTTTGATGCACTGGTCCCTTCATGGGATATCTTTGATGCACTGGTCCCTTCATGGGATATCTTTGATGCACTGGTCCCTTCATGGGATATCTGTCCCTTCATGGGATATCTTTGGTGCATGGTCCGTTCATGGGATATCTTTGGTGCACTGGTCCCTTATTGGGATATCTGTCCCTTCATGGGATATCTTTGGTGCACTGGTCCCTTCATGGGATATCTTTGGTGCACTGGTCCCTTCATGGGATATCTTTGGTGCACTGGTCCCTTCATGGGATATCTTTGGTGCACTGGTCCCTTCATGGGATATCTGTCCCTTTATGGGATATCTTTTGTGCACTGGTCCCTTCATGGGATATCTGTCCCTTCATGGGATATCTTTCGTGCACTGGTCCCTTCATGGGATATCTGTCCCTTCATGGGATATCTTTTGTGCACTGGTCCCTTCATGGGATATCTGTCCCTTCATGGGATATCTTTGGTGCACTGGTCCCTTCATGGGATATCTTTGATGCACTGGTCCCTTCATGGGATGTCTTTGATGCACTGGTCCCTTCATGGGATATCTTTGATGCAATGGTCCCTTCATGGGATATCTTTGATGCACTGGTCCCTTCATGGGATATCTTTTGTGCACTGGTCCCTTCATGGGATATCTTTGATGCACTGGTCCCTTCATGGGATATCTGTCCCTTCATGGGATATCTTTGATGCACTGGTCCCTTCATGGGATATCTGTCCCTTCATGGGATATCTTTGATGCACTGGTCCCTTCATGGGATATCTTTGGTGCACTGGTCCTTTCATGGGATATCTGTCCCTTCATGGGATATCTTTGATGCACTGTCCCCTTCATGGAATATCTGTCCCTTCATGGGCTAACCTTGGTGCACTGGTCCCTTCATGGGATATCAGTCCCTTCAATGGGATATCTTTGGTGCACTGGTCCCTTCATGGGATATCTTTGATGCACTGGTCCCTTCATGGGATATCTTTGATGCACTGGTCCCTTCATGGGATATCTTTGATGCACTGGTCCCTTCATGGGATATCTTTGGTGCACTGGTCCTTTCATGGGATATCTGTCCCTTAATGGGATATCTTTGATGCACTGGTCCCTTCATGGGATAGCTGTCCCTTCATGGGATATCTTTTGTGCACTGGTCCCTTCATGGGATATCTTTGATGCACTGGTCCCTTCATGGGATATCTGTCCCTTCATGGGATATCTTTGATGCACTGGTCCCTTCATGGGATATCTTTGGTGCACTGGTCCCTTCATGGGATATCTTTGATGCACTGGTCCCTTCATGGGATATCTTTGGTGCACTGGTCCCTTCATGGGATATCTGTCCCTTCATGGGATATCTTTGATGCACGGTCCCTTCATGGGATATCTGTCCCTTCATGGGATATCTTTGATGCACTGGTCCCTTCATGGGATATCTGTCCCTTCATGGGATATCTTTGATGCACTGGTCCCTTCATGGGATATCTTTGGTGCACTGGTCCTTTCATGGGATATCTGTCCCTTCATGGGATATCTTTGATGCACTGGTCCCTTCATGGAATATCTGTCCCTTCATGGGCTAAACTTGGTGCACTGGTCCCTTCATGGAATATCTTTGATGCACTGGTCCCTTCATGGGATATCTGTCCCTTCATGGGATATCTTTGATGCACTGGTCCCTTCATGGGATATCAGTCCCTTCATGGGATATCTTTGGTGCACTGGTCCCTTCATGGGATATCTTTGGTGCACTGGTCCCTTCATGGGATATCTTTGATGCACTGGTCCCTTCATGGGATGTCTTTGATGCACTGGTCCCTTCATGGGATATCTTTGATGCACTGGTCCCTTCATGGGATATCTTTGGTGCGCTGGTCCCTTCATGGGATATCTGTCCCTTCATGGGATATCTATAATGCACTGGTCCCTTCATGGGATATCGGTCCCTTTTAGGGGATATCTTTGGTGCACTGGTCCCTTCATGGGATATCTGTCCCTTTATGGGATATCTTTGGTGCACTGGTCCCTTCATGGGATATCTGTCCCTTCGTGGGATATCTTTGGTGCACTGGTCCCTTCATGGGATATCTTTGGTGCACTGGTCCCTTCATGGGATGTCTTTGAAGCCTGGTCCCTTCATTGGATATCTTTGATGCAATGGTCCCTTCATGGGATATCTTTGATGCATTAGTCCCTTCATGGGATATCTTTTGTGCACTGGTCCCTTCATGGGATATCTGTCCCTTTATGGGATATCTTTGGTGCACTGGTCCCTTCATGGGATATCTGTCCCTTCATGGGATATCTTTTGTGCACTGGTCCCTTCATGGGATATCTGTCCCTTCATGGGATATCTTTGGTGCACTGGTCCCTTCATGGGATATCTGTCCCTTCATGGGATATCTTTGGTGCACTGGTCCCTTCATGGGATATCGGTCCCTTTATGGGATATCTTTGGTGCACTGGTCCCTTCATGGGATATCTGTCCCTTCATGGGATATCTTTTGTGCACTGGTCCCTTGATGGGATATCTGTCCCTTCATGGGATATCTTTGATGCACTGGTCCCTTCATGGGATATCTTTGATGCACTGGTCCCTTCATGGGATATCTTTGATGCACTGGTCCCTTCATGGGATATCTTTGATGCACTGGTCCCTTCATGGGATATCTTTGGTGCACTGGTCCCTTCATGGGATATCTTTGGTGCACTGGTCCCTTCATGGGATATCTGTCCCTTCATGGGATATCTTTGGTGCACTGGTCCCTTCATGGGATATCGGCCCCTTTATGGGTTATCTTTGGTGCACTGGTCCCTTCATTGAATATCTGTCCCTTCATGGGATATCTTTTGTGCACTGGTCCCTTCATGGGATATCTTTTGTGCACTGGTCCCTTCATGGGATATCTGTCCCTTCATGGGATATCTTTGATGCACTGGTCCCTTCATGGGATATCTTTGATGCACTGGTCCCTTCATGGGATATCTTTGGTGCACTGGTCCCTTCATGGGATATCTTTGGTGCACTGGTCCCTTCATGGGATATCTTTGGTGCACTGGTCCTTTCATGGGATATCTGTCCCTTAATGGGATATCTTTGATGCACTGGTCCCTTCATGGGATATCTGTCCCTTCATGGGATATCTTTTGTGCACTGGTCCCTTCATGGGATATCTTTGATGCACTGGTCCCTTCATGGGATATCTGTCCCTTCATGGGATATCTTTGATGCACTGGTCCCTTCATGGAATATCTGTCCCTTCATGGGCTAAACTTGGTGCACTGGTCCCTTCATGGAATATCTTTGATGCACTGGTCCCTTCATGGGATATCTGTCCCTTCATGGGATATCTTTGATGCACTGGTCCCTTCATGGGATATCAGTCCCTTCATGGGATATCTTTGGTGCACTGGTCCCTTCATGGGATATCTTTGGTGCACTGGTCCCTTCATGGGATATCTTTGATGCACTGGTCCCTTCATGGGATGTCTTTGATGCACTGGTCCCTTCATGGGATATCTTTGATGCACTGGTCCCTTCATGGGATATCTTTGGTGCGCTGGTCCCTTCATGGGATATCTGTCCCTTCATGGGATATCTATAATGCACTGGTCCCTTCATGGGATATCGGTCCCTTTTAGGGGATATCTTTGGTGCACTGGTCCCTTCATGGGATATCTGTCCCTTTATGGGATATCTTTGGTGCACTGGTCCCTTCATGGGATATCTGTCCCTTCGTGGGATATCTTTGGTGCACTGGTCCCTTCATGGGATATCTTTGGTGCACTGGTCCCTTCATGGGATGTCTTTGATGCCTGGTCCCTTCATTGGATATCTTTGATGCAATGGTCCCTTCATGGGATATCTTTGATGCATTAGTCCCTTCATGGGATATCTTTTGTGCACTGGTCCCTTCATGGGATATCTGTCCCTTTATGGGATATCTTTGGTGCACTGGTCCCTTCATGGGATATCTGTCCCTTCATGGGATATCTTTTGTGCACTGGTCCCTTCATGGGATATCTGTCCCTTCATGGGATATCTTTGGTGCACTGGTCCCTTCATGGGATATCTGTCCCTTCATGGGATATCTTTGGTGCACTGGTCCCTTCATGGGATATCGGTCCCTTTATGGGATATCTTTGGTGCACTGGTCCCTTCATGGGATATCTGTCCCTTCATGGGATATCTTTTGTGCACTGGTCCCTTGATGGGATATCTGTCCCTTCATGGGATATCTTTGATGCACTGGTCCCTTCATGGGATATCTTTGATGCACTGGTCCCTTCATGGGATATCTTTGATGCACTGGTCCCTTCATGGGATATCTTTGATGCACTGGTCCCTTCATGGGATATCTTTGGTGCACTGGTCCCTTCATGGGATATCTTTGGTGCACTGGTCCCTTCATGGGATATCTGTCCCTTCATGGGATATCTTTGGTGCACTGGTCCCTTCATGGGATATCGGCCCCTTTATGGGTTATCTTTGGTGCACTGGTCCCTTCATTGAATATCTGTCCCTTCATGGGATATCTTTTGTGCACTGGTCCCTTCATGGGATATCTTTTGTGCACTGGTCCCTTCATGGGATATCTGTCCCTTCATGGGATATCTTTGATGCACTGGTCCCTTCATGGGATATCTTTGATGCACTGGTCCCTTCATGGGATATCTTTGGTGCACTGGTCCCTTCATGGGATATCTTTGGTGCACTGGTCCCTTCATGGGATATCTTTGGTGCACTGGTCCTTTCATGGGATATCTGTCCCTTAATGGGATATCTTTGATGCACTGGTCCCTTCATGGGATATCTGTCCCTTCATGGGATATCTTTTGTGCACTGGTCCCTTCATGGGATATCTTTGATGCACTGGTCCCTTCATGGGATATCTGTCCCTTCATGGGATATCTTTGATGCACTGGTCCCTTCATGGGATATCTGTCCCTTAATGGGATATCTTTGATGCACTGGTCCCTTCATGGGATATCTGTCCCTTCATGGGATATCTTTGATGCAATGGTCCCTTCATGGGATATCTTTGATGCACTGGTCCCTTCATGGGATATCTTTGGTGCACTGGTCCCTTCATGGGATATCTTTGGTGCACTGGTCCCTTCATGGGATATCTTTGGTGCACTGGTCCCTTCATGGGATATCTTTGATGCACTGGTCCCTTCATGGGATATCTTTGGTGCACTGGTCCTTTCATGGGATATCTGTCCCTTCATGGGATATCTTTGATGCACTGGTCCCTTCATGGGATATCTGTCCCTTCATGGGATATCTTTTGTGCACTGGTCCCTTCATGGGATATCTTTGATGCACGGTCCCTTCATGGGATATCTGTCCCTTCATGGGATATCTTTGATGCACTGGTCCCTTCATGGGATATCTGTCCCTTCATGGGATATCTTTGATGCACTGGTCCCTTCATGGGATATCTTTGGTGCACTGGTCCTTTCATGGGATATCTGTCCCTTCATGGGATATTTTTGATGCACTGGTCCCTTCATGGAATATCTGTCCCTTCATGGGCTAAACTTGGTGCACTGGTCCCTTCATGGAATATCTTTGATGCACTGGTCCCTTCATGGGATATCTGTCCCTTCATGGGATATCTTTGATGCACTGGTCCCTTCATGGGATATCTTTGGTGCACTGGTCCCTTCATGGGATATCTTTGATGCACTGGTCCCTTCATGGGATGTCTTTGATGCACTGGTCCCTTCATGGGATATCTTTGATGCACTGGTCCCTTCATGGGATATCTTTGATGCACTGGTCCCTTCATGGGATATCTTTGATGCACTGGTCCCTTCATGGGATATCTTTGGTGCGCTGGTCCCTTCATGGCATATCTGTCCCTTCATGGGATATCTATAATGCACTGGTCCCTTCATGGGATATCGGTCCCTTTTAGGGGATATCTTTGGTGCACTGGTCCCTTCATGGGATATCTGTCCCTTTATGGGATATCTTTGGTGCACTGGTCCCTTCATGGGATATCTGTCCCTTCGTGGGATATCTTTGGTGCACTGGTCCCTTCATGGGATATCTTTGGTGCACTGGTCCCTTCATGGGATGTCTTTGATGCCTGGTCCCTTCATTGGATATCTTTGATGCAATGGTCCCTTCATGGGATATCTTTGATGCACTAGTCCCTTCATGGGATATCTTTTGTGCACTGGTCCCTTCATGGGATATCTGTCCCTTTATGGGATATCTTTGGTGCACTGGTCCCTTCATGGGATATCTGTCCCTTCATGGGATATCTTTTGTGCACTGGTCCCTTCATGGGATATCTGTCCCTTCATGGGATATCTTTGGTGCACTGGTCCCTTCATGGGATATCTGTCCCTTCATGGGATATCTTTGGTGCACTGGTCCCTTCATGGGATATCGGTCCCTTTATGGGATATCTTTGGTGCACTGGTCCCTTCATGGGATATCTGTCCCTTCATGGGATATCTTTTGTGCACTGGTCCCTTGATGGGATATCTGTCCCTTCATGGGATATCTTTGATGCACTGGTCCCTTCATGGGATATCTTTGATGCACTGGTCCCTTCATGGGATATCTTTGATGCAATGGTCCCTTCATGGGATATCTTTGGTGCACTGGTCCCTTCATGGGATATCTTTGGTGCACTGGTCCCTTCATGGGATATCTGTCCCTTCATGGGATATCTTTGGTGCACTGGTCCCTTCATGGGATATCGGTCCCTTTATGGGTTATCTTTGGTGCACTGGTCCCTTCATGGAATATCTGTCCCTTCATGGGATATCTTTTGTGCACTGGTCCCTTCATGGGATATCTTTTGTGCACTGGTCCCTTCATAGGATATCTGTCCCTTCATGGGATATCTTTGATGCACTGGTCCCTTCATGGGATATCTTTGATGCACTGGTCCCTTCATGGGATATCTTTGATGCACTGGTCCCTTCATGGGATATCTTTGATGCACTGGTCCCTTCATGGGATATCTTTGGTGCACTGGTCCCTTCATGGGATATCTGTCCCTTCATGGGATATCTTTGGTGCACTGGTCCCTTCATGGGATATCTGTCCCTTTATGGGATATCTTTTGTGCACTGGTCCCTTCATGGGATATCTGTCCCTTCATGGGATATCTTTCGTGCACTGGTCCCTTCATGGGATATCTGTCCCTTCATGGGATATCTTTTGTGCACTGGTCCCTTCATGGGATATCTTTTGTGCACTGGTCCCTTCATGGGATATCTGTCCCTTCATGGGATATCTTTGGTGCACTGGTCCCTTCATGGGATATCTTTGGTGCACTGGATATCTTTGGTGCACTGGTCCCTTCATGGGATATCTTTGGTGCACTGGTCCCTTCATGGGATATCTTTGGTGCACTGGTCCCTTCATGGGATGTCTTTGATGCACTGGTCCCTTCATGGGATGTCTTTGATGCACTGGTCCCTTCATGGGATATCTTTGGTGCACTGGTCCCTTCATGGGATATCTGTCCCTTCATGGGATATCTTTGATGCACTGGTCCCTTCATGGGATATCTGTCCCTTCATGGGATATCTTTGATGCACTGGTCCCTTCATGGGATATCTTTGGTGCACTGGTCCTTTCATGGGATATCTGTCCCTTCATGGGATATCTTTGATGCACTGGTCCCTTCATGGAATATCTGTCCCTTCATGGGCTAACCTTGGTGCACTGGTCCCTTCATGGGATATCTTTGATGCACTGGTCCCTTCATGGGATATCTGTCCCTTCATGGGATATCTTTGATGCACTGGTCCCTTCATGGGATATCAGTCCCTTCATGGGATATCTTTGGTGCACTGGTCCCTTCATGGGATATCTTTGGTGCACTGGTCCCTTCATGGGATATCTTTGATGCACTGGTCCCTTCATGGGATATCTTTGGTGCGCTGGTCCCTTCATGGGATATCTGTCCCTTCATGGGATATCTATAATGCACTGGTCCCTTCATGGGATATCGGTCCCTTTTAGGGGATATCTTTGGTGCACTGGTCCCTTCATGGGATATCTGTCCCTTTATGGAATATCTTTGGTGCACTGGTCCCTTCATGGGATATCTGTCCCTTCATGGGATATCTTTGGTGCACTGGTCCCTTCATGGGATATCTTTGGTGCACTGGTCCCTTCATGGGATGTCTTTGATGCACTGGTCCCTTCATGGGATATCTTTGATGCAATGGTCCCTTCATGGGATATCTTTGATGCACTAGTCCCTTCATGGGATATCTTTTGTGCACTGGTCCCTTCATGGGTTATCTATCCCTTTATGGGATATCTTTGGTGCACTGGTCCCTTCATGGGATATCTGTCCCTTTATGGGATATCTTTGGTGCACTGGTCCCTTCATGGGATATCTGTCCCTTCATGGGATATCTTTGGTGCACTGGTCCCTTCATGGGATATCTGTCCCTTCATGGGATATCTTTGGTGCACTGGTCCCTTCATGGGATATCTGTCCCTTCATGGGATATCTTTGGTGCACTGGTCCCTTCATGGGATATCGGTCCCTTTATGAGATATCTTTGGTGCACTTGTCCCTTCATGGGATATCTGTCCCTTCATGGGATATCTTTGATGCACTGGTCCCTTCATGGGATGTCTTTGATGCACTGGTCCCTTCATGGGATATCTTTGATGCACTGGTCCCTTCATGGGATATCTTTGATGCAATGGTCCCTTCATGGGATATCGTTGGTGCACTGGTCCCTTCATGGGATATCTTTGGTGCACGGGTCCCTTCATGGTATATCGGTCCCTTTATGGGATATCTTTGGTGCACTGGTCCCTTCATGGGATATCTGTCCCTTCATGGGATATCTTTTGTGCACTGGTCCCTTCATGGGATATCTTTGATGCACTGGTCCCTTCATGGGATATCTTTGGTGCACTGGTCCCTTCATGGGATATCTTTTGTGCACTGGTCCCTTCATGGGATATCTGTCCCTTCATGGGATATCTTTGATGCACTGGTCCCTTCATGGGATATCTTTGATGCACTGGTCCCTTCATGGGAGATCTTTGATGCACTGGTCCCTTCATGGGATATCTTTGATGCACTGGTCCCTTCATGGGATATCTTTGATGCACTGGTCCCTTCATGGGATATCTTTGATGCACTGGTCCCTTCATGGGATATCATTGATGCACTGGTCCCTTCATGGGATATCTTTGGTGAACTGGTCCCTTCAATGGATATCTGTCCCTTCATGGGATATCTTTGATGCACTGGTCCCTTCATGGGATCTGTCCCTTCATGGGATATCTTTGATGCACTGGTCCCTTCATGGGATATCTTTGATGCACTGGTCCCTTCATGGGATATCTTTGATGCACTGGTCCCTTCATGGGATATCTTTGATGCACTGGTCCCTTCATGGGATATCTGTCCCTTCATGGGATATCTTTGGTGCATGGTCCGTTCATGGGATATCTTTGGTGCACTGGTCCCTTATTGGGATATCTGTCCCTTCATGGGATATCTTTGGTGCACTGGTCCCTTCATGGGATATCTTTGGTGCACTGGTCCCTTCATGGGATATCTTTGGTGCACTGGTCCCTTCATGGGATATCTTTGGTGCACTGGTCCCTTCATGGGATATCTTTGGTGCACTGGTCCCTTCATGGGATATCTTTGATGCGCTGGTCCCTTCATGGGATATCTTTGGTGCACTGGTCCCTTCATGGGATATCTGTCCCTTCATGGGATATCTTTGGTGCACTGGTCCCTTCATGGGATATCTGTCCCTTTATGGGATATCTTTTGTGCACTGGTCCCTTCATGGGATATCTGTCCCTTCATGGGATATCTTTCGTGCACTGGTCCCTTCATGGGATATCTGTCCCTTCATGGGATATCATTGATGCACTGGTCCCTTCATGGGATATCTTTGGTGAACTGGTCCCTTCATGGATATCTGTCCCTTCATGGGATATCTTTGATGCACTGGTCCCTTCATGGGATCTGTCCCTTCATGGGATATCTTTGATGCACTGGTCCCTTCATGGGATATCTTTGATGCACTGGTCCCTTCATGGGATATCTTTGATGCACTGGTCCCTTCATGGGATATCTTTGATGCACTGGTCCCTTCATGGGATATCTGTCCCTTCATGGGATATCTTTGGTGCATGGTCCGTTCATGGGATATCTTTGGTGCACTGGTCCCTTATTGGGATATCTGTCCCTTCATGGGATATCTTTGGTGCACTGGTCCCTTCATGGGATATCTTTGGTGCACTGGTCCCTTCATGGGATATCTTTGGTGCACTGGTCCCTTCATGGGATATCTTTGGTGCACTGGTCCCTTCATGGGATATCTTTGATGCACTGGTCCCTTCATGGGATATCTTTGATGCACTGGTCCCTTCATGGGATATCTTTGGTGCACTGGTCCCTTCATGGGATATCTGTCCCTTCATGGGATATCTTTGGTGCACTGGTCCCTTCATGGGATATCTGTCCCTTTATGGGATATCTTTTGTGCACTGGTCCCTTCATGGGATATCTGTCCCTTCATGGGATATCTTTGGTGCACTGGTCCCTTCATGGGATATCTTTGATGCACTGGTCCCTTCATGGGATGTCTTTGATGCACTGGTCCCTTCATGGGATATCTTTGATGCAATGGTCCCTTCATGGGATATCTTTGATGCACTGGTCCCTTCATGGGATATCTTTTGTGCACTGGTCCCTTCATGGGATATCTTTGATGCACTGGTCCCTTCATGGGATATCTGTCCCTTCATGGGATATCTTTGATGCACTGGTCCCTTCATGGGATATCTGTCCCTTCATGGGATATCTTTGATGCACTGGTCCCTTCATGGGATATCTTTGGTACACTGGTCCTTTCATGGGATATCTGTCCCTTTATGGGATATCTTTGATGCACTGGTCCCTTCATGGAATATCTGTCCCTTCATGGGCTAACCTTGGTGCACTGGTCCCTTCATGGGATATCAGTCCCTTCAATGGGATATCTTTGGTGCACTGGTCCCTTCATGGGATATCTTTGATGCACTGGTCCCTTCATGGGATATCTTTGATGCACTGGTCCCTTCATGGGATATCTTTGATGCACTGGTCCCTTCATGGGATATCTTTGGTGCACTGGTCCTTTCATGGGATATCTGTCCCTTAATGGGATATCTTTGATGCACTGGTCCCTTCATGGGATATCTGCCCCTTCATGGGATATCTTTTGTGCACTGGTCCCTTCATGGGATATCTTTGATGCACTGGTCCCTTCATGGGATATCTGTCCCTTAATGGGATATCTTTGATGCACTGGTCCCTTCATGGGATATCTGTCCCTTCATGGGATATCTTTGATGCAATGGTCCCTTCATGGGATATCTTTGATGCACTGGTCCCTTCATGGGATATCTTTGGTGCACTGGTCCCTTCATGGGATATCTTTGGTGCACTGGTCCCTTCATGGGATATCTTTGGTGCACTGGTCCCTTCATGGGATATCTTTGGTGCACTGGTCCCTTCATGGGATATCTGTCCCTTTATGGGATATCTTTTGTGCACTGGTCCCTTCATGGGATATCTGTCCCTTCATGGGATATCTTTCGTGCACTGGTCCCTTCATGGGATATCTGTCCCTTCATGGGATATCTTTTGTGCACTGGTCCCTTCATGGGATATCTGTCCCTTCATGGGATATCTTTGATGCACTGGTCCCTTCATGGGATATCTTTGGTGCACTGGTCCCTTCATGGGATATCTTTGATGCACTGGTCCCTTCATGGGATATCTGTGATGCACTGGTCCCTTCATGGGATATCTGTGATGCACTGGTCCCTTCATGGGATATCTTTGATGCACTGGTCCCTTCATGGGATATCTTTGGTGCACTGGTCCTTTCTTGGGATATCTGTCCCTTAATGGGATATCTTTCATGCACTGGTCCCTTCATGGGATATCTGTCCCTTCATGGGATATCTTTTGTGCACTGGTCCCTTCATGGGATATCTTTGATGCACTGGTCCCTTCATGGGATATCTGTCCCTTCATGGGATATCTTTGATGCACTGGTCCCTTCATGGGATATCTGTCCCTTAATGGGATATCTTTGATGCACTGGTCCCTTCATGGGATATCTGTCCCTTCATGGGATATCTTTGATGCAATGGTCCCTTCATGGGATATCTTTGATGCACTGGTCCCTTCATGGGATATCTTTGGTGCACTGGTCCCTTCATGGGATATCTTTGGTGCACTGGTCCCTTCATGGGATATCTTTGATGCACTGGTCCCTTCATGGGATATCTTTGGTGCACTGGTCCTTTCATGGGATATCTGTCCCTTCATGGGATATCTTTGATGCACTGGTCCCTTCATGGGATATCTGTCCCTTCATGGGATATCTTTTGTGCACTGGTCCCTTCATGGGATATCTTTGATGCACGGTCCCTTCATGGGATATCTGTCCCTTCATGGGATATCTGTCCCTTCATGGGATATCTTTGATGCACTGGTCCCTTCATGGGATATCTGTCCCTTCATGGGATATCTTTGATGCACTGGTCCCTTCATGGGATATCTTTGGTGCACTGGTCCCTTCATGGGATATCTTTGATGCACTGGTCCCTTCATGGGATGTCTTTGATGCACTGGTCCCTTCATGGGATATCTTTGATGCACTGGTCCCTTCATGGGATATCTTTGATGCACTGGTCCCTTCATGGGATATCTTTGATGCACTGGTCCCTTCATGGGATATCTTTGGTGCGCTGGTCCCTTCATGGCATATCTGTCCCTTCATGGGATATCTATAATGCACTGGTCCCTTCATGGGATATCGGTCCCTTTTAGGGGATATCTTTGGTGCACTGGTCCCTTCATGGGATATCTGTCCCTTTATGGGATATCTTTGGTGCACTGGTCCCTTCATGGGATATCTGTCCCTTCGTGGGATATCTTTGGTGCACTGGTCCCTTCATGGGATATCTTTGGTGCACTGGTCCCTTCATGGGATGTCTTTGATGCCTGGTCCCTTCATTGGATATCTTTGATGCAATGGTCCCTTCATGGGATATCTTTGATGCACTAGTCCCTTCATGGGATATCTTTTGTGCACTGGTCCCTTCATGGGATATCTGTCCCTTTATGGGATATCTTTGGTGCACTGGTCCCTTCATGGGATATCTGTCCCTTCATGGGATATCTTTTGTGCACTGGTCCCTTCATGGGATATCTGTCCCTTCATGGGATATCTTTGGTGCACTGGTCCCTTCATGGGATATCTGTCCCTTCATGGGATATCTTTGGTGCACTGGTCCCTTCATGGGATATCGGTCCCTTTATGGGATATCTTTGGTGCACTGGTCCCTTCATGGGATATCTGTCCCTTCATGGGATATCTTTTGTGCACTGGTCCCTTGATGGGATATCTGTCCCTTCATGGGATATCTTTGATGCACTGGTCCCTTCATGGGATATCTTTGATGCACTGGTCCCTTCATGGGATATCTTTGATGCACTGGTCCCTTCATGGGATATCTTTGATGCAATGGTCCCTTCATGGGATATCTTTGGTGCACTGGTCCCTTCATGGGATATCTTTGGTGCACTGGTCCCTTCATGGGATATCTGTCCCTTCATGGGATATCTTTGGTGCACTGGTCCCTTCATGGGATATCGGTCCCTTTATGGGTTATCTTTGGTGCACTGGTCCCTTCATGGAATATCTGTCCCTTCATGGGATATCTTTTGTGCACTGGTCCCTTCATGGGATATCTTTTGTGCACTGGTCCCTTCATGGGATATCTGTCCCTTCATGGGATATCTTTGATGCACTGGTCCCTTCATGGGATATCTTTGATGCACTGGTCCCTTCATGGGATATCTTTGATGCACTGGTCCCTTCATGGGATATCTTTGGTGCACTGGTCCCTTCATGGGATATCTTTGATGCACTGGTCCCTTCATGGGATATCTTTGATGCACTGGTCCCTTCATGGGATATCTTTGATGCACTGGTCCCTTCATGGGATATCATTGATGCACTGGTCCCTTCATGGGATATCTTTGGTGAACTGGTCCCTTCATGGGATATCTGTCCCTTCATGGGATATCTTTGATGCACTGGTCCCTTCATGGGATCTGTCCCTTCATGGGATATCTTTGATGCACTGGTCCCTTCATGGGATATCTTTGATGCACTGGTCCCTTCATGGGATATCTTTGATGCACTGGTCCCTTCATGGGATATCTTTGATGCACTGGTCCCTTCATGGGATATCTGTCCCTTCATGGGATATCTTTGGTGCATGGTCCGTTCATGGGATATCTTTGGTGCACTGGTCCCTTATTGGGATATCTGTCCCTTCATGGGATATCTTTGGTGCACTGGTCCCTTCATGGGATATCTTTGGTGCACTGGTCCCTTCATGGGATATCTTTGGTGCACTGGTCCCTTCATGGGATATCTTTGGTGCACTGGTCCCTTCATGGGATATCTGTCCCTTTATGGGATATCTTTTGTGCACTGGTCCCTTCATGGGATATCTGTCCCTTCATGGGATATCTTTCGTGCACTGGTCCCTTCATGGGATATCTGTCCCTTCATGGGATATCTTTTGTGCACTGGTCCCTTCATGGGATATCTGTCCCTTCATGGGATATCTTTGGTGCACTGGTCCCTTCATGGGATATCTTTGATGCACTGGTCCCTTCATGGGATGTCTTTGATGCACTGGTCCCTTCATGGGATATCTTTGATGCAATGGTCCCTTCATGGGATATCTTTGATGCACTGGTCCCTTCATGGGATATCTTTTGTGCACTGGTCCCTTCATGGGATATCTTTGATGCACTGGTCCCTTCATGGGATATCTGTCCCTTCATGGGATATCTTTGATGCACTGGTCCCTTCATGGGATATCTGTCCCTTCATGGGATATCTTTGATGCACTGGTCCCTTCATGGGATATCTTTGGTGCACTGGTCCTTTTATGGGATATCTGTCCCTTCATGGGATATCTTTGATGCACTGGCCCCTTCATGGAATATCTGTCCCTTCATGGGCTAACCTTGGTGCACTGGTCCCTTCATGGGATATCAGTCCCTTCAATGGGATATCTTTGGTGCACTGGTCCCTTCATGGGATATCTTTGATGCACTGGTCCCTTCATGGGATATCTTTGATGCACTGGTCCCTTCATGGGATATCTTTGATGCACTGGTCCCTTCATGGGATATCTTTGGTGCACTGGTCCTTTCATGGGATATCTGTCCCTTAATGGGATATCTTTGATGCACTGGTCCCTTCATGGGATAGCTTTCCCTTCATGGGATATCTTTTGTGCACTGGTCCCTTCATGGGATATCTTTGATGCACTGGTCCCTTCATGGGATATCTGTCCCTTCATGGGATATCTTTGATGCACTGGTCCCTTCATGGGATATCTGTCCCTTAATGGGATATCTTTGATGTACTGGTCCCTTCATGGGATATCTGTCCCTTCATGGGATATCTTTGATGCAATGGTCCCTTCATGGGATATCTCTGATGCACTGGTCCCTTCATGGGATATCTTTGGTGCACTGGTCCCTTCATGGGATATCTTTGGTGCACTGGTCCCTTCATGGGATATCTTTGGTGCACTGGTCCCTTCATGGGATATCTTTGATGCACTGGTCCCTTCATGGGATATCTTTGGTGCACTGGTCCCTTCATGGGATATCTGTCCCTTCATGGGATATCTTTGATGCACGGTCCCTTCATGGGATATCTGTCCCTTCATGGGATATCTTTGATGCACTGGTCCCTTCATGGGATATCTGTCCCTTCATGGGATATCTTTGATGCACTGGTCCCTTCATGGGATATCTTTGGTGCACTGGTCCTTTCATGGGATATCTGTCCCTTCATGGGATATCTTTGATGCACTGGTCCCTTCATGGAATATCTGTCCCTTCATGGGCTAAACTTGGTGCACTGGTCCCTTCATGGAATATCTTTGATGCACCGGTCCCTTCATGGGATATCTGTCCCTTCATGGGATATCTTTGATGCACTGGTCCCTTCATGGGATATCAGTCCCTTCATGGGATATCTTTGGTGCACTGGTCCCTTCATGGGATATCTTTGGTGCACTGGTCCCTTCATGGGATATCTTTGATGCACTGGTCCCTTCATGGGATGTCTTTGATGCACTGGTCCCTTCATGGGATATCTTTGATGCACTGGTCCCTTCATGGGATATCTTTGATGCACTGGTCCCTTCATGGGATATCTTTGATGCACTGGTCCCTTCATGGGATATCTTTGGTGCGCTGGTCCCTTCATGGGATATCTGTCCCTTCATGGGATATCTATAATGCACTGGTCCCTTCATGGGATATCGGTCCCTTTTAGGGGATATCTTTGGTGCACTGGTCCCTTCATGGGATATCTGTCCCTTTATGGGATATCTTTGGTGCACTGGTCCCTTCATGGGATATCTGTCCCTTCGTGGGATATCTTTGGTGCACTGGTCCCTTCATGGGATATCTTTGGTGCACTGGTCCCTTCATGGGATGTCTTTGATGCCTGGTCCCTTCATTGGATATCTTTGATGCAATAGTCCCTTCATGGGATATCTTTGATGCACTAGTCCCTTCATGGGATATCTTTTGTGCACTGGTCCCTTCATGGGATATCTGTCCCTTTATGGGATATCTTTGGTGCACTGGTCCCTTCATGGGATATCTGTCCCTTCATGGGATATCTTTTGTGCACTGGTCCCTTCATGGGATATCTGTCCCTTCATGGGATATCTTTGGTGCACTGGTCCCTTCATGGGATATCTGTCCCTTCATGGGATATCTTTGGTGCACTGGACCCTTCATGGGATATCGGTCCCTTTATGGGATATCTTTGGTGCACTGGTCCCTTCATGGGATATCTGTCCCTTCATGGGATATCTTTTGTGCACTGGTCCCTTGATGGGATATCTGTCCCTTCATGGGATATCTTTGATGCACTGGTCCCTTCATGGGATATCTTTGATGCACTGGTCCCTTCATGGGATATCTTTGATGCACTGGTCCCTTCATGGGATATCTTTGATGCACTGGTCCCTTCATGGGATATCTTTGGTGCACTGGTCCCTTCATGGGATATCTTTGGTGCACTGGTCCCTTCATGGGATATCTGTCCCTTCATGGGATATCTTTGGTGCACTGGTCCCTTCATGGGATATCGGCCCCTTTATGGGTTATCTTTGGTGCACTGGACCCTTCATTGAATATCTGTCCCTTCATGGGATATCTTTTGTGCACTGGTCCCTTCATGGGATATCTTTTGTGCACTGGTCCCTTCATGGGATATCTGTCCCTTCATGGGATATCTTTGATGCACTGGTCCCTTCATGGGATATCTTTGGTGCACTGGTCCCTTCATGGGATATCTTTGGTGCACTGGTCCCTTCATGGGATATCTTTGGTGCACTGGTCCCTTCATGGGATATCTTTGGTGCACTGGTCCTTTCATGGGATATCTGTCCCTTAATGGGATATCTTTGATGCACTGGTCCCTTCATGGGATATCTGTCCCTTCATGGGATATCTTTTGTGCACTGGTCCCTTCATGGGATATCTTTGATGCACTGGTCCCTTCATGGGATATCTGTCCCTTCATGGGATATCTTTGATGCACTGGTCCCTTCATGGGATATCTGTCCCTTAATGGGATATCTTTGATGCACTGGTCCCTTCATGGGATATCTGTCCCTTCATGGGATATCTTTGATGCAATGGTCCCTTCATGGGATATCTTTGATGCACTGGTCCCTTCATGGGATATCTTTGGTGCACTGGTCCCTTCATGGGATATCTTTGGTGCACTGGTCCCTTCATGGGATATCTTTGGTGCACTGGTCCCTTCATGGGATATCTTTGATGCACTGGTCCCTTCATGGGATATCTTTGGTGCACTGGTCCTTTCATGGGATATCTGTCCCTTCATGGGATATCTTTGATGCACTGGTCCCTTCATGGGATATCTGTCCCTTCATGGGATATCTTTTGTGCACTGGTCCCTTCATGGGATATCTTTGATGCACGGTCCCTTCATGGGATATCTGTCCCTTCATGGGATATCTTTGATGCACTGGTCCCTTCATGGGATATCTGTCCCTTCATGGGATATCTTTGATGCACTGGTCCCTTCATGGGATATCTTTGGTGCACTGGTCCTTTCATGGGATATCTGTCCCTTCATGGGATATCTTTGATGCACTGGTCCCTTCATGGAATATCTGTCCCTTCATGGGCTAAACTTGGTGCACTGGTCCCTTCATGGAATATCTTTGATGCACTGGTCCCTTCATGGGATATCTGTCCCTTCATGGGATATCTTTGATGCACTGGTCCCTTCATGGGATATCTTTGGTGCACTGGTCCCTTCATGGGATATCTTTGATGCACTGGTCCCTTCATGGGATGTCTTTGATGCACTGGTCCCTTCATGGGATATCTTTGATGCACTGGTCCCTTCATGGGATATCTTTGATGCACTGGTCCCTTCATGGGATATCTTTGATGCACTGGTCCCTTCATGGGATATCTTTGGTGCGCTGGTCCCTTCATGGCATATCTGTCCCTTCATGGGATATCTATAATGCACTGGTCCCTTCATGGGATATCGGTCCCTTTTAGGGGATATCCTTGGTGCACTGGTCCCTTCATGGGATATCTGTCCCTTTATGGGATATCTTTGGTGCACTGGTCCCTTCATGGGATATCTGTCCCTTCGTGGGATATCTTTGGTGCACTGGTCCCTTCATGGGATATCTTTGGTGCACTGGTCCCTTCATGGGATGTCTTTGATGCCTGGTCCCTTCATTGGATATCTTTGATGCAATGGTCCCTTCATGGGATATCTTTGATGCACTAGTCCCTTCATGGGATATCTTTTGTGCACTGGTCCCTTCATGGGATATCTGTCCCTTTATGGGATATCTTTGGTGCACTGGTCCCTTCATGGGATATCTGTCCCTTCATGGGATATCTTTTGTGCACTGGTCCCTTCATGGGATATCTGTCCCTTCATGGGATATCTTTGGTGCACTGGTCCCTTCATGGGATATCTGTCCCTTCATGGGATATCTTTGGTGCACTGGTCCCTTCATGGGATATCGGTCCCTTTATGGGATATCTTTGGTGCACTGGTCCCTTCATGGGATATCTGTCCCTTCATGGGATATCTTTTGTGCACTGGTCCCTTCATGGGATATCTGTCCCTTCATGGGATATCTTTGATGCACTGGTCCCTTCATGGGATATCTTTGATGCACTGGTCCCTTCATGGGATATCTTTGATGCAATGGTCCCTTCATGGGATATCTTTGGTGCACTGGTCCCTTCATGGGATATCTTTGGTGCACTGGTCCCTTCATGGGATATCTGTCCCTTCATGGGATATCTTTGGTGCACTGGTCCCTTCATGGGATATCGGTCCCTTTATGGGTTATCTTTGGTGCACTGGTCCCTTCATGGAATATCTGTCCCTTCATGGGATATCTTTTGTGCACTGGTCCCTTCATGGGATATCTTTTGTGCACTGGTCCCTTCATGGGATATCTGTCCCTTCATGGGATATCTTTGATGCACTGGTCCCTTCATGGGATATCTTTGATGCACTGGTCCCTTCATGGGATATCTTTGATGCACTGGTCCCTTCATGGGATATCTTTGATGCACTGGTCCCTTCATGGGATATCTTTGGTGCACTGGTCCCTTCATGGGATATCTGTCCCTTCATGGGATATCTTTGGTGCACTGGTCCCTTCATGGGATATCTGTCCCTTTATGGGATATCTTTTGTGCACTGGTCCCTTCATGGGATATCTGTCCCATCATGGGATATCTTTCGTGCACTGGTCCCTTCATGGGATATCTGTCCCTTCATGGGATATCTTTTGTGCACTGGTCCCTTCATGGGATATCTTTTGTGCACTGGTCCCTTCATGGGATATCTGTCCCTTCATGGGATATCTTTGGTGCACTGGTCCCTTCATGGGATATCTTTGGTGCACTGGATATCTTTGGTGCACTGGTCCCTTCATGGGATATCTTTGGTGCACTGGTCCCTTCATGGGATATCTTTGGTGCACTGGTCCCTTCATGGGATGTCTTTGATGCACTGGTCCCTTCATGGGATGTCTTTGATGCACTGGTCCCTTCATGGGATATCTTTGATGCACTGGTCCCTTCATGGGATATCTTTGGTGCACTGGTCCCTTCATGGGATATCTGTCCCTTCATGGGATATCTTTGATGCACTGGTCCCTTCATGGGATATCTGTCCCTTCATGGGATATCTTTGATGCACTGGTCCCTTCATGGGATATCTTTGGTGCACTGGTCCTTTCATGGGATATCTGTCCCTTCATGGGATATCTTTGATGCACTGGTCCCTTCATGGAATATCTGTCCCTTCATGGGCTAACCTTGGTGCACTGGTCCCTTCATGGGATATCTTTGATGCACTGGTCCCTTCATGGGATATCTGTCCCTTCATGGGATATCTTTGATGCACTGGTCCCTTCATGGGATATCAGTCCCTTCATGGGATATCTTTGGTGCACTGGTCCCTTCATGGGATATCTTTGGTGCACTGGTCCCTTCATGGGATATCTTTGATGCACTGGTCCCTTCATGGGATATCTTTGGTGCGCTGGTCCCTTCATGGGATATCTGTCCCTTCATGGGATATCTATAATGCACTGGTCCCTTCATGGGATATCGGTCCCTTTTAGGGGATATCTTTGGTGCACTGGTCCCTTCATGGGATATCTGTCCCTTTATGGAATATCTTTGGTGCACTGGTCCCTTCATGGGATATCTGTCCCTTCATGGGATATCTTTGGTGCACTGGTCCCTTCATGGGATATCTTTGGTGCACTGGTCCCTTCATGGGATGTCTTTGATGCACTGGTCCCTTCATGGGATATCTTTGATGCAATGGTCCCTTCATGGGATATCTTTGATGCACTAGTCCCTTCATGGGATATCTTTTGTGCACTGGTCCCTTCATGGGTTATCTATCCCTTTATGGGATATCTTTGGTGCACTGGTCCCTTCATGGGATATCTGTCCCTTTATGGGATATCTTTGGTGCACTGGTCCCTTCATGGGATATCTGTCCCTTCATGGGATATCTTTGGTGCACTGGTCCCTTCATGGGATATCTGTCCCTTCATGGGATATCTTTGGTGCACTGGTCCCTTCATGGGATATCTGTCCCTTCATGGGATATCTTTGGTGCACTGGTCCCTTCATGGGATATCTGTCCCTTTATGGGATATCTTTTGTGCACTGGTCCCTTCATGGGATATCTGTCCCATCATGGGATATCTTTCGTGCACTGGTCCCTTCATGGGATATCTGTCCCTTCATGGGATATCTTTTGTGCACTGGTCCCTTCATGGGATATCTTTTGTGCACTGGTCCCTTCATGGGATATCTGTCCCTTCATGGGATATCTTTGGTGCACTGGTCCCTTCATGGGATATCTTTGGTGCACTGGATATCTTTGGTGCACTGGTCCCTTCATGGGATATCTTTGGTGCACTGGTCCCTTCATGGGATATCTTTGGTGCACTGGTCCCTTCATGGGATGTCTTTGATGCACTGGTCCCTTCATGGGATGTCTTTGATGCACTGGTCCCTTCATGGGATATCTTTGATGCACTGGTCCCTTCATGGGATATCTTTGGTGCACTGGTCCCTTCATGGGATATCTGTCCCTTCATGGGATATCTTTGATGCACTGGTCCCTTCATGGGATATCTGTCCCTTCATGGGATATCTTTGATGCACTGGTCCCTTCATGGGATATCTTTGGTGCACTGGTCCTTTCATGGGATATCTGTCCCTTCATGGGATATCTTTGATGCACTGGTCCCTTCATGGAATATCTGTCCCTTCATGGGCTAACCTTGGTGCACTGGTCCCTTCATGGGATATCTTTGATGCACTGGTCCCTTCATGGGATATCTGTCCCTTCATGGGATATCTTTGATGCACTGGTCCCTTCATGGGATATCAGTCCCTTCATGGGATATCTTTGGTGCACTGGTCCCTTCATGGGATATCTTTGGTGCACTGGTCCCTTCATGGGATATCTTTGATGCACTGGTCCCTTCATGGGATATCTTTGGTGCGCTGGTCCCTTCATGGGATATCTGTCCCTTCATGGGATATCTATAATGCACTGGTCCCTTCATGGGATATCGGTCCCTTTTAGGGGATATCTTTGGTGCACTGGTCCCTTCATGGGATATCTGTCCCTTTATGGAATATCTTTGGTGCACTGGTCCCTTCATGGGATATCTGTCCCTTCATGGGATATCTTTGGTGCACTGGTCCCTTCATGGGATATCTTTGGTGCACTGGTCCCTTCATGGGATGTCTTTGATGCACTGGTCCCTTCATGGGATATCTTTGATGCAATGGTCCCTTCATGGGATATCTTTGATGCACTAGTCCCTTCATGGGATATCTTTTGTGCACTGGTCCCTTCATGGGTTATCTATCCCTTTATGGGATATCTTTGGTGCACTGGTCCCTTCATGGGATATCTGTCCCTTTATGGGATATCTTTGGTGCACTGGTCCCTTCATGGGATATCTGTCCCTTCATGGGATATCTTTGGTGCACTGGTCCCTTCATGGGATATCTGTCCCTTCATGGGATATCTTTGGTGCACTGGTCCCTTCATGGGATATCTGTCCCTTCATGGGATATCTTTGGTGCACTGGTCCCTTCATGGGATATCGGTCCCTTTATGAGATATCTTTGGTGCACTTGTCCCTTCATGGGATATCTGTCCCTTCATGGGATATCTTTGATGCACTGGTCCCTTCATGGGATGTCTTTGATGCACTGGTCCCTTCATGGGATATCTTTGATGCACTGGTCCCTTCATGGGATATCTTTGATGCAATGGTCCCTTCATGGGATATCGTTGGTGCACTGGTCCCTTCATGGGATATCTTTGGTGCACTGGTCCCTTCATGGTATATCGGTCCCTTTATGGGATATCTTTGGTGCACTGGTCCCTTCATGGGATATCTGTCCCTTCATGGGATATCTTTTGTACACTGGTCCCTTCATGGGATATCTTTGATGCACTGGTCCCTTCATGGGATATCTTTGGTGCACTGGTCCCTTCATGGGATATCTTTTGTGCACTGGTCCCTTCATGGGATATCTGTCCCTTCATGGGATATCTTTGATGCTCTGGTCCCTTCATGGGATATCTTTGATGCACTGGTCCCTTAATGGGAGATCTTTGATGCACTGGTCCCTTCATGGGATATCTTTGATGCACTGGTCCCTTCATGGGATATCTTTGATGCACTGGTCCCTTCATGGGATATCTTTGATGCACTGGTCCCTTCATGGGATATCATTGATGCACTGGTCCCTTCATGGGATATCTTTGGTGAACTGGTCCCTTCAATGGATATCTGTCCCTTCATGGGATATCTTTGATGCACTGGTCCCTTCATGGGATCTGTCCCTTCATGGGATATCTGTCCCTTCATGGGATATCTTTGATGCTCTGGTCCCTTCATGGGATATCTTTGATGCACTGGTCCCTTAATGGGAGATCTTTGATGCACTGGTCCCTTCATGGGATATCTTTGATGCACTGGTCCCTTCATGGGATATCTTTGATGCACTGGTCCCTTCATGGGATATCTTTGATGCACTGGTCCCTTCATGGGATATCTTTGATGCACTGGTCCCTT
The DNA here is from genome assembly GCF_964263255.1 of Lissotriton vulgaris. Taxonomy (NCBI): domain Eukaryota; kingdom Metazoa; phylum Chordata; class Amphibia; order Caudata; family Salamandridae; genus Lissotriton; species Lissotriton vulgaris. Next base: position 837,281,797 of record NC_141698.1, read on the forward strand.
CATGGGATATCTGTCCCTTCATGGGATATCTTTGGTGCATGGTCCGTTCATGGGATATCTTTGGTGCACTGGTCCCTTATTGGGATATCTGTCCCTTCATGGGATATCTTTGGTGCACTGGTCCCTTCATGGGATATCTTTGGTGCACTGGTCCCTTCATGGGATATCTTTGGTGCACTGGTCCCTTCATGGGATATCTTTGGTGCACTGGTCCCTTCATGGGATATCTTTGATGCGCTGGTCCCTTCATGGGATATCTTTGGTGCACTGGTCCCTTCATGGGATATCTGTCCCTTCATGGGATATCTTTGGTGCACTGGTCCCTTCATGGGATATCTGTCCCTTTATGGGATATCTTTTGTGCACTGGTCCCTTCATGGGATATCTGTCCCTTCATGGGATATCTTTCGTGCACTAGTCCCTTCATGGGATATCTGTCCCTTCATGGGATATCATTGATGCACTGGTCCCTTCATGGGATATCTTTGGTGAACTGGTCCCTTCATGGATATCTGTCCCTTCATGGGATATCTTTGATGCACTGGTCCCTTCATGGGATCTGTCCCTTCATGGGATATCTTTGATGCACTGGTCCCTTCATGGGATATCTTTGATGCACTGGTCCCTTCATGGGATATCTTTGATGCACTGGTCCCTTCATGGGATATCTTTGATGCACTGGTCCCTTCATGGGATATCTGTCCCTTCATGGGATATCTTTGGTGCATGGTCCGTTCATGGGATATCTTTGGTGCACTGGTCCCTTATTGGGATATCTGTCCCTTCATGGGATATCTTTGGTGCACTGGTCCCTTCATGTGATATCTTTGGTGCACTGGTCCCTTCATGGGATATCTTTGGTGCACTGGTCCCTTCATGGGATATCTTTGGTGCACTGGTCCCTTCATGGGATATCTTTGATGCACTGGTCCCTTCATGGGATATCTTTGATGCACTGGTCCCTTCATGGGATATCTTTGGTGCACTGGTCCCTTCATGGGATATCTGTCCCTTCATGGGATATCTTTGGTGCACTGGTCCCTTCATGGGATATCTGTCCCTTTATGGGATATCTTTTGTGCACTGGTCCCTTCATGGGATATCTGTCCCTTCATGGGATATCTTTGGTGCACTGGTCCCTTCATGGGATATCTTTGATGCACTGGTCCCTTCATGGGATGTCTTTGATGCACTGGTCCCTTCATGGGATATCTTTGATGCAATGGTCCCTTCATGGGATATCTTTGATGCACTGGTCCCTTCATGGGATATCTTTTGTGCACTGGTCCCTTCATGGGATATCTTTGATGCACTGGTCCCTTCATGGGATATCTGTCCCTTCATGGGATATCTTTGATGCACTGGTCCCTTCATGGGATATCTGTCCCTTCATGGGATATCTTTGATGCACTGGTCCCTTCATGGGATATCTTTGGTACACTGGTCCTTTCATGGGATATCTGTCCCTTCATGGGATATCTTTGGTGCATGGTCCGTTCATGGGATATCTTTGGTGCACTGGTCCCTTATTGGGATATCTGTCCCTTCATGGGATATCTTTGGTGCACTGGTCCCTTCATGGGATATCTTTGGTGCACTGGTCCCTTCATGGGATATCTTTGGTGCACTGGTCCCTTCATGGGATATCTTTGGTGCACTGGTCCCTTCATGGGATATCTTTGATGCACTGGTCCCTTCATGGGATATCTTTGATGCGCTGGTCCCTTCATGGGATATCTTTGGTGCACTGGTCCCTTCATGGGATATCTGTCCCTTCATGGGATATCTTTGGTGCACTGGTCCCTTCATGGGATATCTGTCCCTTTATGGGATATCTTTTGTGCACTGGTCCCTTCATGGGATATCTGTCCCTTCATGGGATATCTTTCGTGCACTGGTCCCTTCATGGGATATCTGTCCCTTCATGGGATATCTTTTGTGCACTGGTCCCTTCATGGGATATCTTTGATGCACTGGTCCCTTCATGGGATATCTTTGATGCACTGGTCCGTTCATGGGATATCTTTGATGCACTGGTCCCTTCATGGGATATCTTTGATGCACTGGTCCCTTCATGGGATATCTTTGATGCACTGGTCACTTCATGGGATATCATTTATGCACTGGTCCCTTCATGGGATATCTTTGGTGAACTGGTCCCTTCATGGGATATCTGTCCCTTCATGGGATATCTTTGATGCACTGGTCCCTTCATGGGATATCTTTGATGCACTGGTCACTTCATGGGATATCATTTATGCACTGGTCCCTTCACGGGATATCTTTGGTGAACTGGTCCCTTCATGGGATATCTGTCCCTTCATGGGATATCTTTGATGCACTGGTCCCTTCATGGGATATCTTTGATGCACTGGTCCCTTCATGGGATATCTTTGATGCACTGGTCCCTTCATGGGATATCTGTCCCTTCATGGGATATCTTTGGTGCATGGTCCGTTCATGGGATATCTTTGGTGCCCTGGTCCCTTATTGGGATATCTGTCCCTTCATGGGATATCTTTGGTGCACTGGTCCCTTCATGGGATATCTTTGGTGCACTGGTCCCTTCATGGGATATCTTTGGTGCACTGGTCCCTTCATGGGATATCTTTTATGCACTGGTCCCTCCGTGGGATATCTTTGGTGCACTGGTCCCTTCATGGGATATCTTTGATGCACTGGTCCCTTCATGGGATCTCTTTGGTGCACTGGTCCCTTCATGGGATATCTGTCCCTTCATGGGATATCTTTTGTGCACTGGTCCCTTCATGGGATATCTGTCCCTTCATGGGATATCTTTGGTGCACTGGTCCCCTTCATGGGATATCTTTGATGCACTGGTCCCTTCATGGGATGTCTTTGATGCACTGGTCCCTTCATGGGATATCTTTGATGCAATGGTCCCTTCATGGGATATCTTTGATGCACTGGTCCCTTCATGGGATATCTGTCCCTTTATGGAATATCTTTGATGCACTGGTCCCTTCATGGGATATCTTTGGTGCACTGGTCCTTTCATGGGATATCTGTCCCTTCATGGGATATCTTTGATGCACTGGTCCCTTCATGGAATATCTGTCCCTTCATGGGCTAACCTTGGTGCACTGGTCCCTTCATGGGATATCAGTCCCTTCAATGGGATATCTTTGGTGCACTGGTCCCTTCATGGGATATCTTTGATGCACTGGTCCCTTCATGGGATATCTTTGATGCACTGGTCCCTTCATGGGATATCTTTGATGCACTGGTCCCTTCATGGGATATCTTAGGTGCACTGGTCCTTTCATGGGATATCTGTCCCTTAATGGGATATCTTTGATGCACTGGTCCCTTCATGGGATATCTGCCCCTTCATGGGATATCTTTTGTGCACTGGTCCCTTCATGGGATATCTTTGATGCACTGGTCCCTTCATGGGATATCTGTCCCTTAATGGGATATCTTTGATGCACTGGTCCCTTCATGGGATATCTGTCCCTTCATGGGATATCTTTGATGCAATGGTCCCTTCATGGGATATCTTTGATGCACTGGTCCCTTCATGGGATATCTTTGGTGCACTGGTCCCTTCATGGGATATCTTTGGTGCACTGGTCCCTTCATGGGATATCTTTGGTGCACTGGTCCCTTCATGGGATATCTTTGATGCACTGGTCCCTTCATGGGATATCTTTGGTGCACTGGTCCCTTCATGGGATATCTGTCCCTTCATGGGATATCTTTGATGCACGGTCCCTTCATGGGATATCTGTCCCTTCATGGGATATCTTTGATGCACTGGTCCCTTCATGGGATATCTGTCCCTTCATGGGATATCTTTGATGCACTGGTCCCTTCATGGGATATCTTTGGTGCACTGGTCCTTTCATGGGATATCTGTCCCTTCATGGGATATCTTTGATGCACTGGTCCCTTCATGGAATATCTGTCCCTTCATGGGCTAAACTTGGTGCACTGGTCCCTTCATGGAATATCTTTGATGCACTGGTCCCTTCATGGGATATCTGTCCCTTCATGGGATATCTTTGATGCACTGGTCCCTTCATGGGGTATCAGTCCCTTCATGGGATATCTTTGGTGCACTGGTCCCTTCATGGGATATCTTTGGTGCACTGGTCCCTTCATGGGATGTCTTTGATGCACTGGTCCCTTCATGGGATGTCTTTGATGCACTGGTCCCTTCATGGGATATCTTTGATGCACTGGTCCCTTCATGGGATATCTTTGATGCACTGGTCCCTTCATGGGATATCTTTGATGCACTGGTCCCTTCATGGGATATCTTTGGTGCGCTGGTCCCTTCATGGGATATCTGTCCCTTCATGGGATATCTATAATGCACTGGTCCCTTCATGGGATATTGGTCCCTTTTAGGGGATATCTTTGGTGCACTGGTCCCTTCATGGGATATCTGTCCCTTTATGGGATATCTTTGGTGCACTGGTCCCTTCATGGGATATCTGTCCCTTCGTGGGATATCTTTGGTGCACTGGTCCCTTCATGGGATATCTTTGGTGCACTGGTCCCTTCATGGGATGTCTTTGATGCCTGGTCCCTTCATTGGATATCTTTGATGCAATGGTCCCTTCATGGGATATCTTTGATGCACTAGTCCCTTCATGGGATATCTTTTGTGCACTGGTCCCTTCATGGGATATCTGTCCCTTTATGGGATATCTTTGGTGCACTGGTCCCTTCATGGGATATCTGTCCCTTCATGGGATATCTTTTGTGCACTGGTCCCTTCATGGGATATCTGTCCCTTCATGGGATATCTTTGGTGCACTGGTCCCTTCATGGGATATCTGTCCCTTCATGGGATATCTTTGGTGCACTGGTCCCTTCATGGGATATCGTGCCCTTTATGGGATATCTTTGGTGCACTGGTCCCTTCATGGGATATCTGTCCCTTCATGGGATATCTTTTGTGCACTGGTCCCTTGATGGGATATCTGTCCCTTCATGGGATATCTTTGATGCACTGGTCCCTTCATGGGATATCTTTGATGCACTGGTCCCTTCATGGGATATCTTTGATGCACTGGTCCCTTCATGGGATATCTTTGATGCACTGGTCCCTTCATGGGATATCTTTGGTGCACTGGTCCCTTCATGGGATATCTTTGGTGCACTGGTCCCTTCATGGGATATCTTTGGTGCACTGGTCCCTTCATGGGATATCTGTCCCTTCATGGGATATCTTTGGTGCACTGGTCCCTTCATGGGATATCGGTCCCTTTATGGGTTATCTTTGGTGCACTGGTCCCTTCATTGAATATCTGTCCCTTCATGGGATATCTTTTGTGCACTGGTCCCTTCATGGGATATCTTTTGTGCACTGGTCCCTTCATGGGATATCTGTCCCTTCATGGGATATCTTTGATGCACTGGTCCCTTCATGGGATATCTTTGATGCACTGGTCCCTTCATGGGATATCTTTGATGCACTGGTCCCTTCATGGGATATCTTTGGTGCACTGGTCCCTTCATGGGATATCTGTCCCTTCATGGGATATCTTTGGTGCACTGGTCCCTTCATGGGATATCTGTCCCTTTATGGGATATCTTTTGTGCACTGGTCCCTTCATGGGATATCTGTCCCTTCATGGGATATCTTTCGTGCACTGGTCCCTTCATGGGATATCTGTCCCTTCATGGGATATCTTTTGTGCACTGGTCCCTTCATGGGATATCTTTTGTGCACTGGTCCCTTCATGGGATATCTGTCCCTTCATGGGATATCTTTGGTGCACTGGTCCCTTCATGGGATATCTTTGGTGCACTGGATATCTTTGGTGCACTGGTCCCTTCATGGGATATCTTTGGTGCACTGGTCCCTTCATGGGATATCTTTGGTGCACTGGTCCCTTCATGGGATGTCTTTGATGCACTGGTCCCTTCATGGGATGTCTTTGATGCACTGGTCCCTTCATGGGATATCTTTGATGCACTGGTCCCTTCATGGGATATCTTTGGTGCACTGGTCCCTTCATGGGATATCTGTCCCTTCATGGGATATCTTTGATGCACTGGTCCCTTCATGGGATATCTGTCCCTTCATGGGATATCTTTGATGCACTGGTCCCTTCATGGGATATCTTTGGTGCACTGGTCCTTTCATGGGATATCTGTCCCTTCATGGGATATCTTTGATGCACTGGTCCCTTCATGGAATATCTGTCCCTTCATGGGCTAACCTTGGTGCACTGGTCCCTTCATGGGATATCTTTGATGCACTGGTCCCTTCATGGGATATCTGTCCCTTCATGGGATATCTTTGATGCACTGGTCCCTTCATGGGATATCTGTCCCTTCATGGGATATCTTTGATGCACTGGTCCCTTCATGGGATATCAGTCCCTTCATGGGATATCTTTGGTGCACTGGTCCCTTCATGGGATATCTTTGGTGCACTGGTCCCTTCATGGGATATCTTTGATGCACTGGTCCCTTCATGGGATATCTTTGGTGCGCTGGTCCCTTCATGGGATATCTGTCCCTTCATGGGATATCTATAATGCACTGGTCCCTTCATGGGATATCGGTCCCTTTTAGGGGATATCTTTGGTGCACTGGTCCCTTCATGGGATATCTGTCCCTTTATGGAATATCTTTGGTGCACTGGTCCCTTCATGGGATATCTGTCCCTTCATGGGATATCTTTGGTGCACTGGTCCCTTCATGGGATATCTTTGGTGCACTGGTCCCTTCATGGGATGTCTTTGATGCACTGGTCCCTTCATGGGATATCTTTGATGCAATGGTCCCTTCATGGGATATCTTTGATGCACTAGTCCCTTCATGGGATATCTTGTGTGCACTGGTCCCTTCGTGGGTTATCTATCCCTTTATGGGATATCTTTGGTGCACTGGTCCCTTCATGGGATATCTGTCCCTTTATGGGATATCTTTGGTGGACTGGTCCCTTCATGGGATATCTGTCCCTTCATGGGATATCTTTGGTGCACTGGTCCCTTCATGGGATATCTGTCCCTTCATGGGATATCTTTGGTGCACTGGTCCCTTCATGGGATATCTGTCCCTTCATGGGATATCTTTGGTGCACTGGTCCCTTCATGGGATATCGGTCCCTTTATGAGATATCTTTGGTGCACTGGTCCCTTCATGGGATATCTGTCCCTTCATGGGATATCTTTGATGCACTGGTCCCTTCATGGGATGTCTTTGATGCACTGGTCCCTTCATGAGATATCTTTGATGCACTGGTCCCTTCATGGGATATCTTTGATGCAATGGTCCCTTCATGGGATATCGTTGGTGCACTGGTCCCTTCATGGGATATCTTTGGTGCACTGGTCCCTTCATGGGATATCGGTCCCTTTATGGGATATCTTTGGTGCACTGGTCCCTTCATGGGATATCTGTCCCTTCATGGGATATCTTTTGTGCACTGGTCCCTTCATGGGATATCTTTTGTGCACTGGTCCCTTCATGGGATATCTGTCCCTTCATGGGATATCTTTGATGCACTGGTCCCTTCATGGGATATCTTTGATGCACTGGTCCCTTCATGGGATATCTTTGATGCACTGGTCCCTTCATGGGATGTCTTTGATGCACTGGTCCCTTCATGAGATATCTTTGATGCACTGGTCCCATCATGGGATATCTTTGATGCAATGGTCCCTTCATGGGATATCGTTGGTGCACTGGTCCCTTCATGGGATATCTCTGGTGCACTGGTCCCTTCATGGGATATCGGTCCCTTTATGGGATATCTTTGGTGCACTGGTCCCTTCATGGGATATCTGTCCCTTCATGGGATATCTTTTGTGCACTGGTCCCTTCATGGGATATCTTTTGTGCACTGGTCCCTTGATGGGATATCTGTCCCTTCATGGGATATCTTTGATGCACTGGTCCCTTCATGGGATATCTTTGATGCACTGGTCCCTTCATGGGATATCTTTGATGCACTGGTCCCTTCATGGGATATCTTTGATGCACTGGTCCCTTCATGGGATATCTTTGATGCACTGGTCCCTTCATGGGATATCTTTGATGCAATGGTCCCTTCAGGGGAAATCTTTGATGCACTGGTCCCTTCATGGGATAACTTTGGTGCACTGGTCCCTTCATGGGATATCTGTCCCTTCATGGGATATCTTTGGTGCACTGGCCCCTTCATGGGATATCGGTCCCTTTATGGGATATCTTTTGTGCACTGGTCCCTTCATGGGATATCTTTGATGCACTGGTCCCTTCATGGGATATCTGTCCCTTCATGGGATATCTTTGATGCACTGGTCCCTTCATGGGATATCTTTGATGCACTGGTCCCTTCATGGGATATCTTTGATGCACTGGTCCCTTCATGGGATATCTTTGATGCACTGGTCACTTCATGGGATATCATTTATGCACTGGTCCCTTCATGGGATATCTTTGATGCACTGGTCCCTTCATGGGATATCTTTGATGCACTGGTCCCTTCATGGGATATCTTTGATGCACTGGTCCCTTCATGGGATATCTTTGATGCACTGGTCCCTTCATGGGATATCATTTATGCACTGGTCCCTTCATGGGATATCTTTGGTGAACTGGTCCCTTCATGGGATATCTGTCCCTTCATGGGATATTTTTGATGCACTGGTCCCTTCATGGGATATCTGTCCCTTCATGGGATATCTTTGATGCACTGGTCCCTTCATGGGATATCTTTGATGCACTGGTCCCTTCATGGGATATCTGTCCCTTCATGGGATATCTTTGGTGCATGGTCCGTTCATGGGATATCTTTGGTGCACTGGTCCCTTATTGGGATATCTGTCCCTTCACTGGATATCTTTGGTGCACTGGTCCCTTCATGGGATATCTTTGGTGCACTGGTCCCTTCATGGGATATCTTTGGTGCACTGGTCCCTTCATGGGATATCTTTGATGCACTGGTCCCTTCATGGGATATCTTTGATGCACTGGTCCCTTCATGGGATATCTTTGGTGCACTGGTCCCTTCATGGGATATCTGTCCCTTCATGGGATATCTTTGGTGCACTGGTCCCTTCATGGGATATCTGTCCCTTTATGGGATATCTTTTGTGCACTGGTCCCTTCATGGGATATCTGTCCCTTCATGGGATATCTTTCGTGCACTGGTCCGTTCATGGGATATCTGTCCCTTCATGGGATATCTTTTGTGCACTGGTCCCTTCATGGGATATCTGTCCCTTCATGGGATATCTTTGGTGCACTGGTCCCTTCATGGGATATCTTTGATGCACTGGTCCCTTCATGGGATGTCTTTGATGCACTGGTCCCTTCATGGGATATCTTTGATGCAATGGTCCCTTCATGGGATATCTTTGATGCACTGGTCCCTTCATGGGATATCTTTTGTGCACTGGTCCCTTCATGGGATATCTTTGATGCACTGGTCCCTTCATGGGATATCTGTCCCTTTATGGGATATCTTTGATGCACTGGTCCCTTCATGGGATATCTTTGGTGCACTGGTCCTTTCATGGGATATCTGTCCCTTCATGGGATATCTTTGATGCACTGGTCCCTTCATGGAATATCTGTCCCTTCATGGGCTAACCTTGGTGCACTGGTCCCTTCATGGGATATCAGTCCCTTCAATGGGATATCTTTGGTGCACTGGTCCCTTCATGGGATATCTTTGATGCACTGGTCCCTTCATGGGATATCTTTGATGCACTGGTCCCTTCATGGGATATCTTTGATGCACTGGTCCCTTCATGGGATATCTTTGGTGCACTGGTCCCTTCATGGGATATCTTTGGTGAACTGGTCCCTTCATGGGATATCTGTCCCTTCATGGGATATTTTTGATGCACTGGTCCCTTCATGGGATATCTGTCCCTTCATGGGATATCTTTGGTGCACTGGTCCCTTCATGGGATATCGGTCCCTTTATGGGTTATCTTTGGTGCACTGGTCCCTTCATGGGATATCTGTCCCTTTATGGGTTATCTTTGGTGCACTGGTCCCTTCATGGGATATCTGTCCCTTCATGGGATATCTTTTGTGCACTGGTCCCTTCATGGGATATCTTTTGTGCACTGGTCCCTTCATGGGATATCTGTCCCTTCATGGGATATCTTTGATGCACTGGTCCCTTCATGGGATATCTTTGATGCACTGGTCCCTTCATGGGATATCTTTGATGCACTGGTCCCTTCATGGGATATCTTTGATGCACTGGTCCCTTCATGGGATATCATTGATGCACTGGTCCCTTCATGGGATATCTTTGGTGAACTGGTCCCTTCATGGGATATCTGTCCCTTCATGGGATATCTTTGATGCACTGGTCCCTTCATGGGATCTGTCCCTTCATGGGATATCTTTGATGCACTGGTCCCTTCATGGGATATCTTTGATGCACTGGTCCCTTCATGGGATATCTTTGATGCACTGGTCCCTTCATGGGATATCTTTGATGCACTGGTCCCTTCATGGGATATCTGTCCCTTCATGGGATATCTTTGGTGCATGGTCCGTTCATGGGATATCTTTGGTGCACTGGTCCCTTATTGGGATATCTGTCCCTTCATGGGATATCTTTGGTGCACTGGTCCCTTCATGGGATATCTTTGGTGCACTGGTCCCTTCATGGGATATCTTTGGTGCACTGGTCCCTTCATGGGATATCTTTGGTGCACTGGTCCCTTCATAGATATCTTTGGTGCACTGGTCCCTTGATGGGATGTCTTTGATGCACTGGTCCCTTCATGGGATGTCATTGATGCACTGGTCCCTTCATGGGTTATCTTTGATGCACTGGTCCCTTCATGGGATATCTGTCCCTTCATGGGAGATCTTTGATGCACTGGTCCCTTCATGGGATATCTGTCCCTTTATGGGATATCTTTTGTGCACTGGTCCCTTCATGGGATATCTTTTGTGCACTGGTCCCTTCATGGGATATCCGTCCCTTCATGGGATATCTTTGGTGCACTGGTCCCTTCATGGGATATCTTTGATGCACTGGTCCCTTCATGGGATTTCTTTGATGCACTGGTCCCTTCATGGGATATCTTTGATGCAATGGTCCCTTCATGGGATATCTTTGATGCACTGGTCCCTTCATGGGATATCTTTTGTGCACTGGTCCCTTCATGGGATATCTTTGATGCACTGGTCCCTTCATGGGATATCTGTCCCTTCATGGGATATCTTTGGTGAACTGGTCCCTTCATGGGATATCTGTCCCTTCATGGGATATCTTTGATGCACTGGTCCCTTCATGGGATCTGTCCCTTCATGGGATATCTTTGATGCACTGGTCCCTTCATGGGATATCTTTGATGCACTGGTCCCTTCATGGGATATCTTTGATGCACTGGTCCCTTCATGGGATATCTTTGGTGCACTGGTCCCTTCATGGGATATCTTTGGTGCACTGGTCCCTTCATGGGATATCTGTCCCTTCATGGGATATCTTTGGTGCATGGTCCGTTCATGGGATATCTTTGGTGCACTGGTCCCTTATTGGGATATCTGTCCCTTCATGGGATATCTTTGGTGCACTGGTCCCTTCATGGGATATCTTTGGTGCACTGGTCCCTTCATGGGATATCTTTGGTGCACTGGTCCCTTCATGGGATATCTTTGGTGCACTGGTCCCTTCATGGGATATCTTTGGTGCACTGGTCCCTTCATGGGATATCTGTCCCTTTATGGGATATCTTTTGTGCACTGGTCCCTTCATGGGATATCTGTCCCTTCATGGGATATCTTTCGTGCACTGGTCCCTTCATGGGATATCTGTCCCTTCATGGGATATCTTTTGTGCACTGTTCCCTTCATGGGATATCTGTCCCTTCATGGGATATCTTTGGTGCACTGGTCCCTTCATGGGATATCTTTGATGCACTGGTCCCTTCATGGGATGTCTTTGATGCACTGGTCCCTTCATGGGATATCTTTGATGCAATGGTCCCTTCATGGGATATCTTTGATGCACTGGTCCCTTCATGGGATATCTTTTGTGCACTGGTCCCTTCATGGGATATCTTTGATGCACTGGTCCCTTCATGGGATATCTGTCCCTTCATGGGATATCTTTGATGCACTGGTCCCTTCATGGGATATCTGTCCCTTCATGGGATATCTTTGATGCACTGGTCCCTTCATGGGATATCTTTGGTGCACTGGTCCTTTCATGGGATATCTGTCCCTTCATGGGATATCTTTGATGCACTGGTCCCTTCATGGAATATCTGTCCCTTCATGGGCTAACCTTGGTGCACTGGTCCCTTCATATGATATCAGTCCCTTCAATGGGATATCCTTGGTGCACTGGTCCCTTCATGGGATATCTTTGATGCACTGGTCCCTTCATGGGATATCCTTGATGCACTGGTCCCTTCATGGGATATCTTTGATGCACTGGTCCCTTCATGGGATATCTTTGGTGCACTGGTCCTTTCATGGGATATCTGTCCCTTAATGGGATATCTTTGATGCACTGGTCCCTTCATGGGATATCTGTCCCTTCATGGGTTATCTTTTGTGCACTGGTCCCTTCATGGGATATCTTTGATGCACTGGTCCCTTCATGGGATATCTGTCCCTTCATGGGATATCTTTGATGCACTGGTCCCTTCATGGGATATCTGTCCCTTAATGGGATATCTTTGATGCACTGGTCCCTTCATGGGATATCTGTCCCTTCATGGGATATCTTTGATGCAATGGTCCCTTCATGGGATATCTTTGATGCACTGGTCCCTTCATGGGATATCTTTGGTGCACTGGTCCCTTCATGGGATATCTTTGGTGCACTGGTCCCTTCATGGGATATCTTTGATGCACTGGTCCCTTCATGGGATATCTTTGGTGCACTGGTCCCTTCATGGGATATCTGTCCCTTCATGGGATATCTTTGATGCACGGTCCCTTCATGGGATATCTGTCCCTTCATGGGATATCTTTGATGCACTGGTCCCTTCATGGGATATCTGTCCCTTCATGGGATATCTTTGATGCACTGGTCCCTTCATGGGATATCTTTGGTGCACTGGTCCTTTCATGGGATATCTGTCCCTTCATGGGATATCTTTGATGCACTGGTCCCTTCATGGAATATCTGTCCCTTCATGGGCTAAACTTGGTGCACTGGTCCCTTCATGGAATATCTTTGATGCACTGGTCCCTTCATGGGATATCTGTCCCTTCATGGGATATCTTTGATGCACTGGTCCCTTCATGGGATATAAGTCCCTTCATGGGATATCTTTGGTGCACTGGTCCCTTCATGGGATATCTTTGGTGCACTGGTCCCTTCATGGGATATCTTTGATGCACTGGTCCCTTCATGGGATGTCTTTGATGCACTGGTCCCTTCATGGGATATCTTTGATGCACTGGTCCCTTCATGGGATATCTTTGATGCACTGGTCCCTTCATGGGATATCTTTGATGCACTGGTCCCTTCATGGGATATCTTTGGTGCGCTGGTCCCTTCATGGGATATCTGTCCCTTCATGGGATATCTATAATGTACTGGTCCCTTCATGGGATATCGGTCCCTTTTAGGGGATATCTTTGGTGCACTGGTCCCTTCATGGGATATCTGTCCCTTTATGGGATATCTTTGGTGCACTGGTCCCTTCATGGGATATCTGTCCCTTCGTGGGATATCTTTGGTGCACTGGTCCCTTCATGGGATATCTTTGGTGCACTGGTCCCTTCATGGGATGTCTTTGATGCCTGGTCCCTTCATTGGATATCTTTGATGCAATGGTCCCTTCATGGGATATCTTTGATGCACTAGTCCCTTCATGGGATATCTTTTGTGCACTGGTCCCTTCATGGGATATCTGTCCCTTTATGGGATATCTTTGGTGCACTGGTCCCTTCATGGGATATCTGTCCCTTCATGGGATATCTTTTGTGCACTGGTCCCTTCATGGGATATCTGTCCCTTCATGGGATATCTTTTGTGCACTGGTCCCTTGATGGGATATCTGTCCCTTCATGGGATATCTTTGGTGCACTGGTCCCTTCATGGGATATCGGTCCCTTTATGGGATATCTTTGGTGCACTGGTCCCTTCATGGGATATCTGTCCCTTCATGGGATATCTTTTGTGCACTGGTCCCTTGATGGGATATCTGTCCCTTCATGGGATATCTTTGATGCACTGGTCCCTTCATGGGATATCTTTGATGCACTGGTCCCTTCATGGGATATCTTTGATGCACTGGTCCCTTCATGGGATATCTTTGGTGCACTGGTCCCTTCATGGGATATCTTTGGTGCACTGGTCCCTTCATGGGATATCTTTGGTGCACTGGTCCCTTCATGGGATATCTGTCCCTTCATGGGATATCTTTGATGCACTGGTCCCTTCATGGGATATCTTTGATGCACTGGTCCCTTCATGGGATATCTTTGATGCACTGGTCCCTTCATGGGATATCTTTGATGCACTGGTCCCTTCATGGGATATCTGTCCCTTCATGGGATATCTTTGGTGCATGGTCCGTTCATGGGATATCTTTGGTGCACTGGTCCCTTATTGGGATATCTGTCCCTTCATGGGATATCTTTGGTGCACTGGTCCCTTCATGGGATATCTTTGGTGCACTGGTCCCTTCATGGGATATCTTTGGTGCACTGGTCCCTTCATGGGATATCTTTGGTGCACTGGTCCCTTCATAGATATCTTTGGTGCACTGGTCCCTTGATGGGATGTCTTTGATGCACTGGTCCCTTCATGGGATGTCATTGATGCACTGGTCCCTTCATGGGATATCTTTGATGCACTGGTCCCTTCATGGGATATCTGTCCCTTCATGGGATATCTTTGATGCACTGGTCCCTTCATGGGATATCTGTCCCTTTATGGGATATCTTTGATGCACTGGTCCCTTCATGGGATGTCTTTGATGCACTGGTCCCTTCATGGGATATCTTTGATGCAATGGTCCCTTCATGGGATATCTTTGATGCACTGGTCCCTTCATGGGATATCTTTTGTGCACTGGTCCCTTCATGGGAAATCTTTAATGCACTGGTCCCTTCATGGGATATCTGTCCCTTCATGGGGTATCTTTGATGCACTGGTCCCTTCATGGGATATCTGTCCCTTCATGGGATATCTTTGATGCATTGGTCCCTTCATGGGATATCTTTGGTGCACTGGTCCTTTCATGGGATATCTGTCCCTTCATGGGATATCTTTTGTGCACTGGTCCCTTCATGGGATATCTGTCCCTTCATGGGATATCTTTGGTGCACTGGTCCCTTCATGAGATATCTTTGATGCACTGGTCCCTTCATGGGATATCTTTAGTGCACTGGTCCCTTCATGGGATATCTTTAGTGCACTGGTCCCTTCATGGGATATCTTTTGTGCACTGGTCCCTTCATGGGATATCTGTCCCTTCATGGGATATCTTTTGTGCACTGGTCCCTTCATGGGATATCTTTTGTGCACTGGTCCCTTCATGGGATATCTGTCCCTTCATGGGATATCTTTGGTGCACTGGTCCCTTCATGGGATATCTTTGATGCACTGGTCCCTTCATGGGATGTCTTTGATGCACTGGTCCCTTCATGGGATATCTTTGATGCAATGGTCCCTTCATGGGATATCTTTGATGCACTGGTCCCTTCATGGGATATCTTGTGTGCACTGGTCCCTTCATGGGATATCTTTGATGCACTGGTCCCTTCATGGGATATCTTTGATGCACTGGTCCCTTCATGGGATATCTTTAGTGCACTGGTCCCTTCATGGGATATCTTTTGTGCACTGGTCCCTTCATGGGATATCTTTTGTGCACTGGTCCCTTCATGGGATATCTGTCCCTTCATGGGATATCTTTTGTGCACTGGTCCCTTCATGGGATATCTGTCCCTTCATGGGATATCTTTGGTGCACTGGTCCCTTCATGGGATATCTTTGATGCACTGGTCCCTTCATGGGATATCTTTGATGCACTGGTCCCTTCATGGGATATCTTTGATGCACTGGTCCCTTCATGGGATATCTTTGATGCAATGGTCCCTTCATGGGATATCTTTGATGCACTGGTCCCTTCATGGGATATCTTTTGTGCACTGGTCCCTTCATGGGATATCTTTGATGCACTGGTCCCTTCATGGGATATCTGTCCCTTCATGGGATATCTTTGATGCACTGGTCCCTTCATGGGATATCTTTGGTGCACTGGTCCTTTCATGGGATATCTGTCCCTTCATGGGATATCTTTGATGCACTGGTCCCTTCATGGAATATCTGTCCCTTCATGGGCTAACCTTGGTGCACTGGTCCCTTCATGGGATATCAGTCCCTTCATGGGATATCTTTGATGCACTGGTCCCTTCATGGGATATCTTTGGTGCACTGGTCCTTTCATGGGATATCTGTCCCTTCATGGGCTAACCTTGGTGCACTGGTCCCTTCATGGGATATCAGTCCCTTCAATGGGATATCTTTGGTGCACTGGTCCCTTCATGGGATATCTTTGATGCACTGGTCCCTTCATGGGATATCTTTGATGCACTGGTCCCTTCATGGGATATCTTTGATGCACTGGTCCCTTCATGGGATATCTTTGATGCACTGGTCCCTTCATGGGATATCTTTGATGCACTGGTCCCTTCATGGGATATCTTTGGTGCACTGGTCCTTTCATGGGATATCTGTCCCTTAATGGGATATCTTTGATGCACTGGTCCCTTCATGGGATATCTGTCCCTTCATGGGATATCTTTTGTGCACTGGTCCCTTCATGGGATATCTTTGATGCACTGGTCCCTTCATGGGATATCTGTCCCTTCATGGTATATTTTTGATGCACTGGTCCCTTCATGGGATATCTGTCCCTTCATGGGATATCTTTGATGCACTGGTCCCTTCATGGGATATCTGTCCCTTCATGGGATATCTTTGATGCAATGGTCCCTTCATGGGATATCTTTGATGCACTGGTCCCTTCATGGGATATCTTTGCACTGGTCCCTTCATGGGATATCTTTGATGCAATGGTCCCTTCATGGGATATCGTTGGTGCACTGGTCCCTTCATGGGATATCTTTTGTGCACTGGTCCCTTCATGGGATATCTGTCCCTTCATGGGATATCTTTGATGCACTGGTCCCTTCATGGGATATAAGTCCCTTCATGGGATATCTTTGGTGCACTGGTCCCTTCATGGGATATCTTTGGTGCACTGGTCCCTTCATGGGATATCTTTGATGCACTGGTCCCTTCATGGGATGTCTTTGATGCACTGGTCCCTTCATGGGATATCTTTGATGCACTGGTCCCTTCATGGGATATCTGTCCCTTCATGGGATATCTTTGATGCACTGGTCCCTTCATGGGATATAAGTCCCTTCATGGGATATCTTTGGTGCACTGGTCCCTTCATGGGATATCTTTGGTGCACTGGTCCCTTCATGGGATATCTTTGATGCACTGGTCCCTTCATGGGATGTCTTTGATGCACTGGTCCCTTCATGGGATATCTTTGATGCACTGGTCCCTTCATGGGATATCTTTGATGCACTGGTCCCTTCATGGGATATCTTTGATGCACTGGTCCCTTCATGGGATATCTTTGATGCACTGGTCCCTTCATGGGATATCTTTGGTGCGCTGGTCCCTTCATGGGATATCTGTCCCTTCATGGGATATCTATAATGCACTGGTCCCTTCATGGGATATCGGTCCCTTTTAGGGGATATCTTTGGTGCACTGGTCCCTTCATGGGATATCTGTCCCTTTATGGGATATCTTTGGTGCACTGGTCCCTTCATGGGATATCTGTCCCTTCGTGGGATATCTTTGGTGCACTGGTCCCTTCATGGGATATCTTTGGTGCACTGGTCCCTTCATGGGATGTCTTTGATGCCTGGTCCCTTCATTGGATATCTTTGATGCAATGGTCCCTTCATGGGATATCTTTGATGCACTAGTCCCTTCATGGGATATCTTTTGTGCACTGGTCCCTTCATGGGATATCTGTCCCTTTATGGGATATCTTTGGTGCACTGGTCCCTTCATGGGATATCTGTCCCTTCATGGGATATCTTTTGTGCACTGGTCCCTTCATGGGATATCTGTCCCTTCATGGGATATCTTTTGTGCACTGGTCCCTTGATGGGATATCTGTCCCTTCATGGGATATCTTTGGTGCACTGGTCCCTTCATGGGATATCGGTCCCTTTATGGGATATCTTTGGTGCACTGGTCCCTTCATGGGATATCTGTCCCTTCATGGGATATCTTTTGTGCACTGGTCCCTTGATGGGATATCTGTCCCTTCATGGGATATCTTTGATGCACTGGTCCCTTCATGGGATATCTTTGATGCACTGGTCCCTTCATGGGATATTTTTGATGCACTGGTCCCTTCATGGGATATCTTTGATGCACTGGTCCCTTCATGGGATATCTTTGGTGCACTGGTCCCTTCATGGGATATCTTTGGTGCACTGGTCCCTTCATGGGATATCTTTGGTGCACTGGTCCCTTCATGGGATATCTGTCCCTTCATGGGATATCTTTGGTGCACTGGTCCCTTCATGGGATATCGGTCCCTTTATGGGTTATCTTTGGTGCACTGGTCCCTTCATTGAATATCTGTCCCTTCATGGGATATCTTTTGTGCACTGGTCCCTTCATGGGATATCTTTTGTGCACTGGTCCCTTCATGGGATATCTGTCCCTTCATGGGATATCTTTGATGCACTGGTCCCTTCATGGGATATCTTTGATGCACTGGTCCCTTCATGGGATATCTTTGGTGCACTGGTCCCTTCATGGGATATCTTTGGTGAACTGGTCCCTTCATGGGATATCTGTCCCTTCATGGGATATTTTTGATGCACTGGTCCCTTCATGGGATATCTGTCCCTTCATGGGATATCTTTGGTGCACTGGTCCCTTCATGGGATATCGGTCCCTTTATGGGTTATCTTTGGTGCACTGGTCCCTTCATGGGATATCTGTCCCTTTATGGGTTATCTTTGGTGCACTGGTCCCTTCATGGGATATCTGTCCCTTCATGGGATATCTTTTGTGCACTGGTCCCTTCATGGGATATCTTTTGTGCACTGGTCCCTTCATGGGATATCTGTCCCTTCATGGGATATCTTTGATGCACTGGTCCCTTCATGGGATATCTTTGATGCACTGGTCCCTTCATGGGATATCTTTGATGCACTGGTCCCTTCATGGGATATCTTTGATGCACTGGTCCCTTCATGGGATATCATTGATGCACTGGTCCCTTCATGGGATATCTTTGGTGAACTGGTCCCTTCATGGGATATCTGTCCCTTCATGGGATATCTTTGATGCACTGGTCCCTTCATGGGATCTGTCCCTTCATGGGATATCTTTGATGCACTGGTCCCTTCATGGGATATCTTTGATGCACTGGTCCCTTCATGGGATATCTTTGATGCACTGGTCCCTTCATGGGATATCTTTGATGCACTGGTCCCTTCATGGGATATCTTTGATGCACTGGTCCCTTCATGGGATATCTGTCCCTTCATGGGATATCTTTGGTGCATGGTCCGTTCATGGGATATCTTTGGTGCACTGGTCCCTTATTGGGATATCTGTCCCTTCATGGGATATCTTTGGTGCACTGGTCCCTTCATGGGATATCTTTGGTGCACTGGTCCCTTCATGGGATATCTTTGGTGCACTGGTCCCTTCATGGGATATCTTTGGTGCACTGGTCCCTTCATAGATATCTTTGGTGCACTGGTCCCTTGATGGGATGTCTTTGATGCACTGGTCCCTTCATGGGATGTCATTGATGCACTGGTCCCTTCATGGGATATCTTTGATGCACTGGTCCCTTCATGGGATATCTGTCCCTTCATGGGAGATCTTTGATGCACTGGTCCCTTCATGGGATATCTGTCCCTTTATGGGATATCTTTTGTGCACTGGTCCCTTCATGGGATATCTTTTGTGCACTGGTCCCTTCATGGGATATCCGTCCCTTCATGGGATATCTTTGGTGCACTGGTCCCTTCATGGGATATCTTTGATGCACTGGTCCCTTCATGGGATGTCTTTGATGCACTGGTCCCTTCATGGGATATCTTTGATGCAATGGTCCCTTCATGGGATATCTTTGATGCACTGGTCCCTTCATGGGATATCTTTTGTGCACTGGTCCCTTCATGGGATATCTTTGATGCACTGGTCCCTTCATGGGATATCTGTCCCTTCATGGGATATCTTTGGTGAACTGGTCCCTTCATGGGATATCTGTCCCTTCATGGGATATCTTTGATGCACTGGTCCCTTCATGGGATCTGTCCCTTCATGGGATATCTTTGATGCACTGGTCCCTTCATGGGATATCTTTGATGCACTGGTCCCTTCATGGGATATCTTTGATGCACTGGTCCCTTCATGGGATATCTTTGGTGCACTGGTCCCTTCATGGGATATCTTTGGTGCACTGGTCCCTTCATGGGATATCTGTCCCTTCATGGGATATCTTTGGTGCATGGTCCGTTCATGGGATATCTTTGGTGCACTGGTCCCTTATTGGGATATCTGTCCCTTCATGGGATATCTTTGGTGCACTGGTCCCTTCATGGGATATCTTTGGTGCACTGGTCCCTTCATGGGATATCTTTGGTGCACTGGTCCCTTCATGGGATATCTTTGGTGCACTGGTCCCTTCATGGGATATCTTTGGTGCACTGGTCCCTTCATGGGATATCTGTCCCTTTATGGGATATCTTTTGTGCACTGGTCCCTTCATGGGATATCTGTCCCTTCATGGGATATCTTTCGTGCACTGGTCCCTTCATGGGATATCTGTCCCTTCATGGGATATCTTTTGTGCACTGGTCCCTTCATGGGATATCTGTCCCTTCATGGGATATCTTTGGTGCACTGGTCCCTTCATGGGATATCTTTGATGCACTGGTCCCTTCATGGGATGTCTTTGATGCACTGGTCCCTTCATGGGATATCTTTGATGCAATGGTCCCTTCATGGGATATCTTTGATGCACTGGTCCCTTCATGGGATATCTTTTGTGCACTGGTCCCTTCATGGGATATCTTTGATGCACTGGTCCCTTCATGGGATATCTGTCCCTTCATGGGATATCTTTGATGCACTGGTCCCTTCATGGGATATCTGTCCCTTCATGGGATATCTTTGATGCACTGGTCCCTTCATGGGATATCTTTGGTGCACTGGTCCTTTCATGGGATATCTGTCCCTTCATGGGATATCTTTGATGCACTGGTCCCTTCATGGAATATCTGTCCCTTCATGGGCTAACCTTGGTGCACTGGTCCCTTCATATGATATCAGTCCCTTCAATGGGATATCCTTGGTGCACTGGTCCCTTCATGGGATATCTTTGATGCACTGGTCCCTTCATGGGATATCTTTGATGCACTGGTCCCTTCATGGGATATCTTTGATGCACTGGTCCCTTCATGGGATATCTTTGGTGCACTGGTCCTTTCATGGGATATCTGTCCCTTAATGGGATATCTTTGATGCACTGGTCCCTTCATGGGATATCTGTCCCTTCATGGGTTATCTTTTGTGCACTGGTCCCTTCATGGGATATCTTTGATGCACTGGTCCCTTCATGGGATATCTGTCCCTTCATGGGATATCTTTGATGCACTGGTCCCTTCATGGGATATCTGTCCCTTAATGGGATATCTTTGATGCACTGGTCCCTTCATGGGATATCTGTCCCTTCATGGGATATCTTTGATGCAATGGTCCCTTCATGGGATATCTTTGATGCACTGGTCCCTTCATGGGATATCTTTGGTGCACTGGTCCCTTCATGGGATATCTTTGGTGCACTGGTCCCTTCATGGGATATCTTTGATGCACTGGTCCCTTCATGGGATATCTTTGGTGCACTGGTCCCTTCATGGGATATCTGTCCCTTCATGGGATATCTTTGATGCACGGTCCCTTCATGGGATATCTGTCCCTTCATGGGATATCTTTGATGCACTGGTCCCTTCATGGGATATCTGTCCCTTCATGGGATATCTTTGATGCACTGGTCCCTTCATGGGATATCTTTGGTGCACTGGTCCTTTCATGGGATATCTGTCCCTTCATGGGATATCTTTGATGCACTGGTCCCTTCATGGAATATCTGTCCCTTCATGGGCTAAACTTGGTGCACTGGTCCCTTCATGGAATATCTTTGATGCACTGGTCCCTTCATGGGATATCTGTCCCTTCATGGGATATCTTTGATGCACTGGTCCCTTCATGGGATATAAGTCCCTTCATGGGATATCTTTGGTGCACTGGTCCCTTCATGGGATATCTTTGGTGCACTGGTCCCTTCATGGGATATCTTTGATGCACTGGTCCCTTCATGGGATGTCTTTGATGCACTGGTCCCTTCATGGGATATCTTTGATGCACTGGTCCCTTCATGGGATATCTTTGATGCACTGGTCCCTTCATGGGATATCTTTGATGCACTGGTCCCTTCATGGGATATCTTTGGTGCGCTGGTCCCTTCATGGGATATCTGTCCCTTCATGGGATATCTATAATGTACTGGTCCCTTCATGGGATATCGGTCCCTTTTAGGGGATATCTTTGGTGCACTGGTCCCTTCATGGGATATCTGTCCCTTTATGGGATATCTTTGGTGCACTGGTCCCTTCATGGGATATCTGTCCCTTCGTGGGATATCTTTGGTGCACTGGTCCCTTCATGGGATATCTTTGGTGCACTGGTCCCTTCATGGGATGTCTTTGATGCCTGGTCCCTTCATTGGATATCTTTGATGCAATGGTCCCTTCATGGGATATCTTTGATGCACTAGTCCCTTCATGGGATATCTTTTGTGCACTGGTCCCTTCATGGGATATCTGTCCCTTTATGGGATATCTTTGGTGCACTGGTCCCTTCATGGGATATCTGTCCCTTCATGGGATATCTTTTGTGCACTGGTCCCTTCATGGGATATCTGTCCCTTCATGGGATATCTTTTGTGCACTGGTCCCTTGATGGGATATCTGTCCCTTCATGGGATATCTTTGGTGCACTGGTCCCTTCATGGGATATCGGTCCCTTTATGGGATATCTTTGGTGCACTGGTCCCTTCATGGGATATCTGTCCCTTCATGGGATATCTTTTGTGCACTGGTCCCTTGATGGGATATCTGTCCCTTCATGGGATATCTTTGATGCACTGGTCCCTTCATGGGATATCTTTGATGCACTGGTCCCTTCATGGGATATCTTTGATGCACTGGTCCCTTCATGGGATATCTTTGGTGCACTGGTCCCTTCATGGGATATCTTTGGTGCACTGGTCCCTTCATGGGATATCTTTGGTGCACTGGTCCCTTCATGGGATATCTGTCCCTTCATGGGATATCTTTGGTGCACTGGTCCCTTCATGGGATATCGGTCCCTTTATGGGTTATCTTTGGTGCACTGGTCCCTTCATTGAATATCTGTCCCTTCATGGGATATCTTTTGTGCACTGGTCCCTTCATGGGATATCTTTTGTGCACTGGTCCCTTCATGGGATATCTGTCCCTTCATGGGATATCTTTGATGCACTGGTCCCTTCATGGGATATCTTTGATGCACTGGTCCCTTCATGGGATATCTTTGGTGCACTGGTCCCTTCATGGGATATCTTTGGTGAACTGGTCCCTTCATGGGATATCTGTCCCTTCATGGGATATCTTTCGTGCACTGGTCCCTTCATGGGATATCTTTGATGCACTGGTCCCTTCATGGGATATCTTTGATGCAATGGTCCCTTCATGGGATATCTTTGATGCACTGGTCCCTTCATGGGATATCTTTTGTGCACTGGTCCCTTCATGGGATATCTTTGATGCTCTGGTCCCTTCATGGGATATCTTTGATGCACTGGTCCCTTAATGGGAGATCTTTGATGCACTGGTCCCTTCATGGGATATCTTTGATGCACTGGTCCCTTCATGGGATATCTTTGATGCACTGGTCCCTTCATGGGATATCTTTGATGCACTGGTCCCTTCATGGGATATCTTTGATGCACTGGTCCCTTCATGGGATATCTGTCCCTTCATGGGATATCTTTGGTGCATGGTCCGTTCATGGGATATCTTTGGTGCACTGGTCCCTTATTGGGATATCTGTCCCTTCATGGGATATCTTTGGTGCACTGGTCCCTTCATGGGATATCTTTGGTGCACTGGTCCCTTCATGGGATATCTTTGGTGCACTGGTCCCTTCATGGGATATCTTTGGTGCACTGGTCCCTTCATGGGATATCTTTGATGCGCTGGTCCCTTCATGGGATATCTTTGGTGCACTGGTCCCTTCATGGGATATCTGTCCCTTCATGGGATATCTTTGGTGCACTGGTCCCTTCATGGGATATCTGTCCCTTTATGGGATATCTTTTGTGCACTGGTCCCTTCATGGGATATCTGTCCCTTCATGGGATATCTTTCGTGCACTAGTCCCTTCATGGGATATCTGTCCCTTCATGGGATATCATTGATGCACTGGTCCCTTCATGGGATATCTTTGGTGAACTGGTCCCTTCATGGATATCTGTCCCTTCATGGGATATCTTTGATGCACTGGTCCCTTCATGGGATCTGTCCCTTCATGGGATATCTTTGATGCACTGGTCCCTTCATGGGATATCTTTGATGCACTGGTCCCTTCATGGGATATCTTTGATGCACTGGTCCCTTCATGGGATATCTTTGATGCACTGGTCCCTTCATGGGATATCTGTCCCTTCATGGGATATCTTTGGTGCATGGTCCGTTCATGGGATATCTTTGGTGCACTGGTCCCTTATTGGGATATCTGTCCCTTCATGGGATATCTTTGGTGCACTGGTCCCTTCATGTGATATCTTTGGTGCACTGGTCCCTTCATGGGATATCTTTGGTGCACTGGTCCCTTCATGGGATATCTTTGGTGCACTGGTCCCTTCATGGGATATCTTTGATGCACTGGTCCCTTCATGGGATATCTTTGATGCACTGGTCCCTTCATGGGATATCTTTGGTGCACTGGTCCCTTCATGGGATATCTGTCCCTTCATGGGATATCTTTGGTGCACTGGTCCCTTCATGGGATATCTGTCCCTTTATGGGATATCTTTTGTGCACTGGTCCCTTCATGGGATATCTGTCCCTTCATGGGATATCTTTGGTGCACTGGTCCCTTCATGGGATATCTTTGATGCACTGGTCCCTTCATGGGATGTCTTTGATGCACTGGTCCCTTCATGGGATATCTTTGATGCAATGGTCCCTTCATGGGATATCTTTGATGCACTGGTCCCTTCATGGGATATCTTTTGTGCACTGGTCCCTTCATGGGATATCTTTGATGCACTGGTCCCTTCATGGGATATCTGTCCCTTCATGGGATATCTTTGATGCACTGGTCCCTTCATGGGATATCTGTCCCTTCATGGGATATCTTTGATGCACTGGTCCCTTCATGGGATATCTTTGGTACACTGGTCCTTTCATGGGATATCTGTCCCTTCATGGGATATCTTTGGTGCATGGTCCGTTCATGGGATATCTTTGGTGCACTGGTCCCTTATTGGGATATCTGTCCCTTCATGGGATATCTTTGGTGCACTGGTCCCTTCATGGGATATCTTTGGTGCACTGGTCCCTTCATGGGATATCTTTGGTGCACTGGTCCCTTCATGGGATATCTTTGGTGCACTGGTCCCTTCATGGGATATCTTTGATGCACTGGTCCCTTCATGGGATATCTTTGATGCGCTGGTCCCTTCATGGGATATCTTTGGTGCACTGGTCCCTTCATGGGATATCTGTCCCTTCATGGGATATCTTTGGTGCACTGGTCCCTTCATGGGATATCTGTCCCTTTATGGGATATCTTTTGTGCACTGGTCCCTTCATGGGATATCTGTCCCTTCATGGGATATCTTTCGTGCACTGGTCCCTTCATGGGATATCTGTCCCTTCATGGGATATCTTTTGTGCACTGGTCCCTTCATGGGATATCTTTGATGCACTGGTCCCTTCATGGGATATCTTTGATGCACTGGTCCGTTCATGGGATATCTTTGATGCACTGGTCCCTTCATGGGATATCTTTGATGCACTGGTCCCTTCATGGGATATCTTTGATGCACTGGTCACTTCATGGGATATCATTTATGCACTGGTCCCTTCATGGGATATCTTTGGTGAACTGGTCCCTTCATGGGATATCTGTCCCTTCATGGGATATCTTTGATGCACTGGTCCCTTCATGGGATATCTTTGATGCACTGGTCACTTCATGGGATATCATTTATGCACTGGTCCCTTCACGGGATATCTTTGGTGAACTGGTCCCTTCATGGGATATCTGTCCCTTCATGGGATATCTTTGATGCACTGGTCCCTTCATGGGATATCTTTGATGCACTGGTCCCTTCATGGGATATCTTTGATGCACTGGTCCCTTCATGGGATATCTGTCCCTTCATGGGATATCTTTGGTGCATGGTCCGTTCATGGGATATCTTTGGTGCCCTGGTCCCTTATTGGGATATCTGTCCCTTCATGGGATATCTTTGGTGCACTGGTCCCTTCATGGGATATCTTTGGTGCACTGGTCCCTTCATGGGATATCTTTGGTGCACTGGTCCCTTCATGGGATATCTTTTATGCACTGGTCCCTCCGTGGGATATCTTTGGTGCACTGGTCCCTTCATGGGATATCTTTGATGCACTGGTCCCTTCATGGGATCTCTTTGGTGCACTGGTCCCTTCATGGGATATCTGTCCCTTCATGGGATATCTTTTGTGCACTGGTCCCTTCATGGGATATCTGTCCCTTCATGGGATATCTTTGGTGCACTGGTCCCCTTCATGGGATATCTTTGATGCACTGGTCCCTTCATGGGATGTCTTTGATGCACTGGTCCCTTCATGGGATATCTTTGATGCAATGGTCCCTTCATGGGATATCTTTGATGCACTGGTCCCTTCATGGGATATCTGTCCCTTTATGGAATATCTTTGATGCACTGGTCCCTTCATGGGATATCTTTGGTGCACTGGTCCTTTCATGGGATATCTGTCCCTTCATGGGATATCTTTGATGCACTGGTCCCTTCATGGAATATCTGTCCCTTCATGGGCTAACCTTGGTGCACTGGTCCCTTCATGGGATATCAGTCCCTTCAATGGGATATCTTTGGTGCACTGGTCCCTTCATGGGATATCTTTGATGCACTGGTCCCTTCATGGGATATCTTTGATGCACTGGTCCCTTCATGGGATATCTTTGATGCACTGGTCCCTTCATGGGATATCTTAGGTGCACTGGTCCTTTCATGGGATATCTGTCCCTTAATGGGATATCTTTGATGCACTGGTCCCTTCATGGGATATCTGCCCCTTCATGGGATATCTTTTGTGCACTGGTCCCTTCATGGGATATCTTTGATGCACTGGTCCCTTCATGGGATATCTGTCCCTTAATGGGATATCTTTGATGCACTGGTCCCTTCATGGGATATCTGTCCCTTCATGGGATATCTTTGATGCAATGGTCCCTTCATGGGATATCTTTGATGCACTGGTCCCTTCATGGGATATCTTTGGTGCACTGGTCCCTTCATGGGATATCTTTGGTGCACTGGTCCCTTCATGGGATATCTTTGGTGCACTGGTCCCTTCATGGGATATCTTTGATGCACTGGTCCCTTCATGGGATATCTTTGGTGCACTGGTCCCTTCATGGGATATCTGTCCCTTCATGGGATATCTTTGATGCACGGTCCCTTCATGGGATATCTGTCCCTTCATGGGATATCTTTGATGCACTGGTCCCTTCATGGGATATCTGTCCCTTCATGGGATATCTTTGATGCACTGGTCCCTTCATGGGATATCTTTGGTGCACTGGTCCTTTCATGGGATATCTGTCCCTTCATGGGATATCTTTGATGCACTGGTCCCTTCATGGAATATCTGTCCCTTCATGGGCTAAACTTGGTGCACTGGTCCCTTCATGGAATATCTTTGATGCACTGGTCCCTTCATGGGATATCTGTCCCTTCATGGGATATCTTTGATGCACTGGTCCCTTCATGGGGTATCAGTCCCTTCATGGGATATCTTTGGTGCACTGGTCCCTTCATGGGATATCTTTGGTGCACTGGTCCCTTCATGGGATGTCTTTGATGCACTGGTCCCTTCATGGGATGTCTTTGATGCACTGGTCCCTTCATGGGATATCTTTGATGCACTGGTCCCTTCATGGGATATCTTTGATGCACTGGTCCCTTCATGGGATATCTTTGATGCACTGGTCCCTTCATGGGATATCTTTGGTGCGCTGGTCCCTTCATGGGATATCTGTCCCTTCATGGGATATCTATAATGCACTGGTCCCTTCATGGGATATTGGTCCCTTTTAGGGGATATCTTTGGTGCACTGGTCCCTTCATGGGATATCTGTCCCTTTATGGGATATCTTTGGTGCACTGGTCCCTTCATGGGATATCTGTCCCTTCGTGGGATATCTTTGGTGCACTGGTCCCTTCATGGGATATCTTTGGTGCACTGGTCCCTTCATGGGATGTCTTTGATGCCTGGTCCCTTCATTGGATATCTTTGATGCAATGGTCCCTTCATGGGATATCTTTGATGCACTAGTCCCTTCATGGGATATCTTTTGTGCACTGGTCCCTTCATGGGATATCTGTCCCTTTATGGGATATCTTTGGTGCACTGGTCCCTTCATGGGATATCTGTCCCTTCATGGGATATCTTTTGTGCACTGGTCCCTTCATGGGATATCTGTCCCTTCATGGGATATCTTTGGTGCACTGGTCCCTTCATGGGATATCTGTCCCTTCATGGGATATCTTTGGTGCACTGGTCCCTTCATGGGATATCGTGCCCTTTATGGGATATCTTTGGTGCACTGGTCCCTTCATGGGATATCTGTCCCTTCATGGGATATCTTTTGTGCACTGGTCCCTTGATGGGATATCTGTCCCTTCATGGGATATCTTTGATGCACTGGTCCCTTCATGGGATATCTTTGATGCACTGGTCCCTTCATGGGATATCTTTGATGCACTGGTCCCTTCATGGGATATCTTTGATGCACTGGTCCCTTCATGGGATATCTTTGGTGCACTGGTCCCTTCATGGGATATCTTTGGTGCACTGGTCCCTTCATGGGATATCTTTGGTGCACTGGTCCCTTCATGGGATATCTGTCCCTTCATGGGATATCTTTGGTGCACTGGTCCCTTCATGGGATATCGGTCCCTTTATGGGTTATCTTTGGTGCACTGGTCCCTTCATTGAATATCTGTCCCTTCATGGGATATCTTTTGTGCACTGGTCCCTTCATGGGATATCTTTTGTGCACTGGTCCCTTCATGGGATATCTGTCCCTTCATGGGATATCTTTGATGCACTGGTCCCTTCATGGGATATCTTTGATGCACTGGTCCCTTCATGGGATATCTTTGATGCACTGGTCCCTTCATGGGATATCTTTGGTGCACTGGTCCCTTCATGGGATATCTGTCCCTTCATGGGATATCTTTGGTGCACTGGTCCCTTCATGGGATATCTGTCCCTTTATGGGATATCTTTTGTGCACTGGTCCCTTCATGGGATATCTGTCCCTTCATGGGATATCTTTCGTGCACTGGTCCCTTCATGGGATATCTGTCCCTTCATGGGATATCTTTTGTGCACTGGTCCCTTCATGGGATATCTTTTGTGCACTGGTCCCTTCATGGGATATCTGTCCCTTCATGGGATATCTTTGGTGCACTGGTCCCTTCATGGGATATCTTTGGTGCACTGGATATCTTTGGTGCACTGGTCCCTTCATGGGATATCTTTGGTGCACTGGTCCCTTCATGGGATATCTTTGGTGCACTGGTCCCTTCATGGGATGTCTTTGATGCACTGGTCCCTTCATGGGATGTCTTTGATGCACTGGTCCCTTCATGGGATATCTTTGATGCACTGGTCCCTTCATGGGATATCTGTCCCTTCATGGGATATCTTTGATGCACTGGTCCCTTCATGGGATATCTGTCCCTTCATGGGATATCTTTGATGCACTGGTCCCTTCATGGGATATCTTTGGTGCACTGGTCCTTTCATGGGATATCTGTCCCTTCATGGGATATCTTTGATGCACTGGTCCCTTCATGGAATATCTGTCCCTTCATGGGCTAACCTTGGTGCACTGGTCCCTTCATGGGATATCTTTGATGCACTGGTCCCTTCATGGGATATCTGTCCCTTCATGGGATATCTTTGATGCACTGGTCCCTTCATGGGATATCTGTCCCTTCATGGGATATCTTTGATGCACTGGTCCCTTCATGGGATATCAGTCCCTTCATGGGATATCTTTGGTGCACTGGTCCCTTCATGGGATATCTTTGGTGCACTGGTCCCTTCATGGGATATCTTTGATGCACTGGTCCCTTCATGGGATATCTTTGGTGCGCTGGTCCCTTCATGGGATATCTGTCCCTTCATGGGATATCTATAATGCACTGGTCCCTTCATGGGATATCGGTCCCTTTTAGGGGATATCTTTGGTGCACTGGTCCCTTCATGGGATATCTGTCCCTTTATGGAATATCTTTGGTGCACTGGTCCCTTCATGGGATATCTGTCCCTTCATGGGATATCTTTGGTGCACTGGTCCCTTCATGGGATATCTTTGGTGCACTGGTCCCTTCATGGGATGTCTTTGATGCACTGGTCCCTTCATGGGATATCTTTGATGCAATGGTCCCTTCATGGGATATCTTTGATGCACTAGTCCCTTCATGGGATATCTTGTGTGCACTGGTCCCTTCGTGGGTTATCTATCCCTTTATGGGATATCTTTGGTGCACTGGTCCCTTCATGGGATATCTGTCCCTTTATGGGATATCTTTGGTGGACTGGTCCCTTCATGGGATATCTGTCCCTTCATGGGATATCTTTGGTGCACTGGTCCCTTCATGGGATATCTGTCCCTTCATGGGATATCTTTGGTGCACTGGTCCCTTCATGGGATATCTGTCCCTTCATGGGATATCTTTGGTGCACTGGTCCCTTCATGGGATATCGGTCCCTTTATGAGATATCTTTGGTGCACTGGTCCCTTCATGGGATATCTGTCCCTTCATGGGATATCTTTGATGCACTGGTCCCTTCATGGGATGTCTTTGATGCACTGGTCCCTTCATGAGATATCTTTGATGCACTGGTCCCT
Organism: Lissotriton vulgaris; assembly: GCF_964263255.1. Classification (NCBI taxonomy): domain Eukaryota; kingdom Metazoa; phylum Chordata; class Amphibia; order Caudata; family Salamandridae; genus Lissotriton; species Lissotriton vulgaris. The sequence continues at coordinate 837,313,034 of NC_141698.1, forward strand.
TCATGGGATATCTTTGATGCAATGGTCCCTTCATGGGATATCGTTGGTGCACTGGTCCCTTCATGGGATATCTTTGGTGCACTGGTCCCTTCATGGGATATCGGTCCCTTTATGGGATATCTTTGGTGCACTGGTCCCTTCATGGGATATCTGTCCCTTCATGGGATATCTTTTGTGCACTGGTCCCTTCATGGGATATCTTTTGTGCACTGGTCCCTTCATGGGATATCTGTCCCTTCATGGGATATCTTTGATGCACTGGTCCCTTCATGGGATATCTTTGATGCACTGGTCCCTTCATGGGATATCTTTGATGCACTGGTCCCTTCATGGGATGTCTTTGATGCACTGGTCCCTTCATGAGATATCTTTGATGCACTGGTCCCATCATGGGATATCTTTGATGCAATGGTCCCTTCATGGGATATCGTTGGTGCACTGGTCCCTTCATGGGATATCTCTGGTGCACTGGTCCCTTCATGGGATATCGGTCCCTTTATGGGATATCTTTGGTGCACTGGTCCCTTCATGGGATATCTGTCCCTTCATGGGATATCTTTTGTGCACTGGTCCCTTCATGGGATATCTTTTGTGCACTGGTCCCTTGATGGGATATCTGTCCCTTCATGGGATATCTTTGATGCACTGGTCCCTTCATGGGATATCTTTGATGCACTGGTCCCTTCATGGGATATCTTTGATGCACTGGTCCCTTCATGGGATATCTTTGATGCACTGGTCCCTTCATGGGATATCTTTGATGCACTGGTCCCTTCATGGGATATCTTTGATGCAATGGTCCCTTCAGGGGAAATCTTTGATGCACTGGTCCCTTCATGGGATAACTTTGGTGCACTGGTCCCTTCATGGGATATCTGTCCCTTCATGGGATATCTTTGGTGCACTGGCCCCTTCATGGGATATCGGTCCCTTTATGGGATATCTTTTGTGCACTGGTCCCTTCATGGGATATCTTTGATGCACTGGTCCCTTCATGGGATATCTGTCCCTTCATGGGATATCTTTGATGCACTGGTCCCTTCATGGGATATCTTTGATGCACTGGTCCCTTCATGGGATATCTTTGATGCACTGGTCCCTTCATGGGATATCTTTGATGCACTGGTCACTTCATGGGATATCATTTATGCACTGGTCCCTTCATGGGATATCTTTGATGCACTGGTCCCTTCATGGGATATCTTTGATGCACTGGTCCCTTCATGGGATATCTTTGATGCACTGGTCCCTTCATGGGATATCTTTGATGCACTGGTCCCTTCATGGGATATCATTTATGCACTGGTCCCTTCATGGGATATCTTTGGTGAACTGGTCCCTTCATGGGATATCTGTCCCTTCATGGGATATTTTTGATGCACTGGTCCCTTCATGGGATATCTGTCCCTTCATGGGATATCTTTGATGCACTGGTCCCTTCATGGGATATCTTTGATGCACTGGTCCCTTCATGGGATATCTGTCCCTTCATGGGATATCTTTGGTGCATGGTCCGTTCATGGGATATCTTTGGTGCACTGGTCCCTTATTGGGATATCTGTCCCTTCACTGGATATCTTTGGTGCACTGGTCCCTTCATGGGATATCTTTGGTGCACTGGTCCCTTCATGGGATATCTTTGGTGCACTGGTCCCTTCATGGGATATCTTTGATGCACTGGTCCCTTCATGGGATATCTTTGATGCACTGGTCCCTTCATGGGATATCTTTGGTGCACTGGTCCCTTCATGGGATATCTGTCCCTTCATGGGATATCTTTGGTGCACTGGTCCCTTCATGGGATATCTGTCCCTTTATGGGATATCTTTTGTGCACTGGTCCCTTCATGGGATATCTGTCCCTTCATGGGATATCTTTCGTGCACTGGTCCGTTCATGGGATATCTGTCCCTTCATGGGATATCTTTTGTGCACTGGTCCCTTCATGGGATATCTGTCCCTTCATGGGATATCTTTGGTGCACTGGTCCCTTCATGGGATATCTTTGATGCACTGGTCCCTTCATGGGATGTCTTTGATGCACTGGTCCCTTCATGGGATATCTTTGATGCAATGGTCCCTTCATGGGATATCTTTGATGCACTGGTCCCTTCATGGGATATCTTTTGTGCACTGGTCCCTTCATGGGATATCTTTGATGCACTGGTCCCTTCATGGGATATCTGTCCCTTTATGGGATATCTTTGATGCACTGGTCCCTTCATGGGATATCTTTGGTGCACTGGTCCTTTCATGGGATATCTGTCCCTTCATGGGATATCTTTGATGCACTGGTCCCTTCATGGAATATCTGTCCCTTCATGGGCTAACCTTGGTGCACTGGTCCCTTCATGGGATATCAGTCCCTTCAAAGGGATATCTTTGGTGCACTGGTCCCTTCATGGGATATCTTTGATGCACTGGTCCCTTCATGGGATATCTTTGATGCACTGGTCCCTTCATGGGATATCTTTGATGCACTGGTCCCTTCATGGGATATCTTTGGTGCACTGGTCCCTTCATGGGATATCTTTGGTGAACTGGTCCCTTCATGGGATATCTGTCCCTTCATGGGATATTTTTGATGCACTGGTCCCTTCATGGGATATCTGTCCCTTCATGGGATATCTTTGGTGCACTGGTCCCTTCATGGGATATCGGTCCCTTTATGGGTTATCTTTGGTGCACTGGTCCCTTCATGGGATATCTGTCCCTTTATGGGTTATCTTTGGTGCACTGGTCCCTTCATGGGATATCTGTCCCTTCATGGGATATCTTTTGTGCACTGGTCCCTTCATGGGATATCTTTTGTGCACTGGTCCCTTCATGGGATATCTGTCCCTTCATGGGATATCTTTGATGCACTGGTCCCTTCATGGGATATCTTTGATGCACTGGTCCCTTCATGGGATATCTTTGATGCACTGGTCCCTTCATGGGATATCTTTGATGCACTGGTCCCTTCATGGGATATCATTGATGCACTGGTCCCTTCATGGGATATCTTTGGTGAACTGGTCCCTTCATGGGATATCTGTCCCTTCATGGGATATCTTTGATGCACTGGTCCCTTCATGGGATCTGTCCCTTCATGGGATATCTTTGATGCACTGGTCCCTTCATGGGATATCTTTGATGCACTGGTCCCTTCATGGGATATCTTTGATGCACTGGTCCCTTCATGGGATATCTTTGATGCACTGGTCCCTTCATGGGATATCTGTCCCTTCATGGGATATCTTTGGTGCATGGTCCGTTCATGGGATATCTTTGGTGCACTGGTCCCTTATTGGGATATCTGTCCCTTCATGGGATATCTTTGGTGCACTGGTCCCTTCATGGGATATCTTTGGTGCACTGGTCCCTTCATGGGATATCTTTGGTGCACTGGTCCCTTCATGGGATATCTTTGGTGCACTGGTCCCTTCATAGATATCTTTGGTGCACTGGTCCCTTGATGGGATGTCTTTGATGCACTGGTCCCTTCATGGGATGTCATTGATGCACTGGTCCCTTCATGGGTTATCTTTGATGCACTGGTCCCTTCATGGGATATCTGTCCCTTCATGGGAGATCTTTGATGCACTGGTCCCTTCATGGGATATCTGTCCCTTTATGGGATATCTTTTGTGCACTGGTCCCTTCATGGGATATCTTTTGTGCACTGGTCCCTTCATGGGATATCCGTCCCTTCATGGGATATCTTTGGTGCACTGGTCCCTTCATGGGATATCTTTGATGCACTGGTCCCTTCATGGGATTTCTTTGATGCACTGGTCCCTTCATGGGATATCTTTGATGCAATGGTCCCTTCATGGGATATCTTTGATGCACTGGTCCCTTCATGGGATATCTTTTGTGCACTGGTCCCTTCATGGGATATCTTTGATGCACTGGTCCCTTCATGGGATATCTGTCCCTTCATGGGATATCTTTGGTGAACTGGTCCCTTCATGGGATATCTGTCCCTTCATGGGATATCTTTGATGCACTGGTCCCTTCATGGGATCTGTCCCTTCATGGGATATCTTTGATGCACTGGTCCCTTCATGGGATATCTTTGATGCACTGGTCCCTTCATGGGATATCTTTGATGCACTGGTCCCTTCATGGGATATCTTTGGTGCACTGGTCCCTTCATGGGATATCTTTGGTGCACTGGTCCCTTCATGGGATATCTGTCCCTTCATGGGATATCTTTGGTGCATGGTCCGTTCATGGGATATCTTTGGTGCACTGGTCCCTTATTGGGATATCTGTCCCTTCATGGGATATCTTTGGTGCACTGGTCCCTTCATGGGATATCTTTGGTGCACTGGTCCCTTCATGGGATATCTTTGGTGCACTGGTCCCTTCATGGGATATCTTTGGTGCACTGGTCCCTTCATGGGATATCTTTGGTGCACTGGTCCCTTCATGGGATATCTGTCCCTTTATGGGATATCTTTTGTGCACTGGTCCCTTCATGGGATATCTGTCCCTTCATGGGATATCTTTCGTGCACTGGTCCCTTCATGGGATATCTGTCCCTTCATGGGATATCTTTTGTGCACTGGTCCCTTCATGGGATATCTGTCCCTTCATGGGATATCTTTGGTGCACTGGTCCCTTCATGGGATATCTTTGATGCACTGGTCCCTTCATGGGATGTCTTTGATGCACTGGTCCCTTCATGGGATATCTTTGATGCAATGGTCCCTTCATGGGATATCTTTGATGCACTGGTCCCTTCATGGGATATCTTTTGTGCACTGGTCCCTTCATGGGATATCTTTGATGCACTGGTCCCTTCATGGGATATCTGTCCCTTCATGGGATATCTTTGATGCACTGGTCCCTTCATGGGATATCTGTCCCTTCATGGGATATCTTTGATGCACTGGTCCCTTCATGGGATATCTTTGGTGCACTGGTCCTTTCATGGGATATCTGTCCCTTCATGGGATATCTTTGATGCACTGGTCCCTTCATGGAATATCTGTCCCTTCATGGGCTAACCTTGGTGCACTGGTCCCTTCATATGATATCAGTCCCTTCAATGGGATATCCTTGGTGCACTGGTCCCTTCATGGGATATCTTTGATGCACTGGTCCCTTCATGGGATATCCTTGATGCACTGGTCCCTTCATGGGATATCTTTGATGCACTGGTCCCTTCATGGGATATCTTTGGTGCACTGGTCCTTTCATGGGATATCTGTCCCTTAATGGGATATCTTTGATGCACTGGTCCCTTCATGGGATATCTGTCCCTTCATGGGTTATCTTTTGTGCACTGGTCCCTTCATGGGATATCTTTGATGCACTGGTCCCTTCATGGGATATCTGTCCCTTCATGGGATATCTTTGATGCACTGGTCCCTTCATGGGATATCTGTCCCTTAATGGGATATCTTTGATGCACTGGTCCCTTCATGGGATATCTGTCCCTTCATGGGATATCTTTGATGCAATGGTCCCTTCATGGGATATCTTTGATGCACTGGTCCCTTCATGGGATATCTTTGGTGCACTGGTCCCTTCATGGGATATCTTTGGTGCACTGGTCCCTTCATGGGATATCTTTGATGCACTGGTCCCTTCATGGGATATCTTTGGTGCACTGGTCCCTTCATGGGATATCTGTCCCTTCATGGGATATCTTTGATGCACGGTCCCTTCATGGGATATCTGTCCCTTCATGGGATATCTTTGATGCACTGGTCCCTTCATGGGATATCTGTCCCTTCATGGGATATCTTTGATGCACTGGTCCCTTCATGGGATATCTTTGGTGCACTGGTCCTTTCATGGGATATCTGTCCCTTCATGGGATATCTTTGATGCACTGGTCCCTTCATGGAATATCTGTCCCTTCATGGGCTAAACTTGGTGCACTGGTCCCTTCATGGAATATCTTTGATGCACTGGTCCCTTCATGGGATATCTGTCCCTTCATGGGATATCTTTGATGCACTGGTCCCTTCATGGGATATAAGTCCCTTCATGGGATATCTTTGGTGCACTGGTCCCTTCATGGGATATCTTTGGTGCACTGGTCCCTTCATGGGATATCTTTGATGCACTGGTCCCTTCATGGGATGTCTTTGATGCACTGGTCCCTTCATGGGATATCTTTGATGCACTGGTCCCTTCATGGGATATCTTTGATGCACTGGTCCCTTCATGGGATATCTTTGATGCACTGGTCCCTTCATGGGATATCTTTGGTGCGCTGGTCCCTTCATGGGATATCTGTCCCTTCATGGGATATCTATAATGTACTGGTCCCTTCATGGGATATCGGTCCCTTTTAGGGGATATCTTTGGTGCACTGGTCCCTTCATGGGATATCTGTCCCTTTATGGGATATCTTTGGTGCACTGGTCCCTTCATGGGATATCTGTCCCTTCGTGGGATATCTTTGGTGCACTGGTCCCTTCATGGGATATCTTTGGTGCACTGGTCCCTTCATGGGATGTCTTTGATGCCTGGTCCCTTCATTGGATATCTTTGATGCAATGGTCCCTTCATGGGATATCTTTGATGCACTAGTCCCTTCATGGGATATCTTTTGTGCACTGGTCCCTTCATGGGATATCTGTCCCTTTATGGGATATCTTTGGTGCACTGGTCCCTTCATGGGATATCTGTCCCTTCATGGGATATCTTTTGTGCACTGGTCCCTTCATGGGATATCTGTCCCTTCATGGGATATCTTTTGTGCACTGGTCCCTTGATGGGATATCTGTCCCTTCATGGGATATCTTTGGTGCACTGGTCCCTTCATGGGATATCGGTCCCTTTATGGGATATCTTTGGTGCACTGGTCCCTTCATGGGATATCTGTCCCTTCATGGGATATCTTTTGTGCACTGGTCCCTTGATGGGATATCTGTCCCTTCATGGGATATCTTTGATGCACTGGTCCCTTCATGGGATATCTTTGATGCACTGGTCCCTTCATGGGATATCTTTGATGCACTGGTCCCTTCATGGGATATCTTTGGTGCACTGGTCCCTTCATGGGATATCTTTGGTGCACTGGTCCCTTCATGGGATATCTTTGGTGCACTGGTCCCTTCATGGGATATCTGTCCCTTCATGGGATATCTTTGATGCACTGGTCCCTTCATGGGATATCTTTGATGCACTGGTCCCTTCATGGGATATCTTTGATGCACTGGTCCCTTCATGGGATATCTTTGATGCACTGGTCCCTTCATGGGATATCTGTCCCTTCATGGGATATCTTTGGTGCATGGTCCGTTCATGGGATATCTTTGGTGCACTGGTCCCTTATTGGGATATCTGTCCCTTCATGGGATATCTTTGGTGCACTGGTCCCTTCATGGGATATCTTTGGTGCACTGGTCCCTTCATGGGATATCTTTGGTGCACTGGTCCCTTCATGGGATATCTTTGGTGCACTGGTCCCTTCATAGATATCTTTGGTGCACTGGTCCCTTGATGGGATGTCTTTGATGCACTGGTCCCTTCATGGGATGTCATTGATGCACTGGTCCCTTCATGGGATATCTTTGATGCACTGGTCCCTTCATGGGATATCTGTCCCTTCATGGGATATCTTTGATGCACTGGTCCCTTCATGGGATATCTGTCCCTTTATGGGATATCTTTGATGCACTGGTCCCTTCATGGGATGTCTTTGATGCACTGGTCCCTTCATGGGATATCTTTGATGCAATGGTCCCTTCATGGGATATCTTTGATGCACTGGTCCCTTCATGGGATATCTTTTGTGCACTGGTCCCTTCATGGGAAATCTTTAATGCACTGGTCCCTTCATGGGATATCTGTCCCTTCATGGGGTATCTTTGATGCACTGGTCCCTTCATGGGATATCTGTCCCTTCATGGGATATCTTTGATGCATTGGTCCCTTCATGGGATATCTTTGGTGCACTGGTCCTTTCATGGGATATCTGTCCCTTCATGGGATATCTTTTGTGCACTGGTCCCTTCATGGGATATCTGTCCCTTCATGGGATATCTTTGGTGCACTGGTCCCTTCATGAGATATCTTTGATGCACTGGTCCCTTCATGGGATATCTTTAGTGCACTGGTCCCTTCATGGGATATCTTTAGTGCACTGGTCCCTTCATGGGATATCTTTTGTGCACTGGTCCCTTCATGGGATATCTGTCCCTTCATGGGATATCTTTTGTGCACTGGTCCCTTCATGGGATATCTTTTGTGCACTGGTCCCTTCATGGGATATCTGTCCCTTCATGGGATATCTTTGGTGCACTGGTCCCTTCATGGGATATCTTTGATGCACTGGTCCCTTCATGGGATGTCTTTGATGCACTGGTCCCTTCATGGGATATCTTTGATGCAATGGTCCCTTCATGGGATATCTTTGATGCACTGGTCCCTTCATGGGATATCTTGTGTGCACTGGTCCCTTCATGGGATATCTTTGATGCACTGGTCCCTTCATGGGATATCTTTGATGCACTGGTCCCTTCATGGGATATCTTTAGTGCACTGGTCCCTTCATGGGATATCTTTTGTGCACTGGTCCCTTCATGGGATATCTTTTGTGCACTGGTCCCTTCATGGGATATCTGTCCCTTCATGGGATATCTTTTGTGCACTGGTCCCTTCATGGGATATCTGTCCCTTCATGGGATATCTTTGGTGCACTGGTCCCTTCATGGGATATCTTTGATGCACTGGTCCCTTCATGGGATATCTTTGATGCACTGGTCCCTTCATGGGATATCTTTGATGCACTGGTCCCTTCATGGGATATCTTTGATGCAATGGTCCCTTCATGGGATATCTTTGATGCACTGGTCCCTTCATGGGATATCTTTTGTGCACTGGTCCCTTCATGGGATATCTTTGATGCACTGGTCCCTTCATGGGATATCTGTCCCTTCATGGGATATCTTTGATGCACTGGTCCCTTCATGGGATATCTTTGGTGCACTGGTCCTTTCATGGGATATCTGTCCCTTCATGGGATATCTTTGATGCACTGGTCCCTTCATGGAATATCTGTCCCTTCATGGGCTAACCTTGGTGCACTGGTCCCTTCATGGGATATCAGTCCCTTCATGGGATATCTTTGATGCACTGGTCCCTTCATGGGATATCTTTGGTGCACTGGTCCTTTCATGGGATATCTGTCCCTTCATGGGCTAACCTTGGTGCACTGGTCCCTTCATGGGATATCAGTCCCTTCAATGGGATATCTTTGGTGCACTGGTCCCTTCATGGGATATCTTTGATGCACTGGTCCCTTCATGGGATATCTTTGATGCACTGGTCCCTTCATGGGATATCTTTGATGCACTGGTCCCTTCATGGGATATCTTTGATGCACTGGTCCCTTCATGGGATATCTTTGATGCACTGGTCCCTTCATGGGATATCTTTGGTGCACTGGTCCTTTCATGGGATATCTGTCCCTTAATGGGATATCTTTGATGCACTGGTCCCTTCATGGGATATCTGTCCCTTCATGGGATATCTTTTGTGCACTGGTCCCTTCATGGGATATCTTTGATGCACTGGTCCCTTCATGGGATATCTGTCCCTTCATGGTATATTTTTGATGCACTGGTCCCTTCATGGGATATCTGTCCCTTCATGGGATATCTTTGATGCACTGGTCCCTTCATGGGATATCTGTCCCTTCATGGGATATCTTTGATGCAATGGTCCCTTCATGGGATATCTTTGATGCACTGGTCCCTTCATGGGATATCTTTGCACTGGTCCCTTCATGGGATATCTTTGATGCAATGGTCCCTTCATGGGATATCGTTGGTGCACTGGTCCCTTCATGGGATATCTTTTGTGCACTGGTCCCTTCATGGGATATCTGTCCCTTCATGGGATATCTTTGATGCACTGGTCCCTTCATGGGATATAAGTCCCTTCATGGGATATCTTTGGTGCACTGGTCCCTTCATGGGATATCTTTGGTGCACTGGTCCCTTCATGGGATATCTTTGATGCACTGGTCCCTTCATGGGATGTCTTTGATGCACTGGTCCCTTCATGGGATATCTTTGATGCACTGGTCCCTTCATGGGATATCTGTCCCTTCATGGGATATCTTTGATGCACTGGTCCCTTCATGGGATATAAGTCCCTTCATGGGATATCTTTGGTGCACTGGTCCCTTCATGGGATATCTTTGGTGCACTGGTCCCTTCATGGGATATCTTTGATGCACTGGTCCCTTCATGGGATGTCTTTGATGCACTGGTCCCTTCATGGGATATCTTTGATGCACTGGTCCCTTCATGGGATATCTTTGATGCACTGGTCCCTTCATGGGATATCTTTGATGCACTGGTCCCTTCATGGGATATCTTTGATGCACTGGTCCCTTCATGGGATATCTTTGGTGCGCTGGTCCCTTCATGGGATATCTGTCCCTTCATGGGATATCTATAATGCACTGGTCCCTTCATGGGATATCGGTCCCTTTTAGGGGATATCTTTGGTGCACTGGTCCCTTCATGGGATATCTGTCCCTTTATGGGATATCTTTGGTGCACTGGTCCCTTCATGGGATATCTGTCCCTTCGTGGGATATCTTTGGTGCACTGGTCCCTTCATGGGATATCTTTGGTGCACTGGTCCCTTCATGGGATGTCTTTGATGCCTGGTCCCTTCATTGGATATCTTTGATGCAATGGTCCCTTCATGGGATATCTTTGATGCACTAGTCCCTTCATGGGATATCTTTTGTGCACTGGTCCCTTCATGGGATATCTGTCCCTTTATGGGATATCTTTGGTGCACTGGTCCCTTCATGGGATATCTGTCCCTTCATGGGATATCTTTTGTGCACTGGTCCCTTCATGGGATATCTGTCCCTTCATGGGATATCTTTTGTGCACTGGTCCCTTGATGGGATATCTGTCCCTTCATGGGATATCTTTGGTGCACTGGTCCCTTCATGGGATATCGGTCCCTTTATGGGATATCTTTGGTGCACTGGTCCCTTCATGGGATATCTGTCCCTTCATGGGATATCTTTTGTGCACTGGTCCCTTGATGGGATATCTGTCCCTTCATGGGATATCTTTGATGCACTGGTCCCTTCATGGGATATCTTTGATGCACTGGTCCCTTCATGGGATATTTTTGATGCACTGGTCCCTTCATGGGATATCTTTGATGCACTGGTCCCTTCATGGGATATCTTTGGTGCACTGGTCCCTTCATGGGATATCTTTGGTGCACTGGTCCCTTCATGGGATATCTTTGGTGCACTGGTCCCTTCATGGGATATCTGTCCCTTCATGGGATATCTTTGGTGCACTGGTCCCTTCATGGGATATCGGTCCCTTTATGGGTTATCTTTGGTGCACTGGTCCCTTCATTGAATATCTGTCCCTTCATGGGATATCTTTTGTGCACTGGTCCCTTCATGGGATATCTTTTGTGCACTGGTCCCTTCATGGGATATCTGTCCCTTCATGGGATATCTTTGATGCACTGGTCCCTTCATGGGATATCTTTGATGCACTGGTCCCTTCATGGGATATCTTTGATGCACTGGTCCCTTCATGGGATATCTTTGGTGCACTGGTCCCTTCATGGGATATCTTTGGTGAACTGGTCCCTTCATGGGATATCTGTCCCTTCATGGGATATTTTTGATGCACTGGTCCCTTCATGGGATATCTGTCCCTTCATGGGATATCTTTGGTGCACTGGTCCCTTCATGGGATATCGGTCCCTTTATGGGTTATCTTTGGTGCACTGGTCCCTTCATGGGATATCTGTCCCTTTATGGGTTATCTTTGGTGCACTGGTCCCTTCATGGGATATCTGTCCCTTCATGGGATATCTTTTGTGCACTGGTCCCTTCATGGGATATCTTTTGTGCACTGGTCCCTTCATGGGATATCTGTCCCTTCATGGGATATCTTTGATGCACTGGTCCCTTCATGGGATATCTTTGATGCACTGGTCCCTTCATGGGATATCTTTGATGCACTGGTCCCTTCATGGGATATCTTTGATGCACTGGTCCCTTCATGGGATATCATTGATGCACTGGTCCCTTCATGGGATATCTTTGGTGAACTGGTCCCTTCATGGGATATCTGTCCCTTCATGGGATATCTTTGATGCACTGGTCCCTTCATGGGATCTGTCCCTTCATGGGATATCTTTGATGCACTGGTCCCTTCATGGGATATCTTTGATGCACTGGTCCCTTCATGGGATATCTTTGATGCACTGGTCCCTTCATGGGATATCTTTGATGCACTGGTCCCTTCATGGGATATCTTTGATGCACTGGTCCCTTCATGGGATATCTGTCCCTTCATGGGATATCTTTGGTGCATGGTCCGTTCATGGGATATCTTTGGTGCACTGGTCCCTTATTGGGATATCTGTCCCTTCATGGGATATCTTTGGTGCACTGGTCCCTTCATGGGATATCTTTGGTGCACTGGTCCCTTCATGGGATATCTTTGGTGCACTGGTCCCTTCATGGGATATCTTTGGTGCACTGGTCCCTTCATAGATATCTTTGGTGCACTGGTCCCTTGATGGGATGTCTTTGATGCACTGGTCCCTTCATGGGATGTCATTGATGCACTGGTCCCTTCATGGGATATCTTTGATGCACTGGTCCCTTCATGGGATATCTGTCCCTTCATGGGAGATCTTTGATGCACTGGTCCCTTCATGGGATATCTGTCCCTTTATGGGATATCTTTTGTGCACTGGTCCCTTCATGGGATATCTTTTGTGCACTGGTCCCTTCATGGGATATCCGTCCCTTCATGGGATATCTTTGGTGCACTGGTCCCTTCATGGGATATCTTTGATGCACTGGTCCCTTCATGGGATGTCTTTGATGCACTGGTCCCTTCATGGGATATCTTTGATGCAATGGTCCCTTCATGGGATATCTTTGATGCACTGGTCCCTTCATGGGATATCTTTTGTGCACTGGTCCCTTCATGGGATATCTTTGATGCACTGGTCCCTTCATGGGATATCTGTCCCTTCATGGGATATCTTTGGTGAACTGGTCCCTTCATGGGATATCTGTCCCTTCATGGGATATCTTTGATGCACTGGTCCCTTCATGGGATCTGTCCCTTCATGGGATATCTTTGATGCACTGGTCCCTTCATGGGATATCTTTGATGCACTGGTCCCTTCATGGGATATCTTTGATGCACTGGTCCCTTCATGGGATATCTTTGGTGCACTGGTCCCTTCATGGGATATCTTTGGTGCACTGGTCCCTTCATGGGATATCTGTCCCTTCATGGGATATCTTTGGTGCATGGTCCGTTCATGGGATATCTTTGGTGCACTGGTCCCTTATTGGGATATCTGTCCCTTCATGGGATATCTTTGGTGCACTGGTCCCTTCATGGGATATCTTTGGTGCACTGGTCCCTTCATGGGATATCTTTGGTGCACTGGTCCCTTCATGGGATATCTTTGGTGCACTGGTCCCTTCATGGGATATCTTTGGTGCACTGGTCCCTTCATGGGATATCTGTCCCTTTATGGGATATCTTTTGTGCACTGGTCCCTTCATGGGATATCTGTCCCTTCATGGGATATCTTTCGTGCACTGGTCCCTTCATGGGATATCTGTCCCTTCATGGGATATCTTTTGTGCACTGGTCCCTTCATGGGATATCTGTCCCTTCATGGGATATCTTTGGTGCACTGGTCCCTTCATGGGATATCTTTGATGCACTGGTCCCTTCATGGGATGTCTTTGATGCACTGGTCCCTTCATGGGATATCTTTGATGCAATGGTCCCTTCATGGGATATCTTTGATGCACTGGTCCCTTCATGGGATATCTTTTGTGCACTGGTCCCTTCATGGGATATCTTTGATGCACTGGTCCCTTCATGGGATATCTGTCCCTTCATGGGATATCTTTGATGCACTGGTCCCTTCATGGGATATCTGTCCCTTCATGGGATATCTTTGATGCACTGGTCCCTTCATGGGATATCTTTGGTGCACTGGTCCTTTCATGGGATATCTGTCCCTTCATGGGATATCTTTGATGCACTGGTCCCTTCATGGAATATCTGTCCCTTCATGGGCTAACCTTGGTGCACTGGTCCCTTCATATGATATCAGTCCCTTCAATGGGATATCCTTGGTGCACTGGTCCCTTCATGGGATATCTTTGATGCACTGGTCCCTTCATGGGATATCTTTGATGCACTGGTCCCTTCATGGGATATCTTTGATGCACTGGTCCCTTCATGGGATATCTTTGGTGCACTGGTCCTTTCATGGGATATCTGTCCCTTAATGGGATATCTTTGATGCACTGGTCCCTTCATGGGATATCTGTCCCTTCATGGGTTATCTTTTGTGCACTGGTCCCTTCATGGGATATCTTTGATGCACTGGTCCCTTCATGGGATATCTGTCCCTTCATGGGATATCTTTGATGCACTGGTCCCTTCATGGGATATCTGTCCCTTAATGGGATATCTTTGATGCACTGGTCCCTTCATGGGATATCTGTCCCTTCATGGGATATCTTTGATGCAATGGTCCCTTCATGGGATATCTTTGATGCACTGGTCCCTTCATGGGATATCTTTGGTGCACTGGTCCCTTCATGGGATATCTTTGGTGCACTGGTCCCTTCATGGGATATCTTTGATGCACTGGTCCCTTCATGGGATATCTTTGGTGCACTGGTCCCTTCATGGGATATCTGTCCCTTCATGGGATATCTTTGATGCACGGTCCCTTCATGGGATATCTGTCCCTTCATGGGATATCTTTGATGCACTGGTCCCTTCATGGGATATCTGTCCCTTCATGGGATATCTTTGATGCACTGGTCCCTTCATGGGATATCTTTGGTGCACTGGTCCTTTCATGGGATATCTGTCCCTTCATGGGATATCTTTGATGCACTGGTCCCTTCATGGAATATCTGTCCCTTCATGGGCTAAACTTGGTGCACTGGTCCCTTCATGGAATATCTTTGATGCACTGGTCCCTTCATGGGATATCTGTCCCTTCATGGGATATCTTTGATGCACTGGTCCCTTCATGGGATATAAGTCCCTTCATGGGATATCTTTGGTGCACTGGTCCCTTCATGGGATATCTTTGGTGCACTGGTCCCTTCATGGGATATCTTTGATGCACTGGTCCCTTCATGGGATGTCTTTGATGCACTGGTCCCTTCATGGGATATCTTTGATGCACTGGTCCCTTCATGGGATATCTTTGATGCACTGGTCCCTTCATGGGATATCTTTGATGCACTGGTCCCTTCATGGGATATCTTTGGTGCGCTGGTCCCTTCATGGGATATCTGTCCCTTCATGGGATATCTATAATGTACTGGTCCCTTCATGGGATATCGGTCCCTTTTAGGGGATATCTTTGGTGCACTGGTCCCTTCATGGGATATCTGTCCCTTTATGGGATATCTTTGGTGCACTGGTCCCTTCATGGGATATCTGTCCCTTCGTGGGATATCTTTGGTGCACTGGTCCCTTCATGGGATATCTTTGGTGCACTGGTCCCTTCATGGGATGTCTTTGATGCCTGGTCCCTTCATTGGATATCTTTGATGCAATGGTCCCTTCATGGGATATCTTTGATGCACTAGTCCCTTCATGGGATATCTTTTGTGCACTGGTCCCTTCATGGGATATCTGTCCCTTTATGGGATATCTTTGGTGCACTGGTCCCTTCATGGGATATCTGTCCCTTCATGGGATATCTTTTGTGCACTGGTCCCTTCATGGGATATCTGTCCCTTCATGGGATATCTTTTGTGCACTGGTCCCTTGATGGGATATCTGTCCCTTCATGGGATATCTTTGGTGCACTGGTCCCTTCATGGGATATCGGTCCCTTTATGGGATATCTTTGGTGCACTGGTCCCTTCATGGGATATCTGTCCCTTCATGGGATATCTTTTGTGCACTGGTCCCTTGATGGGATATCTGTCCCTTCATGGGATATCTTTGATGCACTGGTCCCTTCATGGGATATCTTTGATGCACTGGTCCCTTCATGGGATATCTTTGATGCACTGGTCCCTTCATGGGATATCTTTGGTGCACTGGTCCCTTCATGGGATATCTTTGGTGCACTGGTCCCTTCATGGGATATCTTTGGTGCACTGGTCCCTTCATGGGATATCTGTCCCTTCATGGGATATCTTTGGTGCACTGGTCCCTTCATGGGATATCGGTCCCTTTATGGGTTATCTTTGGTGCACTGGTCCCTTCATTGAATATCTGTCCCTTCATGGGATATCTTTTGTGCACTGGTCCCTTCATGGGATATCTTTTGTGCACTGGTCCCTTCATGGGATATCTGTCCCTTCATGGGATATCTTTGATGCACTGGTCCCTTCATGGGATATCTTTGATGCACTGGTCCCTTCATGGGATATCTTTGGTGCACTGGTCCCTTCATGGGATATCTTTGGTGAACTGGTCCCTTCATGGGATATCTGTCCCTTCATGGGATATTTTTGATGCACTGGTCCCTTCATGGGATATCTGTCCCTTCATGGGATATCTTTGGTGCACTGGTCCCTTCATGGGATATCGGTCCCTTTATGGGTTATCTTTGGTGCACTGGTCCCTTCATGGGATATCTGTCCCTTTATGGGTTATCTTTGGTGCACTGGTCCCTTCATGGGATATCTGTCCCTTCATGGGATATCTTTTGTGCACTGGTCCCTTCATGGGATATCTTTTGTGCACTGGTCCCTTCATGGGATATCTGTCCCTTCATGGGATATCTTTGATGCACTGGTCCCTTCATGGGATATCTTTGATGCACTGGTCCCTTCATGGGATATCTTTGATGCACTGGTCCCTTCATGGGATATCTTTGATGCACTGGTCCCTTCATGGGATATCATTGATGCACTGGTCCCTTCATGAGATATCTTTGGTGAACTGGTCCCTTCATGGGATATCTGTCCCTTCATGGGATATCTTTGATGCACTGGTCCCTTCATGGGATCTGTCCCTTCATGGGATATCTTTGATGCACTGGTCCCTTCATGGGATATCTTTGATGCACTGGTCCCTTCATGGGATATCTTTGATGCACTGGTCCCTTCATGGGATATCTGTCCCTTCATGGGATATCTTTGGTGCATGGTCCGTTCATGGGATATCTTTGGTGCACTGGTCCCTTATTGGGATATCTGTCCCTTCATGGGATATCTTTGGTGCACTGGTCCCTTCATGGGATATCTTTGGTGCACTGGTCCCTTCATGGGATATCTTTGGTGCACTGGTCCCTTCATGGGATATCTTTGGTGCACTGGTCCCTTCATAGATATCTTTGGTGCACTGGTCCCTTGATGGGATGTCTTTGATGCACTGGTCCCTTCATGGGATGTCATTGATGCACTGGTCCCTTCATGGGATATCTTTGATGCACTGGTCCCTTCATGGGATATCTGTCCTTTCATGGGATATCTTTGATGCACTGGTCCCTTCATGGGATATCTGTCCCTTTATGGGATATCTTTGATGCACTGGTCCCTTCATGGGATGTCTTTGATGCACTGGTCCCTTCATGGGATATCTTTGATGCAATGGTCCCTTCATGGGATATCTTTGATGCACTGGTCCCTTCATGGGATATCTTTTGTGCACTGGTCCCTTCATGGGAAATCTTTAATGCACTGGTCCCTTCATGGGATATCTGTCCCTTCATGGGATATCTTTGATGCACTGGTCCCTTCATGGGATATCTGTCCCTTCATGGGATATCTTTGATGCACTGGTCCCTTCATGGGATATCTTTGGTGCACTGGTCCTTTCATGGGATATCTGTCCCTTCATGGGATATCTTTTGTGCACTGGTCCCTTCATGGGATGTCTGTCCCTTCATGGGATATCTTTGGTGCACTGGTCCCTTCATGAGATATCTTTGATGCACTGGTCCCTTCATGGGATATCTTTAGTGCACTGGTCCCTTCATGGGATATCTTTAGTGCACTGGTCCCTTCATGGGATATCTTTTGTGCACTGGTCCCTTCATGGGATATCTGTCCCTTCATGGGATATCTTTTGTGCACTGGTCCCTTCATGGGATATCTTTTGTGCACTGGTCCCTTCATGGGATATCTGTCCCTTCATGGGATATCTTTGGTGCACTGGTCCCTTCATGGGATATCTTTGATGCACTGGTCCCTTCATGGGATGTCTTTGATGCACTGGTCCCTTCATGGGATATCTTTGATGCAATGGTCCCTTCATGGGATATCTTTGATGCACTGGTCCCTTCATGGGATATCTTGTGTGCACTGGTCCCTTCATGGGATATCTTTGATGCACTGGTCCCTTCATGGGATATCTTTGATGCACTGGTCCCTTCATGGGATATCTTTAGTGCACTGGTCCCTTCATGGGATATCTTTAGTGCACTGGTCCCTTCATGGGATATCTTTTGTGCACTGGTCCCTTCATGGGATATCTGTCCCTTCATGGGATATCTTTTGTGCACTGGTCCCTTCATGGGATATCTTTTGTGCACTGGTCCCTTCATGGGATATCTGTCCCTTCATGGGATATCTTTGGTGCACTGGTCCCTTCATGGGATATCTTTGATGCACTGGTCCCTTCATGGGATATCTTTGATGCACTGGTCCCTTCATGGGATGTCTTTGATGCACTGGTCCCTTCATGGGATATCTTTGATGCAATGGTCCCTTCATGGGATATCTTTGATGCACTGGTCCCTTCATGGGATATCTTTTGTGCACTGGTCCCTTCATGGGATATCTTTGATGCACTGGTCCCTTCATGGGATATCTGTCCCTTCATGGGATATCTTTGATGCACTGGTCCCTTCATGGGATATCTTTGGTGCACTGGTCCTTTCATGGGATATCTGTCCCTTCATGGGATATCTTTGATGCACTGGTCCCTTCATGGAATATCTGTCCCTTCATGGGCTAACCTTGGTGCACTGGTCCCTTCATGGGATATCAGTCCCTTCATGGGATATCTTTGATGCACTGGTCCCTTCATGGGATATCTTTGGTGCACTGGTCCTTTCATGGGATATCTGTCCCTTCATGGGCTAACCTTGGTGCACTGGTCCCTTCATGGGATATCAGTCCCTTCAATGGGATATCTTTGGTGCACTGGTCCCTTCATGGGATATCTTTGATGCACTGGTCCCTTCATGGGATATCTTTGATGCACTGGTCCCTTCATGGGATATCTTTGATGCACTGGTCCCTTCATGGGATATCTTTGATGCACTGGTCCCTTCATGGGATATCTTTGATGCACTGGTCCCTTCATGGGATATCTTTGGTGCACTGGTCCTTTCATGGGATATCTGTCCCTTAATGGGATATCTTTGATGCACTGGTCCCTTCATGGGATATCTGTCCCTTCATGTGATATCTTTTGTGCACTGGTCCCTTCATGGGATATCTTTGATGCACTGGTCCCTTCATGGGATATCTGTCCCTTCATGGTATATTTTTGATGCACTGGTCCCTTCATGGGATATCTGTCCCTTCATGGGATATCTTTGATGCACTGGTCCCTTCATGGGATATCTGTCCCTTCATGGGATATCTTTGATGCAATGGTCCCTTCATGGGATATCTTTGATGCACTGGTCCCTTCATGGGATATCTTTGCACTGGTCCCTTCATGGGATATCTTTGATGCAATGGTCCCTTCATGGGATATCGTTGGTGCACTGGTCCCTTCATGGGATATCTTTTGTGCACTGGTCCCTTCATGGGATATCGGTCCCTTTATGGGATATCTTTGGTGCACTGGTCCCTTCATGGGATATCTGTCCCTTCATGGGATATCTTTTGTGCACTGGTCCCTTCATGGGATATCTTTTGTGCACTGGTCCCTTCATGGGATATCTTTGATGCACTGGTCCCTTCATGGGATATCTTTGATGCACTGGTCACTTCATGGGATATCATTTATGCACTGGTCCCTTCATGGGATATCTTTGGTGAACTGGTCCCTTCATGGGATATATGTCCCTTCATGGGATATTTTTGATGCACTGGTCCCTTCATGGGATATCTGTCCCTTCATGGGATATCTTTGGTGCACTGGTCCCTTCATGGGATATCGGTCCCTTTATGGGTTATCTTTGGTGCACTGGTCCCTTCATGGGATATCTGTCCCTTTATGGGTTATCTTTGGTGCACTGGTCCCTTCATGGGATATCTGTCCCTTCATGGGATATCTTTTGTGCACTGGTCCCTTCATGGGATATCTTTTGTGCACTGGTCCCTTCATGGGATATCTGTCCCTTCATGGGATATCTTTGATGCACTGGTCCCTTCATGGGATATCTTTGATGCACTGGTCCCTTCATGGGATATCTTTGATGCACTGGTCCCTTCATGGGATATATTTGATGCACTGGTCCCTTCATGGGATATCATTGATGCACTGGTCCCTTCATGGGATATCTTTGGTGAACTGGTCCCTTCATGGGATATCTGTCCCTTCATGGGATATCTTTGATGCACTGGTCCCTTCATGGGATCTGTCCCTTCATGGGATATCTTTGATGAACTGGTCCCTTCATGGGATATCTTTGATGCACTGGTCCCTTCATGGGATATCTTTGATGCACTGGTCCCTTCATGGGATATCTTTGATGCACTGGTCCCTTCATGGGATATCTGTCCCTTCATGGGATATCTTTGGTGCATGGTCCGTTCATGGGATATCTTTGGTGCACTGGTCCCTTATTGGGATATCTGTCCCTTCATGGGATATCTTTGGTGCACTGGTCCCTTCATGGGATATCTTTGGTGCACTGGTCCCTTCATGGGATATCTTTGGTGCACTGGTCCCTTCATGGGATATCTTTGGTGCACTGGTCCCTTCATAGATATCTTTGGTGCACTGGTCCCTTGATGGGATGTCTTTGATGCACTGGTCCCTTCATGGGATGTCATTGATGCACTGGTCCCTTCATGGGATATCTTTGATGCACTGGTCCCTTCATGGGATATCTGTCCCTTCATGGGATATCTTTGATGCACTGGTCCCTTCATGGGATATCTGTCCCTTTATGGGATATCTTTTGTGCACTGGTCCCTTCATGGGATATCTTTTGTGCACTGGTCCCTTCATGGGATATCCGTCCCTTCATGGGATATCTTTGGTGCACTGGTCCCTTCATGGGATATCTTTGATGCACTGGTCCCTTCATGGGATGTCTTTGATGCACTGGTCCCTTCATGGGATATCTTTGATGCAATGGTCCCTTCATGGGATATCTTTGATGCACTGGTCCCTTCATGGGATATCTTTTGTGCACTGGTCCCTTCATGGGAAATCTTTAATGCACTGGTCCCTTCATGGGATATCTGTCCCTTCATGGGATATCTTTGATGCACTGGTCCCTTCATGGGATATCTGTCCCTTCATGGGATATCTTTGATGCACTGGTCCCTTCATGGGATATCTTTGGTGCACTGGTCCTTTCATGGGATATCTGTCCCTTCATGGGATATCTTTTGTGCACTGGTCCCTTCATGGGATATCTGTCCCTTCATGGGATATCTTTGGTGCACTGGTCCCTTCATGAGATATCTTTGATGCACTGGTCCCTTCATGGGATATCTTTAGTGCACTGGTCCCTTCATGGGATATCTTTAGTGCACTGGTCCCTTCATGGGATATCTTTTGTGCACTGGTCCCTTCATGGGATATCTGTCCCTTCATGGGATATCTTTTGTGCACTGGTCCCTTCATGGGATATCTTTTGTGCACTGGTCCCTTCATGGGATATCTGTCCCTTCATGGGATATCTTTGGTGCACTGGTCCCTTCATGGGATATCTTTGATGCACTGGTCCCTTCATGGGATGTCTTTGATGCACTGGTCCCTTCATGGGATATCTTTGATGCAATGGTCCCTTCATGGGATATCTTTGATGCACTGGTCCCTTCATGGGATATCTTGTGTGCACTGGTCCCTTCATGGGATATCTTTGATGCACTGGTCCCTTCATGGGATATCTTTGATGCACTGGTCCCTTCATGGGATATCTTTAGTGCACTGGTCCCTTCATGGGATATCTTTAGTGCACTGGTCCCTTCATGGGATATCTTTTGTGCACTGGTCCCTTCATGGGATATCTGTCCCTTCATGGGATATCTTTTGTGCACTGGTCCCTTCATGGGATATCTGTCCCTTCATGGGATATCTTTGGTGCACTGGTCCCTTCATGGGATATCTTTGATGCACTGGTCCCTTCATGGGATATCTTTGATGCACTGGTCCCTTCATGGGATGTCTTTGATGCACTGGTCCCTTCATGGGGTATCTTTGATGCAATGGTCCCTTCATGGGATATCTTTGATGCACTGGTCCCTTCATGGGATATCTTGTGTGCACTGGTCCCTTCATGGGATATCTTTGATGCACTGGTCCCTTCATGGGATATCTGTCCCTTCATGGGATATCTTTGATGCACTGGTCCCTTCATGGGATATCTGTCCCTTCATGGGATATCTTTGATGCACTGGTCCCTTCTTGGGATATCTTTGGTGCACTGGTCCTTTCATGCGATATCTGTCCCTTCATGGGATATCTTTGATGCACTGGTCCCTTCATGGAATATCTGTCCCTTCATGGGCTAACCTTGGTGCACTGGTCCATTCATGGGATATCAGTCCCTTCATGGGATATCTTTGATGCACTGGTCCCTTCATGGGATATCTTTGGTGCACTGGTCCTTTCATGGGATATCTGTCCCTTCATGGGATATCTTTGATGCACTGGTCCCTTCATGGAATATCTGTCCCTTCATGGGCTAACCTTGGTGCACTGGTCCCTTCATGGGATATCAGTCCCTTCAATGGGATATCATTGGTGCACTGGTCCCTTCATAGGATATCTTTGATGCACTGGTCCCTTCATGGGATATCTTTGATGCACTGGTCCCTTCATGGGATATCTTTGATGCACTGGTCCCTTCATGGGATATCTTTGGTGCACTGGTCCTTTCATGGGATATCTGTCCCTTAATGGGATATCTTTGATGCACTGGTCCCTTCATGGGATATCTGTCCCTTCATGGGATATCTTTTGTGCACTGGTCCCTTCATGGGATATCTTTGATGCACTGGTCCCTTCATGGGATATCTGTCCCTTCATGGGATATCTTTGATGCACTGGTCCCTTCATGGGATATCTGTCCCTTCATGGGATATCTTTGATGCACTGGTCCCTTCATGGGATATCTGTCCCTTCATGGGATATCTTTGATGCAATGGTCCCTTCATGGGATATCTTTGATGCACTGGTCCCTTCATGGGATATCTTTGATGTACTGGTCCCTTCATGGGATATCTTTGGTGCACTGGTCCCTTCATGGGATATCTTTGATGCACTGGTCCCTTCATGGGATATCTTTGGTGCACTGGTCCTTTCATGGGATATCTGTCCCTTCATGGGATATCTTTGATGCACTGGTCCCTTCATGGGATATCTGTCCCTTCATGGGATATCTTTTGTGCACTGGTCCCTTCATGGGATATCTTTGGTGCACTGGTCCCTTCATGGGATATCGATCCCTTTATGAGATATCTTTAATGCACTGGTCCCTTCATGGGATATCTGTCCCTTCATGGGATATCTTTTGTGCACTGGTCCCTTCATGGGATATCTTTGATGCACTGGTCCCTTCATAGGATATCTTTGATGCACTGGTCCCTTCATGGGACATCTTTGATGCACTGGTCCCTTCATGGGATATCTTTGATGCACTGGTCCCTTCATGGGATATCTTTGATGCACTGGTCCCTTCATGGGATATCTTTGATGCAATGGTCCCTTCATGGGATATCTTTGGTGCACTGGTCCCTTCATGGGATATCTGTCCCTTCATGGGATATCTTTGGTGCACTGGTCCCTTCATGGGATATCTGTCCCTTTATGGGTTATCTTTGGTGCACTGGTCCCTTCATGGGATATCTGTCCCTTCATGGGATATCTTTTGTGCACTGGTCCCTTCATGGGATATCTTTTGTGCACTGGTCCCTTCATGGGATATCTGTCCCTTCATGGGATATCTTTGATGCACTGGTCCCTTCATGGGATATCTTTGATGCACTGGTCCCTTCATGGGATATCTTTGATGCACTGGTCCCTTCATGGGATATCTTTGATGCACTGGTCCCTTCATGGGATATCTTTGATGCACTGGTCCCTTCATGGGATATCATTGATGCACTGGTCCCTTCATGGGATATCTTTGGTGAACTGGTCCCTTCATGGGATATCTGTCCCTTCATGGGATATCTTTGATGCACTGGTCCCTTCATGGGATCTGTCCCTTCATGGGATATCTTTGATGCACTGGTCCCTTCATGGGATATTTTTGATGCACTGGTCCCTTCATGGGATATCTTTGATGCACTGGTCCCTTCATGGGATATCTTTGATGCACTGGTCCCTTCATGGGATATCTGTCCCTTCATGGGATATCTTTGGTGCATGGTCCGTTCATGGGATATCTTTGGTGCACTGGTCCCTTATTGGGATATCTGTCCCTTCATGGGATATCTTTGGTGCACTGGTCCCTTCATGGGATATCTTTGGTGCACTGGTCCCTTCATGGGATATCTTTGGTGCACTGGTCCCTTCATGGGATATCTTTGGTGCACTGGTCCCTTCATGGATATCTTTGGTGCACTGGTCCCTTGATGGGATGTCTTTGATGCACTGGTCCCTTCATGGGATGTCATTGATGCACTGGTCCCTTCATGGGATATCTTTGATGCACTGGTCCCTTCATGGGATATCTGTCCCTTCATGGGATATCTTTGATGCACTTGTCCCTTCATGGGATATCTGTCCCTTTATGGGATATCTTTTGTGCACTGATCCCTTCATGGGATATCTTTTGTGCACTGGTCCCTTCATGGGATATCCGTCCCTTCATGGGATATCTTTGGTGCACTGGTCCCTTCATGGGATATCTTTGATGCACTGGTCCCTTCATGGGATGTCTTTGATGCACTGGTCCCTTCATGGGATATCTTTGATGCAATGGTCCCTTCATGGGATATCTTTGATGCACTGGTCCCTTCATGGGATATCTTTTGTGCACTGGTCCCTTCATGGGATATCTTTGATGCACTGGTCCCTTCATGGGATATCTGTCCCTTCATGGGATATCTTTGATGCACTGGTCCCTTCATGGGATATCTTTGGTGCACTGGTCCTTTCATGGGATATCTGTCCCTTCATGGGATATCTTTGATGCACTGGTCCCTTCATGGAATATCTGTCCCTTCATGGGCTAACCTTGGTGCACTGGTCCCTTCATGGGATATCAGTCCCTTCATGGGATATCTTTGATGCACTGGTCCCTTCATGGGATATCTTTGGTGCACTGGTCCTTTCATGGGATATCTGTCCCTTCATGGGCTAACCTTGGTGCACTGGTCCCTTCATGGGATATCAGTCCCTTCAATGGGATATCTTTGGTGCACTGGTCCCTTCATGGGATATCTTTGATGCACTGGTCCCTTCATGGGATATCTTTGATGCACTGGTCCCTTCATGGGATATCTTTGATGCACTGGTCCCTTCATGGGATATCTTTGATGCACTGGTCCCTTCATGGGATATCTTTGATGCACTGGTCCCTTCATGGGATATCTTTGGTGCACTGGTCCTTTCATGGGATATCTGTCCCTTAATGGGATATCTTTGATGCACTGGTCCCTTCATGGGATATCTGTCCCTTCATGGGATATCTTTTGTGCACTGGTCCCTTCATGGGATATCTTTGATGCACTGGTCCCTTCATGGGATATCTGTCCCTTCATGGTATATTTTTGATGCACTGGTCCCTTCATGGGATATCTGTCCCTTCATGGGATATCTTTGATGCACTGGTCCCTTCATGGGATATCTGTCCCTTCATGGGATATCTTTGATGCAATGGTCCCTTCATGGGATATCTTTGATGCACTGGTCCCTTCATGGGATATCTTTGCACTGGTCCCTTCATGGGATATCTTTGATGCAATGGTCCCTTCATGGGATATCGTTGGTGCACTGGTCCCTTCATGGGATATCTTTTGTGCACTGGTCCCTTCATGGGATATCGGTCCCTTTATGGGATATCTTTGGTGCACTGGTCCCTTCATGGGATATCTGTCCCTTCATGGGATATCTTTTGTGCACTGGTCCCTTCATGGGATATCTTTTGTGCACTGGTCCCTTCATGGGATATCTTTGATGCACTGGTCCCTTCATGGGATATCTTTGATGCACTGGTCACTTCATGGGATATCATTTATGCACTGGTCCCTTCATGGGATATCTTTGGTGAACTGGTCCCTTCATGGGATATATGTCCCTTCATGGGATATTTTTGATGCACTGGTCCCTTCATGGGATATCTGTCCCTTCATGGGATATCTTTGGTGCACTGGTCCCTTCATGGGATATCGGTCCCTTTATGGGTTATCTTTGGTGAACTGGTCCCTTCATGGGATATATGTCCCTTCATGGGATATTTTTGATGCACTGGTCCCTTCATGGGATATCTGTCCCTTCATGGGATATCTTTGGTGCACTGGTCCCTTCATGGGATATCGGTCCCTTTATGGGATATCTTTGATGCACTGGTCCCTTCATGGAATATCTGTCCCTTCATGGGCTAACCTTGGTGCACTGGTCCCTTCATGGGATATCAGTCCCTTCATGGGATATCTTTGATGCACTGGTCCCTTCATGGGATATCTTTGGTGCACTGGTCCTTTCATGGGATATCTGTCCCTTCATGGGCTAACCTTGGTGCACTGGTCCCTTCATGGGATATCAGTCCCTTCAATGGGATATCTTTGGTGCACTGGTCCCTTCATGGGATATCTTTGATGCACTGGTCCCTTCATGGGATATCTTTGATGCACTGGTCCCTTCATGGGATATCTTTGATGCACTGGTCCCTTCATGGGATATCTTTGATGCACTGGTCCCTTCATGGGATATCGTTGATGCACTGGTCCCTTCATGGGATATCTTTGGTGCACTGGTCCTTTCATGGGATATCTGTCCCTTAATGGGATATCTTTGATGCACTGGTCCCTTCATGGGATATCTGTCCCTTCATGTGATATCTTTTGTGCACTGGTCCCTTCATGGGATATCTTTGATGCACCGGTCCCTTCATGGGATATCTGTCCCTTCATGGTATATTTTTGATGCACTGGTCCCTTCATGGGATATCTGTCCCTTCATGGGATATCTTTGATGCACTGGTCCCTTCATGGGATATCTGTCCCTTCATGGGATATCTTTGATGCAATGGTCCCTTCATGGGATATCTTTGATGCACTGGTCCCTTCATGGGATATCTTTGCACTGGTCCCTTCATGGGATATCTTTGATGCAATGGTCCCTTCATGGGATATCGTTGGTGCACTGGTCCCTTCATGGGATATCTTTTGTGCACTGGTCCCTTCATGGGATATCGGTCCCTTTATGGGATATCTTTGGTGCACTGGTCCCTTCATGGGATATCTGTCCCTTCATGGGATATCTTTTGTGCACTGGTCCCTTCATGGGATATCTTTTGTGCACTGGTCCCTTCATGGGATATCTTTGATGCACTGGTCCCTTCATGGGATATCTTTGATGCACTGGTCACTTCATGGGATATCATTTATGCACTGGTCCCTTCATGGGATATCTTTGGTGAACTGGTCCCTTCATGGGATATATGTCCCTTCATGGGATATTTTTGATGCACTGGTCCCTTCATGGGATATCTGTCCCTTCATGGGATATCTTTGGTGCACTGGTCCCTTCATGGGATATCGGTCCCTTTATGGGTTATCTTTGGTGCACTGGTCCCTTCATGGGATATCTGTCCCTTTATGGGTTATCTTTGGTGCACTGGTCCCTTCATGGGATATCTGTCCCTTCATGGGATATCTTTTGTGCACTGGTCCCTTCATGGGATATCTTTTGTGCACTGGTCCCTTCATGGGATATCTGTCCCTTCATGGGATATCTTTGATGCACTGGTCCCTTCATGGGATATCTTTGATGCACTGGTCCCTTCATGGGATATCTTTGATGCACTGGTCCCTTCATGGGATATATTTGATGCACTGGTCCCTTCATGGGATATCATTGATGCACTGGTCCCTTCATGGGATATCTTTGGTGAACTGGTCCCTTCATGGGATATCTGTCCCTTCATGGGATATCTTTGATGCACTGGTCCCTTCATGGGATCTGTCCCTTCATGGGATATCTTTGATGAACTGGTCCCTTCATGGGATATCTTTGATGCACTGGTCCCTTCATGGGATATCTTTGATGCACTGGTCCCTTCATGGGATATCTTTGATGCACTGGTCCCTTCATGGGATATCTGTCCCTTCATGGGATATCTTTGGTGCATGGTCCGTTCATGGGATATCTTTGGTGCACTGGTCCCTTATTGGGATATCTGTCCCTTCATGGGATATCTTTGGTGCACTGGTCCCTTCATGGGATATCTTTGGTGCACTGGTCCCTTCATGGGATATCTTTGGTGCACTGGTCCCTTCATGGGATATCTTTGGTGCACTGGTCCCTTCATAGATATCTTTGGTGCACTGGTCCCTTGATGGGATGTCTTTGATGCACTGGTCCCTTCATGGGATGTCATTGATGCACTGGTCCCTTCATGGGATATCTTTGATGCACTGGTCCCTTCATGGGATATCTGTCCCTTCATGGGATATCTTTGATGCACTGGTCCCTTCATGGGATATCTGTCCCTTTATGGGATATCTTTTGTGCACTGGTCCCTTCATGGGATATCTTTTGTGCACTGGTCCCTTCATGGGATATCCGTCCCTTCATGGGATATCTTTGGTGCACTGGTCCCTTCATGGGATATCTTTGATGCACTGGTCCCTTCATGGGATGTCTTTGATGCACTGGTCCCTTCATGGGATATCTTTGATGCAATGGTCCCTTCATGGGATATCTTTGATGCACTGGTCCCTTCATGGGATATCTTTTGTGCACTGGTCCCTTCATGGGAAATCTTTAATGCACTGGTCCCTTCATGGGATATCTGTCCCTTCATGGGATATCTTTGATGCACTGGTCCCTTCATGGGATATCTGTCCCTTCATGGGATATCTTTGATGCACTGGTCCCTTCATGGGATATCTTTGGTGCACTGGTCCTTTCATGGGATATCTGTCCCTTCATGGGATATCTTTTGTGCACTGGTCCCTTCATGGGATATCTGTCCCTTCATGGGATATCTTTGGTGCACTGGTCCCTTCATGAGATATCTTTGATGCACTGGTCCCTTCATGGGATATCTTTAGTGCACTGGTCCCTTCATGGGATATCTTTAGTGCACTGGTCCCTTCATGGGATATCTTTTGTGCACTGGTCCCTTCATGGGATATCTGTCCCTTCATGGGATATCTTTTGTGCACTGGTCCCTTCATGGGATATCTTTTGTGCACTGGTCCCTTCATGGGATATCTGTCCCTTCATGGGATATCTTTGGTGCACTGGTCCCTTCATGGGATATCTTTGATGCACTGGTCCCTTCATGGGATGTCTTTGATGCACTGGTCCCTTCATGGGATATCTTTGATGCAATGGTCCCTTCATGGGATATCTTTGATGCACTGGTCCCTTCATGGGATATCTTGTGTGCACTGGTCCCTTCATGGGATATCTTTGATGCACTGGTCCCTTCATTGGATATCTTTGATGCACTGGTCCCTTCATGGGATATCTTTAGTGCACTGGTCCCTTCATGGGATATCTTTAGTGCACTGGTCCCTTCATGGGATATCTTTTGTGCACTGGTCCCTTCATGGGATATCTGTCCCTTCATGGGATATCTTTTGTGCACTGGTCCCTTCATGGGATATCTGTCCCTTCATGGGATATCTTTGGTGCACTGGTCCCTTCATGGGATATCTTTGATGCACTGGTCCCTTCATGGGATATCTTTGATGCACTGGTCCCTTCATGGGATGTCTTTGATGCACTGGTCCCTTCATGGGGTATCTTTGATGCAATGGTCCCTTCATGGGATATCTTTGATGCACTGGTCCCTTCATGGGATATCTTGTGTGCACTGGTCCCTTCATGGGATATCTTTGATGCACTGGTCCCTTCATGGGATATCTGTCCCTTCATGGGATATCTTTGATGCACTGGTCCCTTCATGGGATATCTGTCCCTTCATGGGATATCTTTGATGCACTGGTCCCTTCTTGGGATATCTTTGGTGCACTGGTCCTTTCATGCGATATCTGTCCCTTCATGGGATATCTTTGATGCACTGGTCCCTTCATGGAATATCTGTCCCTTCATGGGCTAACCTTGGTGCACTGGTCCATTCATGGGATATCAGTCCCTTCATGGGATATCTTTGATGCACTGGTCCCTTCATGGGATATCTTTGGTGCACTGGTCCTTTCATGGGATATCTGTCCCTTCATGGGATATCTTTGATGCACTGGTCCCTTCATGGAATATCTGTCCCTTCATGGGCTAACCTTGGTGCACTGGTCCCTTCATGGGATATCAGTCCCTTCAATGGGATATCATTGGTGCACTGGTCCCTTCATAGGATATCTTTGATGCACTGGTCCCTTCATGGGATATCTTTGATGCACTGGTCCCTTCATGGGATATCTTTGATGCACTGGTCCCTTCATGGGATATCTTTGGTGCACTGGTCCTTTCATGGGATATCTGTCCCTTAATGGGATATCTTTGATGCACTGGTCCCTTCATGGGATATCTGTCCCTTCATGGGATATCTTTTGTGCACTGGTCCCTTCATGGGATATCTTTGATGCACTGGTCCCTTCATGGGATATCTGTCCCTTCATGGGATATCTTTGATGCACTGGTCCCTTCATGGGATATCTGTCCCTTCATGGGATATCTTTGATGCACTGGTCCCTTCATGGGATATCTGTCCCTTCATGGGATATCTTTGATGCAATGGTCCCTTCATGGGATATCTTTGATGCACTGGTCCCTTCATGGGATATCTTTGATGTACTGGTCCCTTCATGGGATATCTTTGGTGCACTGGTCCCTTCATGGGATATCTTTGATGCACTGGTCCCTTCATGGGATATCTTTGGTGCACTGGTCCTTTCATGGGATATCTGTCCCTTCATGGGATATCTTTGATGCACTGGTCCCTTCATGGGATATCTGTCCCTTCATGGGATATCTTTTGTGCACTGGTCCCTTCATGGGATATCTTTGGTGCACTGGTCCCTTCATGGGATATCGATCCCTTTATGAGATATCTTTAATGCACTGGTCCCTTCATGGGATATCTGTCCCTTCATGGGATATCTTTTGTGCACTGGTCCCTTCATGGGATGTCTTTGATGCACTGGTCCCTTCATAGGATATCTTTGATGCACTGGTCCCTTCATGGGACATCTTTGATGCACTGGTCCCTTCATGGGATATCTTTGATGCACTGGTCCCTTCATGGGATATCTTTGATGCACTGGTCCCTTCATGGGATATCTTTGATGCAATGGTCCCTTCATGGGATATCTTTGGTGCACTGGTCCCTTCATGGGATATCTGTCCCTTCATGGGATATCTTTGGTGCACTGGTCCCTTCATGGGATATCTGTCCCTTTATGGGTTATCTTTGGTGCACTGGTCCCTTCATGGGATATCTGTCCCTTCATGGGATATCTTTTGTGCACTGGTCCCTTCATGGGATATCTTTTGTGCACTGGTCCCTTCATGGGATATCTGTCCCTTCATGGGATATCTTTGATGCACTGGTCCCTTCATGGGATATCTTTGATGCACTGGTCCCTTCATGGGATATCTTTGATGCACTGGTCCCTTCATGGGATATCTTTGATGCACTGGTCCCTTCATGGGATATCTTTGATGCACTGGTCCCTTCATGGGATATCATTGATGCACTGGTCCCTTCATGGGATATCTTTGGTGAACTGGTCCCTTCATGGGATATCTGTCCCTTCATGGGATATCTTTGATGCACTGGTCCCTTCATGGGATCTGTCCCTTCATGGGATATCTTTGATGCACTGGTCCCTTCATGGGATATTTTTGATGCACTGGTCCCTTCATGGGATATCTTTGATGCACTGGTCCCTTCATGGGATATCTTTGATGCACTGGTCCCTTCATGGGATATCTGTCCCTTCATGGGATATCTTTGGTGCATGGTCCGTTCATGGGATATCTTTGGTGCACTGGTCCCTTATTGGGATATCTGTCCCTTCATGGGATATCTTTGGTGCACTGGTCCCTTCATGGGATATCTTTGGTGCACTGGTCCCTTCATGGGATATCTTTGGTGCACTGGTCCCTTCATGGGATATCTTTGGTGCACTGGTCCCTTCATGGATATCTTTGGTGCACTGGTCCCTTGATGGGATGTCTTTGATGCACTGGTCCCTTCATGGGATGTCATTGATGCACTGGTCCCTTCATGGGATATCTTTGATGCACTGGTCCCTTCATGGGATATCTGTCCCTTCATGGGATATCTTTGATGCACTGGTCCCTTCATGGGATATCTGTCCCTTTATGGGATATCTTTTGTGCACTGATCCCTTCATGGGATATCTTTTGTGCACTGGTCCCTTCATGGGATATCCGTCCCTTCATGGGATATCTTTGGTGCACTGGTCCCTTCATGGGATATCTTTGATGCACTGGTCCCTTCATGGGATGTCTTTGATGCACTGGTCCCTTCATGGGATATCTTTGATGCAATGGTCCCTTCATGGGATATCTTTGATGCACTGGTCCCTTCATGGGATATCTTTTGTGCACTGGTCCCTTCATGGGATATCTTTGATGCACTGGTCCCTTCATGGGATATCTGTCCCTTCATGGGATATCTTTGATGCACTGGTCCCTTCATGGGATATCTTTGGTGCACTGGTCCTTTCATGGGATATCTGTCCCTTCATGGGATATCTTTGATGCACTGGTCCCTTCATGGAATATCTGTCCCTTCATGGGCTAACCTTGGTGCACTGGTCCCTTCATGGGATATCAGTCCCTTCATGGGATATCTTTGATGCACTGGTCCCTTCATGGGATATCTTTGGTGCACTGGTCCTTTCATGGGATATCTGTCCCTTCATGGGCTAACCTTGGTGCACTGGTCCCTTCATGGGATATCAGTCCCTTCAATGGGATATCTTTGGTGCACTGGTCCCTTCATGGGATATCTTTGATGCACTGGTCCCTTCATGGGATATCTTTGATGCACTGGTCCCTTCATGGGATATCTTTGATGCACTGGTCCCTTCATGGGATATCTTTGATGCACTGGTCCCTTCATGGGATATCTTTGATGCACTGGTCCCTTCATGGGATATCTTTGGTGCACTGGTCCTTTCATGGGATATCTGTCCCTTAATGGGATATCTTTGATGCACTGGTCCCTTCATGGGATATCTGTCCCTTCATGGGATATCTTTTGTGCACTGGTCCCTTCATGGGATATCTTTGATGCACTGGTCCCTTCATGGGATATCTGTCCCTTCATGGTATATTTTTGATGCACTGGTCCCTTCATGGGATATCTGTCCCTTCATGGGATATCTTTGATGCACTGGTCCCTTCATGGGATATCTGTCCCTTCATGGGATATCTTTGATGCAATGGTCCCTTCATGGGATATCTTTGATGCACTGGTCCCTTCATGGGATATCTTTGCACTGGTCCCTTCATGGGATATCTTTGATGCAATGGTCCCTTCATGGGATATCGTTGGTGCACTGGTCCCTTCATGGGATATCTTTTGTGCACTGGTCCCTTCATGGGATATCGGTCCCTTTATGGGATATCTTTGGTGCACTGGTCCCTTCATGGGATATCTGTCCCTTCATGGGATATCTTTTGTGCACTGGTCCCTTCATGGGATATCTTTTGTGCACTGGTCCCTTCATGGGATATCTTTGATGCACTGGTCCCTTCATGGGATATCTTTGATGCACTGGTCACTTCATGGGATATCATTTATGCACTGGTCCCTTCATGGGATATCTTTGGTGAACTGGTCCCTTCATGGGATATATGTCCCTTCATGGGATATTTTTGATGCACTGGTCCCTTCATGGGATATCTGTCCCTTCATGGGATATCTTTGGTGCACTGGTCCCTTCATGGGATATCGGTCCCTTTATGGGTTATCTTTGGTGCACTGGTCCCTTCATGGGATATCTGTCCCTTTATGGGTTATCTTTGGTGCACTGGTCCCTTCATGGGATATCTGTCCCTTCATGGGATATCTTTTGTGCACTGGTCCCTTCATGGGATATCTTTTGTGCACTGGTCCCTTCATGGGATATCTGTCCCTTCATGGGATATCTTTGATGCACTGGTCCCTTCATGGGATATCTTTGATGCACTGGTCCCTTCATGGGATATCTTTGATGCACTGGTCCCTTCATGGGATATCATTGATGCACTAGTCCCTTCATGGGATATCTTTGGTGAACTGGTCCCTTCATGGGATATCTGTCCCTTCATGGGATATCTTTGATGCACTGGTCCCTTCATGGGATCTGTCCCTTCATGGGATATCTTTGATGAACTGGTCCCTTCATGGGATATCTTTGATGCACTGGTCCCTTCATGGGATATCTTTGATGCACTGGTCCCTTCATGGGATATCTTTGATGCACTGGTCCCTTCATGGGATATCTTTGATGCACTGGTCCCTTCATGGGATATCTGTCCCTTCATGGGATATCTTTGGTGCATGGTCCGTTCATGGGATATCTTTGGTGCACTGGTCCCTTATTGGGATATCTGTCCCTTCATGGGATATCTTTGGTGCACTGGTCCCTTCATGGGATATCTTTGGTGCACTGGTCCCTTCATGGGATATCTTTGGTGCACTGGTCCCTTCATGGGATATCTTTGGTGCACTGGTCCCTTCATAGATATCTTTGGTGCACTGGTCCCTTGATGGGATGTCTTTGATGCACTGGTCCCTTCATGGGATGTCATTGATGCACTGGTCCCTTCATGGGATATCTTTGATGCACTGGTCCCTTCATGGGATATCTGTCCCTTCATGGGATATCTTTGATGCACTGGTCCCTTCATGGGATATCTGTCCCTTTATGGGATATCTTTTGTGCACTGGTCCCTTCATGGGATATCTTTTGTGCACTGGTCCCTTCATGGGATATCCGTCCCTTCATGGGATATCTTTGGTGCACTGGTCCCTTCATGGGATATCTTTGATGCACTGGTCCCTTCATGGGATGTCTTTGATGCACTGGTCCCTTCATGGGATATCTTTGATGCAATGGTCCCTTTGGGATATCTTTGATGCACTGGTCCCTTCATGGGATATCTTTTGTGCACTGGTCCCTTCATGGGAAATCTTTAATGCACTGGTCCCTTTATGGGATATCTGTCCCTTCATGGGATATCTTTGATGCACTGGTCCCTTCATGGGATATCTGTCCCTTCATGGGATATCTTTGATGCACTGGTCCCTTCATGGGATATCTTTGGTGCACTGGTCCTTTCATGGGATATCTGTCCCTTCATGGGATATCTTTTGTGCACTGGTCCCTTCATGGGATATCTGTCCCTTCATGGGATATCTTTGGTGCACTGGTCCCTTCATGAGATATCTTTGATGCACTGGTCCCTTCATGGGATATCTTTAGTGCACTGGTCCCTTCATGGGATATCTTTAGTGCACTGGTCCCTTCATGGGATATCTTTTGTGCACTGGTCCCTTCATGGGATATCTGTCCCTTCATGGGATATCTTTTGTGCACTGGTCCCTTCATGGGATATCTTTTGTGCACTGGTCCCTTCATGGGATATCTGTCCCTTCATGGGATATCTTTGGTGCACTGGTCCCTTCATGGGATATCTTTGATGCACTGGTCCCTTCATGGGATGTCTTTGATGCACTGGTCCCTTCATGGGATATCTTTGATGCAATGGTCCCTTCATGGGATATCTTTGATGCACTGGTCCCTTCATGGGATATCTTGTGTGCACTGGTCCTTTCATGCGATATCTGTCCCTTCATGGGATATCTTTGATGCACTGGTCCCTTCATGGAATATCTGTCCCTTCATGGGCTAACCTTGGTGCACTGGTCCATTCATGGGATATCAGTCCCTTCATGGGATATCTTTGATGCACTGGTCCCTTCATGGGATATCTTTGGTGCACTGGTCCTTTCATGGGATATCTGTCCCTTCATGGGATATCTTTGATGCACTGGTCCCTTCATGGAATATCTGTCCCTTCATGGGCTAACCTTGGTGCACTGGTCCCTTCATGGGATATGAGTCCCTTCAATGGGATATCATTGGTGCACTGGTCCCTTCATAGGATATCTTTGATGCACTGGTCCCTTCATGGGATATCTTTGATGCACTGGTCCCTTCATGGGATATCTTTGATGCACTGGTCCCTTCATGGGATATCTTTGGTGCACTGGTCCTTTCATGGGATATCTGTCCCTTAATGGGATATCTTTGATGCACTGGTCCCTTCATGGGATATCTGTCCCTTCATGGGATATCTTTTGTGCACTGGTCCCTTCATGGGATATCTTTGATGCACTGGTCCCTTCATGGGATATCTGTCCCTTCATGGGATATCTTTGATGCACTGGTCCCTTCATGGGATATCTGTCCCTTCATGGGATATCTTTGATGCACTGGTCCCTTCATGGGATATCTGTCCCTTCATGGGATATCTTTGATGCAATGGTCCCTTCATGGGATATCTTTGATGCACTGGTCCCTTCATGGGATATCTTTGATGTACTGGTCCCTTCATGGGATATCTTTGGTGCACTGGTCCCTTCATGGGATATCTTTGATGCACTGGTCCCTTCATGGGATATCTTTGGTGCACTGGTCCTTTCATGGGATATCTGTCCCTTCATGGGATATCTTTGATGCACTGGTCCCTTCATGGGATATCTGTCCCTTCATGGGATATCTTTTGTGCACTGGTCCCTTCATGGGATATCTTTGGTGCACTGGTCCCTTCATGGGATATCGATCCCTTTATGAGATATCTTTAATGCACTGGTCCCTTCATGGGATATCTGTCCCTTCATGGGATATCTTTTGTGCACTGGTCCCTTCATGGGATATCTTTGATGCACTGGTCCCTTCATGGGATATCTTTGATGCACTGGTCCCTTCATGGGATATCTTTGATGCACTGGTCCCTTCATGGGATATCTTTGATGCACTGGTCCCTTCATGGGATATCTTTGATGCAATGGTCCCTTCATGGGATATCTTTGGTGCACTGGTCCCTTCATGGGATATCTGTCCCTTCATGGGATATCTTTGGTGCACTGGTCTCTTCATGGGATATCTGTCCCTTTATGGGTTATCTTTGGTGCACTGGTCCCTTCATGGGATATCTGTCCCTTCATGGGATATCTTTTGTGCACTGGTCCCTTCATGGGATATCTTTTGTGCACTGGTCCCTTCATGGGATATCTGTCCCTTCATGGGATATCTTTGATGCACTGGTCCCTTCATGGGATATCTTTGATGCACTGGTCCCTTCATGGGATATCTTTGATGCACTGGTCCCTTTATGGGATATCTTTGATGCACTGGTCCCTTCATGGGATATCTTTGATGCACTGGTCCCTTCATGGGATATCATTGATGCACTGGTCCCTTCATGGGATATCTTTGGTGAACTGGTCCCTTCATGGGATATCTGTCCCTTCATGGGATATCTTTGATGCACTGGTCCCTTCATGGGATCTGTCCCTTCATGGGATATCTTTGATGCACTGGTCCCTTCATGGGATATCTTTGATGCACTGGTCCCTTCATGGGATATATTTGATGCACTGGTCCCTTCATGGGATATCTTTGATGCACTGGTCCCTTCATGGGATATCTGTCCCTTCATGGGATATCTTTGGTGCATGGTCCGTTCATGGGATATCTTTGGTGCACTGGTCCCTTATTGGGATATCTGTCCCTTCATGGGATATCTTTGGTGCACTGGTCCCTTCATGGGATATCTTTGGTGCACTGGTCCCTTCATGGGATATCTTTGGTGCACTGGTCCCTTCATGGGATATCTTTGGTGCACTGGTCCCTTCATGGGATATCTTTGGTGCACTGGTCCCTTCATAGATATCTTTGGTGCACTGGTCCCTTGATGGGATGTCTTTGATGCACTGGTCCCTTCATGGGATGTCATTGATGCACTGGTCCCTTCATGGGATATCTTTGATGCACTGGTCCCTTCATGGGATATCTGTCCCTTCATGGGATATCTTTGATGCACTGGTCCCTTCATGGGATATCTGTCCCTTTATGGGATATCTTTTGTGCACTGGTCCCTTCATGGGATATCTTTTGTGCACTGGTCCCTTCATGGGATATCCGTCCCTTCATGGGATATCTTTGGTGCACTGGTCCCTTCATGGGATATCTTTGATGCACTGGTCCCTTCATGGGATGTCTTTGATGCACTGGTCCCTTCATGGGATATCTTTGATGCAATGGTCCCTTCATGGGATATCTTTGATGCACTGGTCCCTTCATGGGATATCTTTTGTGCACTGGTCCCTTCATGGGATATCTTTGATGCACTGGTCCCTTCATGGGATATCTGTCCCTTCATGGGATATCTTTGATGCACTGGTCCCTTCATGGGATATCTTTGGTGCACTGGTCCTTTCATGGGATATCTGTCCCTTCATGGGATATCTTTGATGCACTGGTCCCTTCATGGAATATCTGTCCCTTCATGGGCTAACCTTGGTGCACTGGTCCCTTCATGGGATATCAGTCCCTTCAATGGGATATCTTTGGTGCACTGGTCCCTTCATGGGATATCTTTGATGCACTGGTCCCTTCATGGGATATCTTTGATGCACTGGTCCCTTCATGGGATATATTTGATGCACTGGTCCCTTCATGGGATATCTTTGATGCACTGGTCCCTTCATGGGATATCTTTGGTGCACTGGTCCTTTCATGGGATATCTGTCCCTTAATGGGATATCTTTGATGCACTGGTCCCTTCATGGGATATCTGTCCCTTCATGGGATATCTTTTGTGCACTGGTCCCTTCATGGGATATCTTTGATGCACTGGTCCCTTCATTGGATATCTGTCCCTTCATGGTATATTTTTGATGCACTGGTCCCTTCATGGGATATCTGTCCCTTCATGGGATATCTTTGATGCACTGGTCCCTTCATGGGATATCTGTCCCTTCATGGGATATCTTTGATGCAATGGTCCCTTCATGGGATATCTTTGATGCACTGGTCCCTTCATGGGATATCTTTGATGCACTGGTCCCTTCATGGGATATCTTTGCACTGGTCCCTTCATGGGATATCTTTGATGCAATGGTCCCTTCATGGGATATCGTTGGTGCACTGGTCCCTTCATGGGATATCTTTTGTGCACTGGTCCCTTCA
This sequence comes from Lissotriton vulgaris, assembly GCF_964263255.1. Classification (NCBI taxonomy): domain Eukaryota; kingdom Metazoa; phylum Chordata; class Amphibia; order Caudata; family Salamandridae; genus Lissotriton; species Lissotriton vulgaris. Next base: position 837,352,505 of record NC_141698.1, read on the forward strand.
TGGGATATCGGTCCCTTTATGGGATATCTTTGGTGCACTGGTCCCTTCATGGGATATCTGTCCCTTCATGGGATATCTTTTGTGCACTGGTCCCTTCATGGGATATCTTTTGTGCACTGGTCCCTTCATGGGATATCTTTGATGCACTGGTCCCTTCATGGGATATCTTTGATGCACTGGTCACTTCATGGGATATCATTTATGCACTGGTCCCTTCATGGGATATCTTTGGTGAACTGGTCCCTTCATGGGATATATGTCCCTTCATGGGATATTTTTGATGCACTGGTCCCTTCATGGGATATCTGTCCCTTCATGGGATATCTTTGGTGCACTGGTCCCTTCATGGGATATCGGTCCCTTTATGGGTTATCTTTGGTGCACTGGTCCCTTCATGGGATATCTGTCCCTTTATGGGTTATCTTTGGTGCACTGGTCCCTTCATGGGATATCTGTCCCTTCATGGGATATCTTTTGTGCACTGGTCCCTTCATGGGATATCTTTTGTGCACTGGTCCCTTCATGGGATATCTGTCCCTTCATGGGATATCTTTGATGCACTGGTCCCTTCATGGGATATCTTTGATGCACTGGTCCCTTCATGGGATATCATTGATGCACTGGTCCCTTCATGGGATATCTTTGGTGAACTGGTCCCTTCATGGGATATCTGTCCCTTCATGGGATATCTTTGATGCACTGGTCCCTTCATGGGATCTGTCCCTTCATGGGATATCTTTGATGAACTGGTCCTTTCATGGGATATCTTTGATGCACTGGTCCCTTCATGGGATATCTTTGATGCACTGGTCCCTTCATGGGATATCTTTGATGCACTGGTCCCTTCATGGGATATCTGTCCCTTCATGGGATATCTTTGATGCACTGGTCCCTTCATGGGATCTGTCCCTTCATGGGATATCTTTGATGCACTGGTCCCTTCATGGGATATCTTTGATGCACTGGTCCCTTCATGGGATATCTTTGATGCACTGGTCCCTTCATGGGATATCTTTGATGCACTGGTCCCTTCATGGGATATCTGTCCCTTCATGGGATATCTTTGGTGCATGGTCCGTTCATGGGATATCTGTGGTGCACTGGTCCCTTATTGGGATATCTGTCCCTTCATGGGATATCTTTGGTGCACTGGTCCCTTCATGGGATATCTTTGGTGCACTGGTCCCTTCATGGGATATCTTTGGTGCACTGGTCCCTTCATGGGATATCTTTGGTGCACTGGTCCCTTCATGGGATATCTGTCCCTTTATGGGATATCTTTTGTGCACTGGTCCCTTCATGGGATATCTGTCCCTTCATGGGATATCTTTCGTGCACTGGTCCCTTCATGGGATATCTGTCCCTTCATGGGATATCTTTTGTGCACTGGTCCCTTCATGGGATATCTGTCCCTTCATGGGATATCTTTGGTGCACTGGTCCCTTCATGGGATATCTTTGATGCACTGGTCCCTTCATGGGATGTCTTTGATGCACTGGTCCCTTCATGGGATATCTTTGATGCAATGGTCCCTTCATGGGATATCTTTGATGCACTGGTCCCTTCATGGGATATCTTTTGTGCACTGGTCCCTTCATGGGATATCTTTGATGCACTGGTCCCTTCATGGGATATCTGTCCCTTCATGGGATATCTTTGATGCACTGGTCCCTTCATGGGATATCTGTCCCTTCATGGGATATCTTTGATGCACTGGTCCCTTCATGGGATATCTTTGGTGCACTGGTCCTTTCATGGGATATCTGTCCCTTCATGGGATATCTTTGATGCACTGGTCCCTTCATGGAATATCTGTCCCTTCATGGGCTAACCTTGGTGCACTGGTCCCTTCATAGGATATCAGTCCCTTCAATGGGATATCCTTGGTGCACTGGTCCCTTCATGGGATATCTTTGATGCACTGGTCCCTTCATGGGATATCTTTGATGCACTGGTCCCTTCATGGGATATCTTTGATGCACTGGTCCCTTCATGGGATATCTTTGGTGCACTGGTCCTTTCATGGGATATCTGTCCCTTAATGGGATATCTTTGATGCACTGGTCCCTTCATGGGATATCTGTCCCTTCATGGGTTATCTTTTGTGCACTGGTCCCTTCATGGGATATCTTTGATGCACTGGTCCCTTCATGGGATATCTGTCCCTTCATGGGATATCTTTGATGCACTGGTCCCTTCATGGGATATCTGTCCCTTAATGGGATATCTTTGATGCACTGGTCCCTTCATGGGATATCTGTCCCTTCATGGGATATCTTTGATGCAATGGTCCCTTCATGGGATATCTTTGATGCACTGGTCCCTTCATGGGATATCTTTGGTGCACTGGTCCCTTCATGGGATATCTTTGGTGCACTGGTCCCTTCATGGGATATCTTTGGTGCACTGGTCCCTTCATGGGATATCTTTGATGCACTGGTCCCTTCATGGGATATCTTTGGTGCACTGGTCCCTTCATGGGATATCTGTCCCTTCATGGGATATCTTTGATGCACGGTCCCTTCATGGGATATCTGTCCCTTCATGGGATATCTTTGATGCACTGGTCCCTTCATGGGATATCTGTCCCTTCATGGGATATCTTTGATGCACTGGTCCCTTCATGGGATATCTTTGGTGCACTGGTCCTTTCATGGGATATCTGTCCCTTCATGGGATATCTTTGATGCACTGGTCCCTTCATGGAATATCTGTCCCTTCATGGGCTAAACTTGGTGCACTGGTCCCTTCATGGAATATCTTTGATGCACTGGTCCCTTCATGGGATATCTGTCCCTTCATGGGATATCTTTGATGCACTGGTCCCTTCATGGGATATAAGTCCCTTCATGGGATATCTTTGGTGCACTGGTCCCTTCATGGGATATCTTTGGTGCACTGGTCCCTTCATGGGATATCTTTGATGCACTGGTCCCTTCATGGGATGTCTTTGATGCACTGGTCCCTTCATGGGATATCTTTGATGCACTGGTCCCTTCATGGGATATCTTTGATGCACTGGTCCCTTCATGGGATATCTTTGATGCACTGGTCCCTTCATGGGATATCTTTGGTGCGCTGGTCCCTTCATGGGATATCTGTCCCTTCATGGGATATCTATAATGCACTGGTCCCTTCATGGGATATCGGTCCCTTTTAGGGGATATCTTTGGTGCACTGGTCCCTTCATGGGATATCTGTCCCTTTATGGGATATCTTTGGTGCACTGGTCCCTTCATGGGATATCTGTCCCTTCGTGGGATATCTTTGGTGCACTGGTCCCTTCATGGGATATCTTTGGTGCACTGGTCCCTTCATGGGATGTCTTTGATGCCTGGTCCCTTCATTGGATATCTTTGATGCAATGGTCCCTTCATGGGATATCTTTGATGCACTAGTCCCTTCATGGGATATCTTTTGTGCACTGGTCCCTTCATGGGATATCTGTCCCTTTATGGGATATCTTTGGTGCACTGGTCCCTTCATGGGATATCTGTCCCTTCATGGGATATCTTTTGTGCACTGGTCCCTTCATGGGATATCTGTCCCTTCATGGGATATCTTTTGTGCACTGGTCCCTTGATGGGATATCTGTCCCTTCATGGGATATCTTTGGTGCACTGGTCCCTTCATGGGATATCGGTCCCTTTATGGGATATCTTTGGTGCACTGGTCCCTTCATGGGATATCTGTCCCTTCATGGGATATCTTTTGTTCACTGGTCCCTTGATGGGATATCTGTCCCTTCATGGGATATCTTTGATGCACTGGTCCCTTCATGGGATATCTTTGATGCACTGGTCCCTTCATGGGATATTTTTGATGCACTGGTCCCTTCATGGGATATCTTTGATGCACTGGTCCCTTCATGGGATATCTTTGGTGCACTGGTCCCTTCATGGGATATCTTTGGTGCACTGGTCCCTTCATGGGATATCTTTGGTGCACTGGTCCCTTCATGGGATATCTGTCCCTTCATGGGATATCTTTGGTGCACTGGTCCCTTCATGGGATATCGGTCCCTTTATGGGTTATCTTTGGTGCACTGGTCCCTTCATTGAATATCTGTCCCTTCATGGGATATCTTTTGTGCACTGGTCCCTTCATGGGATATCTTTTGTGCACTGGTCCCTTCATGGGATATCTGTCCCTTCATGGGATATCTTTGATGCACTGGTCCCTTCATGGGATATCTTTGATGCACTGGTCCCTTCATGGGATATCTTTGGTGCACTGGTCCCTTCATGGGATATCTTTGGTGAACTGGTCCCTTCATGGGATATCTGTCCCTTCATGGGATATTTTTGATGCACTGGTCCCTTCATGGGATATCTGTCCCTTCATGGGATATCTTTGGTGCACTGGTCCCTTCATGGGATATCGGTCCCTTTATGGGTTATCTTTGGTGCACTGGTCCCTTCATGGGATATCTGTCCCTTTATGGGTTATCTTTGGTGCACTGGTCCCTTCATGGGATATCTGTCCCTTCATGGGATATCTTTTGTGCACTGGTCCCTTCATGGGATATCTTTTGTGCACTGGTCCCTTCATGGGATATCTGTCCCTTCATGGGATATCTTTGATGCACTGGTCCCTTCATGGGATATCTTTGATGCACTGGTCCCTTCATGGGATATCTTTGATGCACTGGTCCCTTCATGGGATATCTTTGATGCACTGGTCCCTTCATGGGATATCATTGATGCACTGGTCCCTTCATGGGATATCTTTGGTGAACTGGTCCCTTCATGGGATATCTGTCCCTTCATGGGATATCTTTGATGCACTGGTCCCTTCATGGGATCTGTCCCTTCATGGGATATCTTTGATGCACTGGTCCCTTCATGGGATATCTTTGATGCACTGGTCCCTTCATGGGATATCTTTGATGCACTGGTCCCTTCATGGGATATCTTTGATGCACTGGTCCCTTCATGGGATATCTGTCCCTTCATGGGATATCTTTGGTGCATGGTCCGTTCATGGGATATCTTTGGTGCACTGGTCCCTTATTGGGATATCTGTCCCTTCATGGGATATCTTTGGTGCACTGGTCCCTTCATGGGATATCTTTGGTGCACTGGTCCCTTCATGGGATATCTTTGGTGCACTGGTCCCTTCATGGGATATCTTTGGTGCACTGGTCCCTTCATAGATATCTTTGGTGCACTGGTCCCTTGATGGGATGTCTTTGATGCACTGGTCCCTTCATGGGATGTCATTGATGCACTGGTCCCTTCATGGGATATCTTTGATGCACTGGTCCCTTCATGGGATATCTGTCCCTTCATGGGAGATCTTTGATGCACTGGTCCCTTCATGGGATATCTGTCCCTTTATGGGATATCTTTTGTGCACTGGTCCCTTCAAGGGATATCTTTTGTGCACTGGTCCCTTCATGGGATATCCGTCCCTTCATGGGATATCTTTGGTGCACTGGTCCCTTCATGGGATATCTTTGATGCACTGGTCCCTTCATGGGATGTCTTTGATGCACTGGTCCCTTCATGGGATATCTTTGATGCAATGGTCCCTTCATGGGATATCTTTGATGCACTGGTCCCTTCATGGGATATCTTTTGTGCACTGGTCCCTTCATGGGATATCTTTGATGCACTGGTCCCTTCATGGGATATCTGTCCCTTCATGGGATATCTTTGGTGAACTGGTCCCTTCATGGGATATCTGTCCCTTCATGGGATATCTTTGATGCACTGGTCCCTTCATGGGATCTGTCCCTTCATGGGATATCTTTGATGCACTGGTCCCTTCATGGGATATCTTTGATGCACTGGTCCCTTCATGGGATATCTTTGATGCACTGGTCCCTTCATGGGATATCTTTGATGCACTGGTCCCTTCATGGGATATCTGTCCCTTCATGGGATATCTTTGGTGCATGGTCCGTTCATGGGATATCTTTGGTGCACTGGTCCCTTATTGGGATATCTGTCCCTTCATGGGATATCTTTGGTGCACTGGTCCCTTCATGGGATATCTTTGGTGCACTGGTCCCTTCATGGGATATCTTTGGTGCACTGGTCCCTTCATGGGATATCTTTGGTGCACTGGTCCCTTCATGGGATATCTTTGGTGCACTGGTCCCTTCATGGGATATCTGTCCCTTCATGGGATATCTTTCGTGCACTGGTCCCTTCATGGGATATCTTTGATGCACTGGTCCCTTCATGGGATATCTTTGATGCAATGGTCCCTTCATGGGATATCTTTGATGCACTGGTCCCTTCATGGGATATCTTTTGTGCACTGGTCCCTTCATGGGATATCTTTGATGCACTGGTCCCTTCATGGGATATCTGTCCCTTCATGGGATATCTTTGATGCACTGGTCCCTTCATGGGATATCTGTCTCTTCATGGGATATCTTTGATGCACTGGTCCCTTCATGGGATATCTTTGGTGCACTGGTCCTTTCATGGGATATCTGTCCCTTCATGGGATATCTTTGATGCACTGGTCCCTTCATGGAATATCTGTCCCTTCATGGGCTAACCTTGGTGCACTGGTCCCTTCATATGATATCAGTCCCTTCAATGGGATATCCTTGGTGCACTGGTCCCTTCATGGGATATCTTTGATGCACTGGTCCCTTCATGGGATATCTTTGATGCACTGGTCCCTTCATGGGATATCTTTGATGCACTGGTCCCTTCATGGGATATCTTTGGTGCACTGGTCCTTTCATGGGATATCTGTCCCTTAATGGGATATCTTTGATGCACTGGTCCCTTCATGGGATATCTGTCCCTTCATGGGTTATCTTTTGTGCACTGGTCCCTTCATGGGATATCTTTGATGCACTGGTCCCTTCATGGGATATCTGTCCCTTCATGGGATATCTTTGATGCACTGGTCCCTTCATGGGATATCTGTCCCTTAATGGGATATCTTTGATGCACTGGTCCCTTCATGGGATATCTGTCCCTTCATGGGATATCTTTGATGCAATGGTCCCTTCATGGGATATCTTTGATGCACTGGTCCCTTCATGGGATATCTTTGGTGCACTGGTCCCTTCATGGGATATCTTTGGTGCACTGGTCCCTTCATGGGATATCTTTGGTGCACTGGTCCCTTCATGGGATATCTTTGATGCACTGGTCCCTTCATGGGATATCTTTGGTGCACTGGTCCCTTCATGGGATATCTGTCCCTTCATGGGATATCTTTGATGCACGGTCCCTTCATGGGATATCTGTCCCTTCATGGGATATCTTTGATGCACTGGTCCCTTCATGGGATATCTGTCCCTTCATGGGATATCTTTGATGCACTGGTCCCTTCATGGGATATCTTTGGTGCACTGGTCCTTTCATGGGATATCTGTCCCTTCATGGGATATCTTTGATGCACTGGTCCCTTCATGGAATATCTGTCCCTTCATGGGCTAAACTTGGTGCACTGGTCCCTTCATGGAATATCTTTGATGCACTGGTCCCTTCATGGGATATCTGTCCCTTCATGGGATATCTTTGATGCACTGGTCCCTTCATGGGATATAAGTCCCTTCATGGGATATCTTTGGTGCACTGGTCCCTTCATGGGATATCTTTGGTGCACTGGTCCCTTCATGGGATATCTTTGATGCACTGGTCCCTTCATGGGATGTCTTTGATGCACTGGTCCCTTCATGGGATATCTTTGATGCACTGGTCCCTTCATGGGATATCTTTGATGCACTGGTCCCTTCATGGGATATCTTTGATGCACTGGTCCCTTCATGGGATATCTTTGGTGCGCTGGTCCCTTCATGGGATATCTGTCCCTTCATGGGATATCTATAATGTACTGGTCCCTTCATGGGATATCGGTCCCTTTTAGGGGATATCTTTGGTGCACTGGTCCCTTCATGGGATATCTGTCCCTTTATGGGATATCTTTGGTGCACTGGTCCCTTCATGGGATATCTGTCCCTTCGTGGGATATCTTTGGTGCACTGGTCCCTTCATGGGATATCTTTGGTGCACTGGTCCCTTCATGGGATGTCTTTGATGCCTGGTCCCTTCATTGGATATCTTTGATGCAATGGTCCCTTCATGGGATATCTTTGATGCACTAGTCCCTTCATGGGATATCTTTTGTGCACTGGTCCCTTCATGGGATATCTGTCCCTTTATGGGATATCTTTGGTGCACTGGTCCCTTCATGGGATATCTGTCCCTTCATGGGATATCTTTTGTGCACTGGTCCCTTCATGGGATATCTGTCCCTTCATGGGATATCTTTTGTGCACTGGTCCCTTGATGGGATATCTGTCCCTTCATGGGATATCTTTGGTGCACTGGTCCCTTCATGGGATATCGGTCCCTTTATGGGATATCTTTGGTGCACTGGTCCCTTCATGGGATATCTGTCCCTTCATGGGATATCTTTTGTGCACTGGTCCCTTGATGGGATATCTGTCCCTTCATGGGATATCTTTGATGCACTGGTCCCTTCATGGGATATCTTTGATGCACTGGTCCCTTCATGGGATATCTTTGATGCACTGGTCCCTTCATGGGATATCTTTGGTGCACTGGTCCCTTCATGGGATATCTTTGGTGCACTGGTCCCTTCATGGGATATCTTTGGTGCACTGGTCCCTTCATGGGATATCTGTCCCTTCATGGGATATCTTTGGTGCACTGGTCCCTTCATGGGATATCGGTCCCTTTATGGGTTATCTTTGGTGCACTGGTCCCTTCATTGAATATCTGTCCCTTCATGGGATATCTTTTGTGCACTGGTCCCTTCATGGGATATCTTTTGTGCACTGGTCCCTTCATGGGATATCTGTCCCTTCATGGGATATCTTTGATGCACTGGTCCCTTCATGGGATATCTTTGATGCACTGGTCCCTTCATGGGATATCTTTGGTGCACTGGTCCCTTCATGGGATATCTTTGGTGAACTGGTCCCTTCATGGGATATCTGTCCCTTCATGGGATATTTTTGATGCACTGGTCCCTTCATGGGATATCTGTCCCTTCATGGGATATCTTTGGTGCACTGGTCCCTTCATGGGATATCGGTCCCTTTATGGGTTATCTTTGGTGCACTGGTCCCTTCATGGGATATCTGTCCCTTTATGGGTTATCTTTGGTGCACTGGTCCCTTCATGGGATATCTGTCCCTTCATGGGATATCTTTTGTGCACTGGTCCCTTCATGGGATATCTTTTGTGCACTGGTCCCTTCATGGGATATCTGTCCCTTCATGGGATATCTTTGATGCACTGGTCCCTTCATGGGATATCTTTGATGCACTGGTCCCTTCATGGGATATCTTTGATGCACTGGTCCCTTCATGGGATATCTTTGATGCACTGGTCCCTTCATGGGATATCATTGATGCACTGGTCCCTTCATGGGATATCTTTGGTGAACTGGTCCCTTCATGGGATATCTGTCCCTTCATGGGATATCTTTGATGCACTGGTCCCTTCATGGGATCTGTCCCTTCATGGGATATCTTTGATGCACTGGTCCCTTCATGGGATATCTTTGATGCACTGGTCCCTTCATGGGATATCTTTGATGCACTGGTCCCTTCATGGGATATCTGTCCCTTCATGGGATATCTTTGGTGCATGGTCCGTTCATGGGATATCGGTCCCTTTTAGGGGATATCTTTGGTGCACTGGTCCCTTCATGGGATATCTGTCCCTTTATGGGATATCTTTGGTGCACTGGTCCCTTCATGGGATATCTGTCCCTTCGTGGGATATCTTTGGTGCACTGGTCCCTTCATGGGATATCTTTGGTGCACTGGTCCCTTCATGGGATGTCTTTGATGCCTGGTCCCTTCATTGGATATCTTTGATGCAATGGTCCCTTCATGGGATATCTTTGATGCACTAGTCCCTTCATGGGATATCTTTTGTGCACTGGTCCCTTCATGGGATATCTGTCCCTTTATGGGATATCTTTGGTGCACTGGTCCCTTCATGGGATATCTGTCCCTTCATGGGATATCTTTTGTGCACTGGTCCCTTCATGGGATATCTGTCCCTTCATGGGATATCTTTTGTGCACTGGTCCCTTGATGGGATATCTGTCCCTTCATGGGATATCTTTGGTGCACTGGTCCCTTCATGGGATATCGGTCCCTTTATGGGATATCTTTGGTGCACTGGTCCCTTCATGGGATATCTGTCCCTTCATGGGATATCTTTTGTGCACTGGTCCCTTGATGGGATATCTGTCCCTTCATGGGATATCTTTGATGCACTGGTCCCTTCATGGGATATCTTTGATGCACTGGTCCCTTCATGGGATATCTTTGATGCACTGGTCCCTTCATGGGATATCTTTGGTGCACTGGTCCCTTCATGGGATATCTTTGGTGCACTGGTCCCTTCATGGGATATCTTTGGTGCACTGGTCCCTTCATGGGATATCTGTCCCTTCATGGGATATCTTTGGTGCACTGGTCCCTTCATGGGATATCGGTCCCTTTATGGGTTATCTTTGGTGCACTGGTCCCTTCATTGAATATCTGTCCCTTCATGGGATATCTTTTGTGCACTGGTCCCTTCATGGGATATCTTTTGTGCACTGGTCCCTTCATGGGATATCTGTCCCTTCATGGGATATCTTTGATGCACTGGTCCCTTCATGGGATATCTTTGATGCACTGGTCCCTTCATGGGATATCTTTGGTGCACTGGTCCCTTCATGGGATATCTTTGGTGAACTGGTCCCTTCATGGGATATCTGTCCCTTCATGGGATATTTTTGATGCACTGGTCCCTTCATGGGATATCTGTCCCTTCATGGGATATCTTTGGTGCACTGGTCCCTTCATGGGATATCGGTCCCTTTATGGGTTATCTTTGGTGCACTGGTCCCTTCATGGGATATCTGTCCCTTTATGGGTTATCTTTGGTGCACTGGTCCCTTCATGGGATATCTGTCCCTTCATGGGATATCTTTTGTGCACTGGTCCCTTCATGGGATATCTTTTGTGCACTGGTCCCTTCATGGGATATCTGTCCCTTCATGGGATATCTTTGATGCACTGGTCCCTTCATGGGATATCTTTGATGCACTGGTCCCTTCATGGGATATCTTTGATGCACTGGTCCCTTCATGGGATATCTTTGATGCACTGGTCCCTTCATGGGATATCATTGATGCACTGGTCCCTTCATGGGATATCTTTGGTGAACTGGTCCCTTCATGGGATATCTGTCCCTTCATGGGATATCTTTGATGCACTGGTCCCTTCATGGGATCTGTCCCTTCATGGGATATCTTTGATGCACTGGTCCCTTCATGGGATATCTTTGATGCACTGGTCCCTTCATGGGATATCTTTGATGCACTGGTCCCTTCATGGGATATCTTTGATGCACTGGTCCCTTCATGGGATATCTGTCCCTTCATGGGATATCTTTGGTGCATGGTCCGTTCATGGGATATCTTTGGTGCACTGGTCCCTTATTGGGATATCTGTCCCTTCATGGGATATCTTTGGTGCACTGGTCCCTTCATGGGATATCTTTGGTGCACTGGTCCCTTCATGGGATATCTTTGGTGCACTGGTCCCTTCATGGGATATCTTTGGTGCACTGGTCCCTTCATAGATATCTTTGGTGCACTGGTCCCTTGATGGGATGTCTTTGATGCACTGGTCCCTTCATGGGATGTCATTGATGCACTGGTCCCTTCATGGGATATCTTTGATGCACTGGTCCCTTCATGGGATATCTGTCCCTTCATGGGAGATCTTTGATGCACTGGTCCCTTCATGGGATATCTGTCCCTTTATGGGATATCTTTTGTGCACTGGTCCCTTCATGGGATATCTTTTGTGCACTGGTCCCTTCATGGGATATCCGTCCCTTCATGGGATATCTTTGGTGCACTGGTCCCTTCATGGGATATCTTTGATGCACTGGTCCCTTCATGGGATGTCTTTGATGCACTGGTCCCTTCATGGGATATCTTTGATGCAATGGTCCCTTCATGGGATATCTTTGATGCACTGGTCCCTTCATGGGATATCTTTTGTGCACTGGTCCCTTCATGGGATATCTTTGATGCACTGGTCCCTTCATGGGATATCTGTCCCTTCATGGGATATCTTTGATGCACTGGTCCCTTCATGGGATATCTTTGGTGCACTGGTCCTTTCATGGGATATCTGTCCCTTCATGGGATATCTTTGATGCACTGGTCCCTTCATGGAATATCTGTCCCTTCATGGGCTAACCTTGGTGCACTGGTCCCTTCATGGGATATCAGTCCCTTCATGGGATATCTTTGATGCACTGGTCCCTTCATGGGATATCTTTGGTGCACTGGTCCTTTCATGGGATATCTGTCCCTTCATGGGATATCTTTGATGCACTGGTCCCTTCATGGAATATCTGTCCCTTCATGGGCTAACCTTGGTGCACTGGTCCCTTCATGGGATATCAGTCCCTTCAATGGGATATCTTTGGTGCACTGGTCCCTTCATGGGATATCTTTGATGCACTGGTCCCTTCATGGGATATCTTTGATGCACTGGTCCCTTCATGGGATATCTTTGATGCACTGATCCCTTCATGGGATATCTTTGATGCACTGGTCCCTTCATGGGATATCTTTGGTGCACTGGTCCTTTCATGGGATATCTGTCCCTTAATGGGATATCTTTGATGCACTGGTCCCTTCATGGGATATCTGTCCCTTCATGGGATATCTTTTGTGCACTGGTCCCTTCATGGGATATCTTTGATGCACTGGTCCCTTCATGGGATATCTGTCCCTTCATGGTATATTTTTGATGCACTGGTCCCTTCATGGGATATCTGTCCCTTCATGGGATATCTTTGATGCACTGGTCCCTTCATGGGATATCTGTCCCTTCATGGGATATCTTTGATGCAATGGTCCCTTCATGGGATATCTTTGATGCACTGGTCCCTTCATGGGATATCTTTGATGCACTGGTCCCTTCATGGGATATCTTTGCACTGGTCCCTTCATGGGATATCTTTGATGCAATGGTCCCTTCATGGGATATCGTTGGTGCACTGGTCCCTTCATGGGATATCTTTGGTGCACTGGTCCCTTCATGGGATATCGGTCCCTTTATGGGATATCTTTGGTGCACTGGTCCCTTCATGGGATATCTGTCCCTTCATGGGATATCTTTTGTGCACTGGTCCCTTCATGGGATATCTTTTGTGCACTGGTCCCTTCATGGGATATCTTTGATGCACTGGTCCCTTCATGGGATATCTTTGATGCACTGGTCACTTCATGGGATATCATTTATGCACTGGTCCCTTCATGGGATATCTTTGGTGAACTGGTCCCTTCATGGGATATGTCCCTTCATGGGATATTTTTGATGCACTGGTCCCTTCATGGGATATCTGTCCCTTCATGGGATATCTTTGATGCACTGGTCCCTTCATGGGATATCTTTGATGCACTGGTCCCTTCATGGGATATCTTTGATGCACTGGTCCCTTCATGGGATATCTGTCCCTTCATGGGATATCTTTGGTGCATGGTCCGTTCATGGGATATCTTTATTGCACTGGTCCCTTATTGGGATATCTGTCCCTTCATGGGATATCTTTGGTGCACTGGTCCCTTCATGGGATATCTTTGGTGCACTGGTCCCTTCATGGGATATCTTTGGTGCACTGGTCCCTTCATGGGATATCTTTTGTGCACTGGTCCCTTCATGGGATATCTTTGATGCACTGGTCCCTTCATCGGATATCTGTCCCTTCATGGGATATCTTTGATGCACTGGTCCCTTCATGGGATATCTGTCCCTTCATGGGATATCTTTGATGCACTGGTCCCTTCATGGGATATCTTTGGTGCACTGGTCCTTTCATGGGATATCTGTCCCTTCATGGGATATCTTTGATGCACTGGTCCCTTCATGGAATATCTGTCCCTTCATGGGCTAACCTTGGTGCACTGGTCCCTTCATGGGATATCAGTCCCTTCAATGGGATATCTTTGGTGCACTGGTCCCTTCATGGGATATCTTTGATGCACTGGTCCCTTCATGGGATATCTGTGATGCACTGGTCCCTTCATGGGATATCTGTGATGCACTGGTCCCTTCATGGGATATCTTTGATGCACTGGTCCCTTCATGGGATATCTTTGGTGCACTGGTCCTTTCATGGGATATCTGTCCCTTAATGGGATATCTTTCATGCACTGGTCCCTTCATGGGATATCTGTCCCTTCATGGGATATCTTTTGTGCACTGGTCCCTTCATGGGATATCTTTGATGCACTGGTCCCTTCATGGGATATCTGTCCCTTCATGGGATATCTTTGATGCACTGGTCCCTTCATGGGATATCTGTCCCTTAATGGGATATCTTTGATGCACTGGTCCCTTCATGGGATATCTGTCCCTTCATGGGATATCTTTGATGCAATGGTCCCTTCATGGGATATCTTTGATGCACTGGTCCCTTCATGGGATATCTTTGGTGCACTGGTCCCTTCATGGGATATCTTTGGTGCACTGGTCCCTTCATGGGATATCTTTGGTGCACTGGTCCCTTCATGGGATATCTTTGATGCACTGGTCCCTTCATGGGATATCTTTGGTGCACTGGTCCTTTCATGGGATATCTGTCCCTTCATGGTATATCTTTGATGCACTGGTCCCTTCATGGGATATCTGTCCCTTCATGGGATATCTTTTGTGCACTGGTCCCTTCATGGGATATCTTTGATGCACGGTCCCTTCATGGGATATCTGTCCCTTCATGGGATATCTTTGATGCACTGGTCCCTTCATGGGATATCTGTCCCTTCATGGGATATCTTTGATGCACTGGTCCCTTCATGGGATATCTTTGGTGCACTGGTCCTTTCATGGGATATCTGTCCCTTCATGGGATATCTTTGATGCACTGGTCCCTTCATGGAATATCTGTCCCTTCATGGGCTAAACTTGGTGCACTGGTCCCTTCATGGAATATCTTTGATGCACTGGTCCCTTCATGGGATATCTGTCCCTTCATGGGATATCTTTGATACACTGGTCCCTTCATGGGATATCAGTCCCTTCATGGGATATCTTTGGTGCACTGGTCCCTTCATGGGATATCTTTGGTGCACTGGTCCCTTCATGGGATATCTTTGATGCACTGGTCCCTTCATGGGATGTCTTTGATGCACTGGTCCCTTCATGGGATATCTTTGATGCACTGGTCCCTTCATGGGATATCTTTGATGCACTGGTCCCTTCATGGGATATCTTTGATGCACTGGTCCCTTCATGGGATATCTTTGGTGCGCTGGTCCCTTCATGGCATATCTGTCCCTTCATGGGATATCTATAATGCACTGGTCCCTTCATGGGATATCGGTCCCTTTTAGGGGATATCTTTGGTGCACTGGTCCCTTCATGGGATATCTGTCCCTTTATGGGATATCTTTGGTGCACTGGTCCCTTCATGGGATATCTGTCCCTTCGTGGGATATCTTTGGTGCACTGGTCCCTTCATGGGATATCTTTGGTGCACTGGTCCCTTCATGGGATGTCTTTGATGCCTGGTCCCTTCATTGGATATCTTTGATGCAATGGTCCCTTCATGGGATATCTTTGATGCACTAGTCCCTTCATGGGATATCTTTTGTGCACTTGTCCCTTCATGGGATATCTGTCCCTTTATGGGATATCTTTGGTGCACTGGTCCCTTCATGGGATATCTGTCCCTTCATGGGATATCTTTTGTGCACTGGTCCCTTCATGGGATATCTGTCTCTTCATGGGATATCTTTGGTGCACTGGTCCCTTCATGGGATATCTGTCCCTTCATGGGATATCTTTGGTGCACTGGTCCCTTCATGGGATATCGGTCCCTTTATGGGATATCTTTGGTGCACTGGTCCCTTCATGGGATATCTGTCCCTTCATGGGATATCTTTTGTGCACTGGTCCCTTGATGGGATATCTGTCCCTTCATGGGATATCTTTGATGCACTGGTCCCTTCATGGGATATCTTTGATGCACTGGTCCCTTCATGGGATATCTTTGATGCACTGGTCCCTTCATGGGATATCTTTGATGCAATGGTCCCTTCATGGGATATCTTTGGTGCACTGGTCCCTTCATGGGATATCTTTGGTGCACTGGTCCCTTCATGGGATATCTGTCCCTTCATGGGATATCTTTGGTGCACTGGTCCCTTCATGGGATATCGGTCCCTTTATGGGTTATCTTTGGTGCACTGGTCCCTTCATGGAATATCTGTCCCTTTATGGGTTATCTTTGGTGCACTGGTCCCTTCATGGAATACCTGTCCCTTCATGGGATATCTTTTGTGCACTGGTCCCTTCATGGGATATCTTTTGTGCACTGGTCCCTTCATGGGATATCTGTCCCTTCATGGGATATCTTTGATGCACTGGTCCCTTCATGGGATATCTTTGATGCACTGGTCCCTTCATGGGATATCTGTGATGCACTGGTCCCTTCATGGGATATCTGTGATGCACTGGTCCCTTCATGGGATATCTTTGATGCACTGGTCCCTTCATGGGATATCTTTGGTGCACTGGTCCTTTCATGGGATATCTGTCCCTTAATGGGATATCTTTCATGCACTGGTCCCTTCATGGGATATCTGTCCCTTCATGGGATATCTTTTGTGCACTGGTCCCTTCATGGGATATCTTTGATGCACTGGTCCCTTCATGGGATATCTGTCCCTTCATGGGATATCTTTGATGCACTGGTCCCTTCATGGGATATCTGTCCCTTAATGGGATATCTTTGATGCACTGGTCCCTTCATGGGATATCTGTCCCTTCATGGGATATCTTTGATGCAATGGTCCCTTCATGGGATATCTTTGATGCACTGGTCCCTTCATGGGATATCTTTGGTGCACTGGTCCCTTCATGGGATATCTTTGGTGCACTGGTCCCTTCATGGGATATCTTTGGTGCACTGGTCCCTTCATGGGATATCTTTGATGCACTGGTCCCTTCATGGGATATCTTTGGTGCACTGGTCCTTTCATGGGATATCTGTCCCTTCATGGGATATCTTTGATGCACTGGTCCCTTCATGGGATATCTGTCCCTTCATGGGATATCTTTTGTGCACTGGTCCCTTCATGGGATATCTTTGATGCACGGTCCCTTCATGGGATATCTGTCCCTTCATGGGATATCTTTGATGCACTGGTCCCTTCATGGGATATCTGTCCCTTCATGGGATATCTTTGATGCACTGGTCCCTTCATGGGATATCTTTGGTGCACTGGTCCTTTCATGGGATATCTGTCCCTTCATGGGATATCTTTGATGCACTGGTCCCTTCATGGAATATCTGTCCCTTCATGGGCTAAACTTGGTGCACTGGTCCCTTCATGGAATATCTTTGATGCACTGGTCCCTTCATGGGATATCTGTCCCTTCATGGGATATCTTTGATGCACTGGTCCCTTCATGGGATATCAGTCCCTTCATGGGACATCTTTGGTGCACTGGTCCCTTCATGGGATATCTTTGGTGCACTGGTCCCTTCATGGGATATCTTTGATGCACTGGTCCCTTCATGGGATGTCTTTGATGCACTGGTCCCTTCATGGGATATCTTTGATGCACTGGTCCCTTCATGGGATATCTTTGATGCACTGGTCCCTTCATGGGATATCTTTGATGCACTGGTCCCTTCATGGGATATCTTTGGTGCGCTGGTCCCTTCATGGCATATCTGTCCCTTCATGGGATATCTATAATGCATTGGTCCCTTCATGGGATATCGGTCCCTTTTAGGGGATATCTTTGGTGCACTGGTCCCTTCATGGGATATCTGTCCCTTTATGGGATATCTTTGGTGCACTGGTCCCTTCATGGGATATCTGTCCCTTCGTGGGATATCTTTGGTGCACTGGTCCCTTCATGGGATATCTTTGGTGCACTGGTCCCTTCATGGGATGTCTTTGATGCCTGGTCCCTTCATTGGATATCTTTGATGCAATGGTCCCTTCATGGGATATCTTTGATGCACTAGTCCCTTCATGGGATATCTTTTGTGCACTGGTCCCTTCATGGGATATCTGTCCCTTTATGGGATATCTTTGGTGCACTGGTCCCTTCATGGGATATCTGTCCCTTCATGGGATATCTTTTGTGCACTGGTCCCTTCATGGGATATCTGTCCCTTCATGGGATATCTTTGGTGCACTGGTCCCTTCATGGGATATCTGTCCCTTCATGGGATATCTTTTGTGCACTGGTCCCTTGATGGGATATCTGTCCCTTCATGGGATATCTTTGATGCAATGGTCCCTTCATGGGATATCTTTGATGCACTAGTCCCTTCATGGGATATCTTTTGTGCACTGGTCCCTTCATGGGATATCTGTCTCTTCATGGGATATCTTTGGTGCACTGGTCCCTTCATGGGATATCTGTCCCTTCATGGGATATCTTTGGTGCACTGGTCCCTTCATGGGATATCGGTCCCTTTATGGGATATCTTTGGTGCACTGGTCCCTTCATGGGATATCTGTCCCTTCATGGGATATCTTTTGTGCACTGGTCCCTTGATGGGATATCTGTCCCTTCATGGGATATCTTTGATGCACTGGTCCCTTCATGGGATATCTTTGATGCACTGGTCCCTTCATGGGATATCTTTGATGCACTGGTCCCTTCATGGGATATCTTTGATGCAATGGTCCCTTCATGGGATATCTTTGGTGCACTGGTCCCTTCATGGGATATCTTTGGTGCACTGGTCCCTTCATGGGATATCTGTCCCTTCATGGGATATCTTTGGTGCACTGGTCCCTTCATGGGATATCGGTCCCTTTATGGGTTATCTTTGGTGCACTGGTCCCTTCATGGAATATCTGTCCCTTTATGGGTTATCTTTGGTGCACTGGTCCCTTCATGGAATACCTGTCCCTTCATGGGATATCTTTTGTGCACTGGTCCCTTCATGGGATATCTTTTGTGCACTGGTCCCTTCATGGGATATCTGTCCCTTCATGGGATATCTTTGATGCACTGGTCCCTTCATGGGATATCTTTGGTGCACTGGTCCCTTCATGGGATATCTTTGATGCACTGGTCCCTTCATGGGATATCTGTGATGCACTGGTCCCTTCATGGGATATCTGTGATGCACTGGTCCCTTCATGGGATATCTTTGATGCACTGGTCCCTTCATGGGATATCTTTGGTGCACTGGTCCTTTCATGGGATATCTGTCCCTTAATGGGATATCTTTCATGCACTGGTCCCTTCATGGGATATCTGTCCCTTCATGGGATATCTTTTGTGCACTGGTCCCTTCATGGGATATCTTTGATGCACTGGTCCCTTCATGGGATATCTGTCCCTTCATGGGATATCTTTGATGCACTGGTCCCTTCATGGGATATCTGTCCCTTAATGGGATATCTTTGATGCACTGGTCCCTTCATGGGATATCTGTCCCTTCATGGGATATCTTTGATGCAATGGTCCCTTCATGGGATATCTTTGATGCACTGGTCCCTTCATGGGATATCTTTGGTGCACTGGTCCCTTCATGGGATATCTTTGGTGCACTGGTCCCTTCATGGGATATCTTTGGTGCACTGGTCCCTTCATGGGATATCTTTGATGCACTGGTCCCTTCATGGGATATCTTTGGTGCACTGGTCCTTTCATGGGATATCTGTCCCTTCATGGGATATCTTTGATGCACTGGTCCCTTCATGGGATATCTGTCCCTTCATGGGATATCTTTTGTGCACTGGTCCCTTCATGGGATATCTTTGATGCACTGGTCCCTTCATGGGATATCTGTCCCTTCATGGGATATCTTTGATGCACTGGTCCCTTCATGGGATATCTTTGGTGCACTGGTCCTTTCATGGGATATCTGTCCCTTCATGGGATATCTTTGATGCACTGGTCCCTTCATGGAATATCTGTCCCTTCATGGGCTAAACTTGGTGCACTGGTCCCTTCATGGAATATCTTTGATGCACTGGTCCCTTCATGGGATATCTGTCCCTTCATGGGATATCTTTGATGCACTGGTCCCTTCATGGGATATCAGTCCCTTCATGGGATATCTTTGGTGCACTGGTCCCTTCATGGGATATCTTTGGTGCACTGGTCCCTTCATGGGATATCTTTGATGCACTGGTCCCTTCATGGGATGTCTTTGATGCACTGGTCCCTTCATGGGATATCTTTGATGCACTGGTCCCTTCATGGGATATCTTTGATGCACTGGTCCCTTCATGGGATATCTTTGATGCACTGGTCCCTTCATGGGATATCTTTGGTGCGCTGGTCCCTTCATGGCATATCTGTCCCTTCATGGGATATCTATAATGCACTGGTCCCTTCATGGGATATCGGTCCCTTTTAGGGGATATCTTTGGTGCACTGGTCCCTTCATGGGATATCTGTCCCTTTATGGGATATCTTTGGTGCACTGGTCCCTTCATGGGATATCTGTCCCTTCGTGGGATATCTTTGGTGCACTGGTCCCTTCATGGGATATCTTTGGTGCACTGGTCCCTTCATGGGATGTCTTTGATGCCTGGTCCCTTCATTGGATATGTTTGATGCAATGGTCCCTTCATGGGATATCTTTGATGCACTAGTCCCTTCATGGGATATCTTTTGTGCACTGGTCCCTTCATGGGATATCTGTCCCTTTATGGGATATCTTTGGTGCACTGGTCCCTTCATGGGATATCTGTCCCTTCATGGGATATCTTTTGTGCACTGGTCCCTTCATGGGATATCTGTCCCTTCATGGGATATCTTTGGTACACTGGTCCCTTCATGGGATATCTGTCCCTTCATGGGATATCTTTGGTGCACTGGTCCCTTCATGGGATATCGGTCCCTTTATGGGATATCTTTGGTGCACTGGTCCCTTCATGGGATATCTGTCCCTTCATGGGATATCTTTTGTGCACTGGTCCCTTGATGGGATATCTGTCCCTTCATGGGATATCTTTGATGCACTGGTCCCTTCATGGGATATCTTTGATGCACTGGTCCCTTCATGGGATATCTTTGATGCACTGGTCCCTTCATGGGATATCTTTGATGCAATGGTCCCTTCATGGGATATCTTTGGTGCACTGGTCCCTTCATGGGATATCTTTGGTGCACTGGTCCCTTCATGGGATATCTGTCCCTTCATGGGATATCATTGGTGCACTGGTCCCTTCATGGGATATCGGTCCCTTTATGGGTTATCTTTGGTGCACTGGTCCCTTCATGGAATATCTGTCCCTTCATGGGATATCTTTTGTGCACTGGTCCCTTCATGGGATATCTTTTGTGCACTGGTCCCTTCATGGGATATCTGTCCCTTCATGGGATATCTTTGATGCACTGGTCCCTTCATGGGATATCTTTGATGCACTGGTCCCTTCATGGGATATCTTTGATGCACTGGTCCCTTCATGGGATATCTTTGATGCACTGGTCCCTTCATGGGATATCTTTGATGCACTGGTCCCTTCATGGGATATCTTTGATGCACTGGTCCCTTCATGGGATATCATTGATGCACTGGTCCCTTCATGGGATATCTTTGGTGAACTGGTCCCTTCATGGGATATCTGTCCCTTCATGGGATATCTTTGATGCACTGGTCCCTTCATGGGATCTGTCCCTTCATGGGATATCTTTGATGCACTGGTCCCTTCATGGGATATCTTTGATGCACTGGTCCCTTCATGGGATATCTTTGATGCACTGGTCCCTTCATGGGATATCTTTGATGCACTGGTCCCTTCATGGGATATCTGTCCCTTCATGGGATATCTTTGGTGCATGGTCCGTTCATGGGATATCTTTGGTGCACTGGTCCCTTATTGGGATATCTGTCCCTTCATGGGATATCTTTGGTGCACTGGTCCCTTCATGGGATATCTTTGGTGCACTGGTCCCTTCATGGGATATCTTTGGTGCACTGGTCCCTTCATGGGATATCTTTGGTGCACTGGTCCCTTCATGGGATATCTGTCCCTTTATGGGATATCTTTTGTGCACTGGTCCCTTCATGGGATATCTGTCCCTTCATGGGATATCTTTCGTGCACTGGTCCCTTCATGGGATATCTGTCCCTTCATGGGATATCTTTTGTGCACTGGTCCCTTCATGGGATATCTGTCCCTTCATGGGATATCTTTGGTGCACTGGTCCCTTCATGGGATATCTTTGATGCACTGGTCCCTTCATGGGATGTCTTTGATGCACTGGTCCCTTCATGGGATATCTTTGATGCAATGGTCCCTTCATGGGATATCTTTGATGCACTGGTCCCTTCATGGGATATCTTTTGTGCACTGGTCCCTTCATGGGATATCTTTGATGCACTGGTCCCTTCATGGGATATCTGTCCCTTCATGGGATATCTTTGATGCACTGGTCCCTTCATGGGATATCTGTCCCTTCATGGGATATCTTTGATGCACTGGTCCCTTCATGGGATATCTTTGGTGCACTGGTCCTTTCATGGGATATCTGTCCCTTCATGGGATATCTTTGATGCACTGTCCCCTTCATGGAATATCTGTCCCTTCATGGGCTAACCTTGGTGCACTGGTCCCTTCATGGGATATCAGTCCCTTCAATGGGATATCTTTGGTGCACTGGTCCCTTCATGGGATATCTTTGATGCACTGGTCCCTTCATGGGATATCTTTGATGCACTGGTCCCTTCATGGGATATCTTTGATGCACTGGTCCCTTCATGGGATATCTTTGGTGCACTGGTCCTTTCATGGGATATCTGTCCCTTAATGGGATATCTTTGATGCACTGGTCCCTTCATGGGATAGCTGTCCCTTCATGGGATATCTTTTGTGCACTGGTCCCTTCATGGGATATCTTTGATGCACTGGTCCCTTCATGGGATATCTGTCCCTTCATGGGATATCTTTGATGCACTGGTCCCTTCATGGGATATCTGTCCCTTAATGGGATATCTTTGATGTACTGGTCCCTTCATGGGATATCTGTCCCTTCATGGGATATCTTTGATGCAATGGTCCCTTCATGGGATATCTCTGATGCACTGGTCCCTTCATGGGATATCTTTGGTGCACTGGTCCCTTCATGGGATATCTTTGGTGCACTGGTCCCTTCATGGGATATCTTTGGTGCACTGGTCCCTTCATGGGATATCTTTGATGCACTGGTCCCTTCATGGGATATCTTTGGTGCACTGGTCCCTTCATGGGATATCTGTCCCTTCATGGGATATCTTTGATGCACGGTCCCTTCATGGGATATCTGTCCCTTCATGGGATATCTTTGATGCACTGGTCCCTTCATGGGATATCTGTCCCTTCATGGGATATCTTTGATGCACTGGTCCCTTCATGGGATATCTTTGGTGCACTGGTCCTTTCATGGGATATCTGTCCCTTCATGGGATATCTTTGATGCACTGGTCCCTTCATGGAATATCTGTCCCTTCATGGGCTAAACTTGGTGCACTGGTCCCTTCATGGAATATCTTTGATGCACTGGTCCCTTCATGGGATATCTGTCCCTTCATGGGATATCTTTGATGCACTGGTCCCTTCATGGGATATCAGTCCCTTCATGGGATATCTTTGGTGCACTGGTCCCTTCATGGGATATCTTTGGTGCACTGGTCCCTTCATGGGATATCTTTGATGCACTGGTCCCTTCATGGGATGTCTTTGATGCACTGGTCCCTTCATGGGATATCTTTGATGCACTGGTCCCTTCATGGGATATCTTTGGTGCGCTGGTCCCTTCATGGGATATCTGTCCCTTCATGGGATATCTATAATGCACTGGTCCCTTCATGGGATATCGGTCCCTTTTAGGGGATATCTTTGGTGCACTGGTCCCTTCATGGGATATCTGTCCCTTTATGGGATATCTTTGGTGCACTGGTCCCTTCATGGGATATCTGTCCCTTCGTGGGATATCTTTGGTGCACTGGTCCCTTCATGGGATATCTTTGGTGCACTGGTCCCTTCATGGGATGTCTTTGAAGCCTGGTCCCTTCATTGGATATCTTTGATGCAATGGTCCCTTCATGGGATATCTTTGATGCATTAGTCCCTTCATGGGATATCTTTTGTGCACTGGTCCCTTCATGGGATATCTGTCCCTTTATGGGATATCTTTGGTGCACTGGTCCCTTCATGGGATATCTGTCCCTTCATGGGATATCTTTTGTGCACTGGTCCCTTCATGGGATATCTGTCCCTTCATGGGATATCTTTGGTGCACTGGTCCCTTCATGGGATATCTGTCCCTTCATGGGATATCTTTGGTGCACTGGTCCCTTCATGGGATATCGGTCCCTTTATGGGATATCTTTGGTGCACTGGTCCCTTCATGGGATATCTGTCCCTTCATGGGATATCTTTTGTGCACTGGTCCCTTGATGGGATATCTGTCCCTTCATGGGATATCTTTGATGCACTGGTCCCTTCATGGGATATCTTTGATGCACTGGTCCCTTCATGGGATATCTTTGATGCACTGGTCCCTTCATGGGATATCTTTGATGCACTGGTCCCTTCATGGGATATCTTTGGTGCACTGGTCCCTTCATGGGATATCTTTGGTGCACTGGTCCCTTCATGGGATATCTGTCCCTTCATGGGAAATCTTGGTGCACTGGTCCCTTCATGGGATATCGGCCCCTTTATGGGTTATCTTTGGTGCACTGGTCCCTTCATTGAATATCTGTCCCTTCATGGGATATCTTTTGTGCACTGGTCCCTTCATGGGATATCTTTTGTGCACTGGTCCCTTCATGGGATATCTGTCCCTTCATGGGATATCTTTGATGCACTGGTCCCTTCATGGGATATCTTTGATGCACTGGTCCCTTCATGGGATATCTTTGGTGCACTGGTCCCTTCATGGGATATCTTTGGTGCACTGGTCCCTTCATGGGATATCTTTGGTGCACTGGTCCTTTCATGGGATATCTGTCCCTTAATGGGATATCTTTGATGCACTGGTCCCTTCATGGGATATCTGTCCCTTCATGGGATATCTTTTGTGCACTGGTCCCTTCATGGGATATCTTTGATGCACTGGTCCCTTCATGGGATATCTGTCCCTTCATGGGATATCTTTGATGCACTGGTCCCTTCATGGAATATCTGTCCCTTCATGGGCTAAACTTGGTGCACTGGTCCCTTCATGGAATATCTTTGATGCACTGGTCCCTTCATGGGATATCTGTCCCTTCATGGGATATCTTTGATGCACTGGTCCCTTCATGGGATATCAGTCCCTTCATGGGATATCTTTGGTGCACTGGTCCCTTCATGGGATATCTTTGGTGCACTGGTCCCTTCATGGGATATCTTTGATGCACTGGTCCCTTCATGGGATGTCTTTGATGCACTGGTCCCTTCATGGGATATCTTTGATGCACTGGTCCCTTCATGGGATATCTTTGGTGCGCTGGTCCCTTCATGGGATATCTGTCCCTTCATGGGATATCTATAATGCACTGGTCCCTTCATGGGATATCGGTCCCTTTTAGGGGATATCTTTGGTGCACTGGTCCCTTCATGGGATATCTGTCCCTTTATGGGATATCTTTGGTGCACTGGTCCCTTCATGGGATATCTGTCCCTTCGTGGGATATCTTTGGTGCACTGGTCCCTTCATGGGATATCTTTGGTGCACTGGTCCCTTCATGGGATGTCTTTGATGCCTGGTCCCTTCATTGGATATCTTTGATGCAATGGTCCCTTCATGGGATATCTTTGATGCATTAGTCCCTTCATGGGATATCTTTTGTGCACTGGTCCCTTCATGGGATATCTGTCCCTTTATGGGATATCTTTGGTGCACTGGTCCCTTCATGGGATATCTGTCCCTTCATGGGATATCTTTTGTGCACTGGTCCCTTCATGGGATATCTGTCCCTTCATGGGATATCTTTGGTGCACTGGTCCCTTCATGGGATATCTGTCCCTTCATGGGATATCTTTGGTGCACTGGTCCCTTCATGGGATATCGGTCCCTTTATGGGATATCTTTGGTGCACTGGTCCCTTCATGGGATATCTGTCCCTTCATGGGATATCTTTTGTGCACTGGTCCCTTGATGGGATATCTGTCCCTTCATGGGATATCTTTGATGCACTGGTCCCTTCATGGGATATCTTTGATGCACTGGTCCCTTCATGGGATATCTTTGATGCACTGGTCCCTTCATGGGATATCTTTGATGCACTGGTCCCTTCATGGGATATCTTTGGTGCACTGGTCCCTTCATGGGATATCTTTGGTGCACTGGTCCCTTCATGGGATATCTGTCCCTTCATGGGATATCTTTGGTGCACTGGTCCCTTCATGGGATATCGGCCCCTTTATGGGTTATCTTTGGTGCACTGGTCCCTTCATTGAATATCTGTCCCTTCATGGGATATCTTTTGTGCACTGGTCCCTTCATGGGATATCTTTTGTGCACTGGTCCCTTCATGGGATATCTGTCCCTTCATGGGATATCTTTGATGCACTGGTCCCTTCATGGGATATCTTTGATGCACTGGTCCCTTCATGGGATATCTTTGGTGCACTGGTCCCTTCATGGGATATCTTTGGTGCACTGGTCCCTTCATGGGATATCTTTGGTGCACTGGTCCTTTCATGGGATATCTGTCCCTTAATGGGATATCTTTGATGCACTGGTCCCTTCATGGGATATCTGTCCCTTCATGGGATATCTTTTGTGCACTGGTCCCTTCATGGGATATCTTTGATGCACTGGTCCCTTCATGGGATATCTGTCCCTTCATGGGATATCTTTGATGCACTGGTCCCTTCATGGGATATCTGTCCCTTAATGGGATATCTTTGATGCACTGGTCCCTTCATGGGATATCTGTCCCTTCATGGGATATCTTTGATGCAATGGTCCCTTCATGGGATATCTTTGATGCACTGGTCCCTTCATGGGATATCTTTGGTGCACTGGTCCCTTCATGGGATATCTTTGGTGCACTGGTCCCTTCATGGGATATCTTTGGTGCACTGGTCCCTTCATGGGATATCTTTGATGCACTGGTCCCTTCATGGGATATCTTTGGTGCACTGGTCCTTTCATGGGATATCTGTCCCTTCATGGGATATCTTTGATGCACTGGTCCCTTCATGGGATATCTGTCCCTTCATGGGATATCTTTTGTGCACTGGTCCCTTCATGGGATATCTTTGATGCACGGTCCCTTCATGGGATATCTGTCCCTTCATGGGATATCTTTGATGCACTGGTCCCTTCATGGGATATCTGTCCCTTCATGGGATATCTTTGATGCACTGGTCCCTTCATGGGATATCTTTGGTGCACTGGTCCTTTCATGGGATATCTGTCCCTTCATGGGATATTTTTGATGCACTGGTCCCTTCATGGAATATCTGTCCCTTCATGGGCTAAACTTGGTGCACTGGTCCCTTCATGGAATATCTTTGATGCACTGGTCCCTTCATGGGATATCTGTCCCTTCATGGGATATCTTTGATGCACTGGTCCCTTCATGGGATATCTTTGGTGCACTGGTCCCTTCATGGGATATCTTTGATGCACTGGTCCCTTCATGGGATGTCTTTGATGCACTGGTCCCTTCATGGGATATCTTTGATGCACTGGTCCCTTCATGGGATATCTTTGATGCACTGGTCCCTTCATGGGATATCTTTGATGCACTGGTCCCTTCATGGGATATCTTTGGTGCGCTGGTCCCTTCATGGCATATCTGTCCCTTCATGGGATATCTATAATGCACTGGTCCCTTCATGGGATATCGGTCCCTTTTAGGGGATATCTTTGGTGCACTGGTCCCTTCATGGGATATCTGTCCCTTTATGGGATATCTTTGGTGCACTGGTCCCTTCATGGGATATCTGTCCCTTCGTGGGATATCTTTGGTGCACTGGTCCCTTCATGGGATATCTTTGGTGCACTGGTCCCTTCATGGGATGTCTTTGATGCCTGGTCCCTTCATTGGATATCTTTGATGCAATGGTCCCTTCATGGGATATCTTTGATGCACTAGTCCCTTCATGGGATATCTTTTGTGCACTGGTCCCTTCATGGGATATCTGTCCCTTTATGGGATATCTTTGGTGCACTGGTCCCTTCATGGGATATCTGTCCCTTCATGGGATATCTTTTGTGCACTGGTCCCTTCATGGGATATCTGTCCCTTCATGGGATATCTTTGGTGCACTGGTCCCTTCATGGGATATCTGTCCCTTCATGGGATATCTTTGGTGCACTGGTCCCTTCATGGGATATCGGTCCCTTTATGGGATATCTTTGGTGCACTGGTCCCTTCATGGGATATCTGTCCCTTCATGGGATATCTTTTGTGCACTGGTCCCTTGATGGGATATCTGTCCCTTCATGGGATATCTTTGATGCACTGGTCCCTTCATGGGATATCTTTGATGCACTGGTCCCTTCATGGGATATCTTTGATGCAATGGTCCCTTCATGGGATATCTTTGGTGCACTGGTCCCTTCATGGGATATCTTTGGTGCACTGGTCCCTTCATGGGATATCTGTCCCTTCATGGGATATCTTTGGTGCACTGGTCCCTTCATGGGATATCGGTCCCTTTATGGGTTATCTTTGGTGCACTGGTCCCTTCATGGAATATCTGTCCCTTCATGGGATATCTTTTGTGCACTGGTCCCTTCATGGGATATCTTTTGTGCACTGGTCCCTTCATAGGATATCTGTCCCTTCATGGGATATCTTTGATGCACTGGTCCCTTCATGGGATATCTTTGATGCACTGGTCCCTTCATGGGATATCTTTGATGCACTGGTCCCTTCATGGGATATCTTTGATGCACTGGTCCCTTCATGGGATATCTTTGGTGCACTGGTCCCTTCATGGGATATCTGTCCCTTCATGGGATATCTTTGGTGCACTGGTCCCTTCATGGGATATCTGTCCCTTTATGGGATATCTTTTGTGCACTGGTCCCTTCATGGGATATCTGTCCCTTCATGGGATATCTTTCGTGCACTGGTCCCTTCATGGGATATCTGTCCCTTCATGGGATATCTTTTGTGCACTGGTCCCTTCATGGGATATCTTTTGTGCACTGGTCCCTTCATGGGATATCTGTCCCTTCATGGGATATCTTTGGTGCACTGGTCCCTTCATGGGATATCTTTGGTGCACTGGATATCTTTGGTGCACTGGTCCCTTCATGGGATATCTTTGGTGCACTGGTCCCTTCATGGGATATCTTTGGTGCACTGGTCCCTTCATGGGATGTCTTTGATGCACTGGTCCCTTCATGGGATGTCTTTGATGCACTGGTCCCTTCATGGGATATCTTTGATGCACTGGTCCCTTCATGGGATATCTTTGGTGCACTGGTCCCTTCATGGGATATCTGTCCCTTCATGGGATATCTTTGATGCACTGGTCCCTTCATGGGATATCTGTCCCTTCATGGGATATCTTTGATGCACTGGTCCCTTCATGGGATATCTTTGGTGCACTGGTCCTTTCATGGGATATCTGTCCCTTCATGGGATATCTTTGATGCACTGGTCCCTTCATGGAATATCTGTCCCTTCATGGGCTAACCTTGGTGCACTGGTCCCTTCATGGGATATCTTTGATGCACTGGTCCCTTCATGGGATATCTGTCCCTTCATGGGATATCTTTGATGCACTGGTCCCTTCATGGGATATCAGTCCCTTCATGGGATATCTTTGGTGCACTGGTCCCTTCATGGGATATCTTTGGTGCACTGGTCCCTTCATGGGATATCTTTGATGCACTGGTCCCTTCATGGGATATCTTTGGTGCGCTGGTCCCTTCATGGGATATCTGTCCCTTCATGGGATATCTATAATGCACTGGTCCCTTCATGGGATATCGGTCCCTTTTAGGGGATATCTTTGGTGCACTGGTCCCTTCATGGGATATCTGTCCCTTTATGGAATATCTTTGGTGCACTGGTCCCTTCATGGGATATCTGTCCCTTCATGGGATATCTTTGGTGCACTGGTCCCTTCATGGGATATCTTTGGTGCACTGGTCCCTTCATGGGATGTCTTTGATGCACTGGTCCCTTCATGGGATATCTTTGATGCAATGGTCCCTTCATGGGATATCTTTGATGCACTAGTCCCTTCATGGGATATCTTTTGTGCACTGGTCCCTTCATGGGTTATCTATCCCTTTATGGGATATCTTTGGTGCACTGGTCCCTTCATGG
Source organism: Lissotriton vulgaris (assembly GCF_964263255.1). Classification (NCBI taxonomy): domain Eukaryota; kingdom Metazoa; phylum Chordata; class Amphibia; order Caudata; family Salamandridae; genus Lissotriton; species Lissotriton vulgaris. Next base: position 837,382,735 of record NC_141698.1, read on the forward strand.
GATATCTGTCCCTTTATGGGATATCTTTGGTGCACTGGTCCCTTCATGGGATATCTGTCCCTTCATGGGATATCTTTGGTGCACTGGTCCCTTCATGGGATATCTGTCCCTTCATGGGATATCTTTGGTGCACTGGTCCCTTCATGGGATATCTGTCCCTTCATGGGATATCTTTGGTGCACTGGTCCCTTCATGGGATATCGGTCCCTTTATGAGATATCTTTGGTGCACTTGTCCCTTCATGGGATATCTGTCCCTTCATGGGATATCTTTGATGCACTGGTCCCTTCATGGGATGTCTTTGATGCACTGGTCCCTTCATGGGATATCTTTGATGCACTGGTCCCTTCATGGGATATCTTTGATGCAATGGTCCCTTCATGGGATATCGTTGGTGCACTGGTCCCTTCATGGGATATCTTTGGTGCACGGGTCCCTTCATGGTATATCGGTCCCTTTATGGGATATCTTTGGTGCACTGGTCCCTTCATGGGATATCTGTCCCTTCATGGGATATCTTTTGTGCACTGGTCCCTTCATGGGATATCTTTGATGCACTGGTCCCTTCATGGGATATCTTTGGTGCACTGGTCCCTTCATGGGATATCTTTTGTGCACTGGTCCCTTCATGGGATATCTGTCCCTTCATGGGATATCTTTGATGCACTGGTCCCTTCATGGGATATCTTTGATGCACTGGTCCCTTCATGGGAGATCTTTGATGCACTGGTCCCTTCATGGGATATCTTTGATGCACTGGTCCCTTCATGGGATATCTTTGATGCACTGGTCCCTTCATGGGATATCTTTGATGCACTGGTCCCTTCATGGGATATCATTGATGCACTGGTCCCTTCATGGGATATCTTTGGTGAACTGGTCCCTTCAATGGATATCTGTCCCTTCATGGGATATCTTTGATGCACTGGTCCCTTCATGGGATCTGTCCCTTCATGGGATATCTTTGATGCACTGGTCCCTTCATGGGATATCTTTGATGCACTGGTCCCTTCATGGGATATCTTTGATGCACTGGTCCCTTCATGGGATATCTTTGATGCACTGGTCCCTTCATGGGATATCTGTCCCTTCATGGGATATCTTTGGTGCATGGTCCGTTCATGGGATATCTTTGGTGCACTGGTCCCTTATTGGGATATCTGTCCCTTCATGGGATATCTTTGGTGCACTGGTCCCTTCATGGGATATCTTTGGTGCACTGGTCCCTTCATGGGATATCTTTGGTGCACTGGTCCCTTCATGGGATATCTTTGGTGCACTGGTCCCTTCATGGGATATCTTTGGTGCACTGGTCCCTTCATGGGATATCTTTGATGCGCTGGTCCCTTCATGGGATATCTTTGGTGCACTGGTCCCTTCATGGGATATCTGTCCCTTCATGGGATATCTTTGGTGCACTGGTCCCTTCATGGGATATCTGTCCCTTTATGGGATATCTTTTGTGCACTGGTCCCTTCATGGGATATCTGTCCCTTCATGGGATATCTTTCGTGCACTGGTCCCTTCATGGGATATCTGTCCCTTCATGGGATATCATTGATGCACTGGTCCCTTCATGGGATATCGTTGGTGAACTGGTCCCTTCATGGATATCTGTCCCTTCATGGGATATCTTTGATGCACTGGTCCCTTCATGGGATCTGTCCCTTCATGGGATATCTTTGATGCACTGGTCCCTTCATGGGATATCTTTGATGCACTGGTCCCTTCATGGGATATCTTTGATGCACTGGTCCCTTCATGGGATATCTTTGATGCACTGGTCCCTTCATGGGATATCTGTCCCTTCATGGGATATCTTTGGTGCATGGTCCGTTCATGGGATATCTTTGGTGCACTGGTCCCTTATTGGGATATCTGTCCCTTCATGGGATATCTTTGGTGCACTGGTCCCTTCATGGGATATCTTTGGTGCACTGGTCCCTTCATGGGATATCTTTGGTGCACTGGTCCCTTCATGGGATATCTTTGATGCACTGGTCCCTTCATGGGATATCTTTGATGCACTGGTCCCTTCATGGGATATCTTTGGTGCACTGGTCCCTTCATGGGATATCTGTCCCTTCATGGGATATCTTTGGTGCACTGGTCCCTTCATGGGATATCTGTCCCTTTATGGGATATCTTTTGTGCACTGGTCCCTTCATGGGATATCTGTCCCTTCATGGGATATCTTTGGTGCACTGGTCCCTTCATGGGATATCTTTGATGCACTGGTCCCTTCATGGGATGTCTTTGATGCACTGGTCCCTTCATGGGATATCTTTGATGCAATGGTCCCTTCATGGGATATCTTTGATGCACTGGTCCCTTCATGGGATATCTTTTGTGCACTGGTCCCTTCATGGGATATCTTTGATGCACTGGTCCCTTCATGGGATATCTGTCCCTTCATGGGATATCTTTGATGCACTGGTCCCTTCATGGGATATCTGTCCCTTCATGGGATATCTTTGATGCACTGGTCCCTTCATGGGATATCTTTGGTACACTGGTCCTTTCATGGGATATCTGTCCCTTTATGGGATATCTTTGATGCACTGGTCCCTTCATGGAATATCTGTCCCTTCATGGGCTAACCTTGGTGCACTGGTCCCTTCATGGGATATCAGTCCCTTCAATGGGATATCTTTGGTGCACTGGTCCCTTCATGGGATATCTTTGATGCACTGGTCCCTTCATGGGATATCTTTGATGCACTGGTCCCTTCATGGGATATCTTTGATGCACTGGTCCCTTCATGGGATATCTTTGGTGCACTGGTCCTTTCATGGGATATCTGTCCCTTAATGGGATATCTTTGATGCACTGGTCCCTTCATGGGATATCTGCCCCTTCATGGGATATCTTTTGTGCACTGGTCCCTTCATGGGATATCTTTGATGCACTGGTCCCTTCATGGGATATCTGTCCCTTAATGGGATATCTTTGATGCACTGGTCCCTTCATGGGATATCTGTCCCTTCATGGGATATCTTTGATGCAATGGTCCCTTCATGGGATATCTTTGATGCACTGGTCCCTTCATGGGATATCTTTGGTGCACTGGTCCCTTCATGGGATATCTTTGGTGCACTGGTCCCTTCATGGGATATCTTTGGTGCACTGGTCCCTTCATGGGATATCTTTGGTGCACTGGTCCCTTCATGGGATATCTGTCCCTTTATGGGATATCTTTTGTGCACTGGTCCCTTCATGGGATATCTGTCCCTTCATGGGATATCTTTCGTGCACTGGTCCCTTCATGGGATATCTGTCCCTTCATGGGATATCTTTTGTGCACTGGTCCCTTCATGGGATATCTGTCCCTTCATGGGATATCTTTGATGCACTGGTCCCTTCATGGGATATCTTTGGTGCACTGGTCCCTTCATGGGATATCTTTGATGCACTGGTCCCTTCATGGGATATCTGTGATGCACTGGTCCCTTCATGGGATATCTGTGATGCACTGGTCCCTTCATGGGATATCTTTGATGCACTGGTCCCTTCATGGGATATCTTTGGTGCACTGGTCCTTTCATGGGATATCTGTCCCTTAATGGGATATCTTTCATGCACTGGTCCCTTCATGGGATATCTGTCCCTTCATGGGATATCTTTTGTGCACTGGTCCCTTCATGGGATATCTTTGATGCACTGGTCCCTTCATGGGATATCTGTCCCTTCATGGGATATCTTTGATGCACTGGTCCCTTCATGGGATATCTGTCCCTTAATGGGATATCTTTGATGCACTGGTCCCTTCATGGGATATCTGTCCCTTCATGGGATATCTTTGATGCAATGGTCCCTTCATGGGATATCTTTGATGCACTGGTCCCTTCATGGGATATCTTTGGTGCACTGGTCCCTTCATGGGATATCTTTGGTGCACTGGTCCCTTCATGGGATATCTTTGATGCACTGGTCCCTTCATGGGATATCTTTGGTGCACTGGTCCTTTCATGGGATATCTGTCCCTTCATGGGATATCTTTGATGCACTGGTCCCTTCATGGGATATCTGTCCCTTCATGGGATATCTTTTGTGCACTGGTCCCTTCATGGGATATCTTTGATGCACGGTCCCTTCATGGGATATCTGTCCCTTCATGGGATATCTGTCCCTTCATGGGATATCTTTGATGCACTGGTCCCTTCATGGGATATCTGTCCCTTCATGGGATATCTTTGATGCACTGGTCCCTTCATGGGATATCTTTGGTGCACTGGTCCCTTCATGGGATATCTTTGATGCACTGGTCCCTTCATGGGATGTCTTTGATGCACTGGTCCCTTCATGGGATATCTTTGATGCACTGGTCCCTTCATGGGATATCTTTGATGCACTGGTCCCTTCATGGGATATCTTTGATGCACTGGTCCCTTCATGGGATATCTTTGGTGCGCTGGTCCCTTCATGGCATATCTGTCCCTTCATGGGATATCTATAATGCACTGGTCCCTTCATGGGATATCGGTCCCTTTTAGGGGATATCTTTGGTGCACTGGTCCCTTCATGGGATATCTGTCCCTTTATGGGATATCTTTGGTGCACTGGTCCCTTCATGGGATATCTGTCCCTTCGTGGGATATCTTTGGTGCACTGGTCCCTTCATGGGATATCTTTGGTGCACTGGTCCCTTCATGGGATGTCTTTGATGCCTGGTCCCTTCATTGGATATCTTTGATGCAATGGTCCCTTCATGGGATATCTTTGATGCACTAGTCCCTTCATGGGATATCTTTTGTGCACTGGTCCCTTCATGGGATATCTGTCCCTTTATGGGATATCTTTGGTGCACTGGTCCCTTCATGGGATATCTGTCCCTTCATGGGATATCTTTTGTGCACTGGTCCCTTCATGGGATATCTGTCCCTTCATGGGATATCTTTGGTGCACTGGTCCCTTCATGGGATATCTGTCCCTTCATGGGATATCTTTGGTGCACTGGTCCCTTCATGGGATATCGGTCCCTTTATGGGATATCTTTGGTGCACTGGTCCCTTCATGGGATATCTGTCCCTTCATGGGATATCTTTTGTGCACTGGTCCCTTGATGGGATATCTGTCCCTTCATGGGATATCTTTGATGCACTGGTCCCTTCATGGGATATCTTTGATGCACTGGTCCCTTCATGGGATATCTTTGATGCACTGGTCCCTTCATGGGATATCTTTGATGCAATGGTCCCTTCATGGGATATCTTTGGTGCACTGGTCCCTTCATGGGATATCTTTGGTGCACTGGTCCCTTCATGGGATATCTGTCCCTTCATGGGATATCTTTGGTGCACTGGTCCCTTCATGGGATATCGGTCCCTTTATGGGTTATCTTTGGTGCACTGGTCCCTTCATGGAATATCTGTCCCTTCATGGGATATCTTTTGTGCACTGGTCCCTTCATGGGATATCTTTTGTGCACTGGTCCCTTCATGGGATATCTGTCCCTTCATGGGATATCTTTGATGCACTGGTCCCTTCATGGGATATCTTTGATGCACTGGTCCCTTCATGGGATATCTTTGATGCACTGGTCCCTTCATGGGATATCTTTGGTGCACTGGTCCCTTCATGGGATATCTTTGATGCACTGGTCCCTTCATGGGATATCTTTGATGCACTGGTCCCTTCATGGGATATCTTTGATGCACTGGTCCCTTCATGGGATATCATTGATGCACTGGTCCCTTCATGGGATATCTTTGGTGAACTGGTCCCTTCATGGGATATCTGTCCCTTCATGGGATATCTTTGATGCACTGGTCCCTTCATGGGATCTGTCCCTTCATGGGATATCTTTGATGCACTGGTCCCTTCATGGGATATCTTTGATGCACTGGTCCCTTCATGGGATATCTTTGATGCACTGGTCCCTTCATGGGATATCTTTGATGCACTGGTCCCTTCATGGGATATCTGTCCCTTCATGGGATATCTTTGGTGCATGGTCCGTTCATGGGATATCTTTGGTGCACTGGTCCCTTATTGGGATATCTGTCCCTTCATGGGATATCTTTGGTGCACTGGTCCCTTCATGGGATATCTTTGGTGCACTGGTCCCTTCATGGGATATCTTTGGTGCACTGGTCCCTTCATGGGATATCTGTCCCTTTATGGGATATCTTTTGTGCACTGGTCCCTTCATGGGATATCTGTCCCTTCATGGGATATCTTTCGTGCACTGGTCCCTTCATGGGATATCTGTCCCTTCATGGGATATCTTTTGTGCACTGGTCCCTTCATGGGATATCTGTCCCTTCATGGGATATCTTTGGTGCACTGGTCCCTTCATGGGATATCTTTGATGCACTGGTCCCTTCATGGGATGTCTTTGATGCACTGGTCCCTTCATGGGATATCTTTGATGCAATGGTCCCTTCATGGGATATCTTTGATGCACTGGTCCCTTCATGGGATATCTTTGGTGCACTGGTCCTTTCATGGGATATCTGTCCCTTCATGGGATATCTTTGATGCACTGGTCCCTTCATGGAATATCTGTCCCTTCATGGGCTAAACTTGGTGCACTGGTCCCTTCATGGAATATCTTTGATGCACCGGTCCCTTCATGGGATATCTGTCCCTTCATGGGATATCTTTGATGCACTGGTCCCTTCATGGGATATCAGTCCCTTCATGGGATATCTTTGGTGCACTGGTCCCTTCATGGGATATCTTTGGTGCACTGGTCCCTTCATGGGATATCTTTGATGCACTGGTCCCTTCATGGGATGTCTTTGATGCACTGGTCCCTTCATGGGATATCTTTGATGCACTGGTCCCTTCATGGGATATCTTTGATGCACTGGTCCCTTCATGGGATATCTTTGATGCACTGGTCCCTTCATGGGATATCTTTGGTGCGCTGGTCCCTTCATGGGATATCTGTCCCTTCATGGGATATCTATAATGCACTGGTCCCTTCATGGGATATCGGTCCCTTTTAGGGGATATCTTTGGTGCACTGGTCCCTTCATGGGATATCTGTCCCTTTATGGGATATCTTTGGTGCACTGGTCCCTTCATGGGATATCTGTCCCTTCGTGGGATATCTTTGGTGCACTGGTCCCTTCATGGGATATCTTTGGTGCACTGGTCCCTTCATGGGATGTCTTTGATGCCTGGTCCCTTCATTGGATATCTTTGATGCAATGGTCCCTTCATGGGATATCTTTGATGCACTAGTCCCTTCATGGGATATCTTTTGTGCACTGGTCCCTTCATGGGATATCTGTCCCTTTATGGGATATCTTTGGTGCACTGGTCCCTTCATGGGATATCTGTCCCTTCATGGGATATCTTTTGTGCACTGGTCCCTTCATGGGATATCTGTCCCTTCATGGGATATCTTTGGTGCACTGGTCCCTTCATGGGATATCTGTCCCTTCATGGGATATCTTTGGTGCACTGGACCCTTCATGGGATATCGGTCCCTTTATGGGATATCTTTGGTGCACTGGTCCCTTCATGGGATATCTGTCCCTTCATGGGATATCTTTTGTGCACTGGTCCCTTGATGGGATATCTGTCCCTTCATGGGATATCTTTGATGCACTGGTCCCTTCATGGGATATCTTTGATGCACTGGTCCCTTCATGGGATATCTTTGATGCACTGGTCCCTTCATGGGATATCTTTGATGCACTGGTCCCTTCATGGGATATCTTTGGTGCACTGGTCCCTTCATGGGATATCTTTGGTGCACTGGTCCCTTCATGGGATATCTGTCCCTTCATGGGATATCTTTGGTGCACTGGTCCCTTCATGGGATATCGGCCCCTTTATGGGTTATCTTTGGTGCACTGGACCCTTCATTGAATATCTGTCCCTTCATGGGATATCTTTTGTGCACTGGTCCCTTCATGGGATATCTTTTGTGCACTGGTCCCTTCATGGGATATCTGTCCCTTCATGGGATATCTTTGATGCACTGGTCCCTTCATGGGATATCTTTGGTGCACTGGTCCCTTCATGGGATATCTTTGGTGCACTGGTCCCTTCATGGGATATCTTTGGTGCACTGGTCCCTTCATGGGATATCTTTGGTGCACTGGTCCTTTCATGGGATATCTGTCCCTTAATGGGATATCTTTGATGCACTGGTCCCTTCATGGGATATCTGTCCCTTCATGGGATATCTTTTGTGCACTGGTCCCTTCATGGGATATCTTTGATGCACTGGTCCCTTCATGGGATATCTGTCCCTTCATGGGATATCTTTGATGCACTGGTCCCTTCATGGGATATCTGTCCCTTAATGGGATATCTTTGATGCACTGGTCCCTTCATGGGATATCTGTCCCTTCATGGGATATCTTTGATGCAATGGTCCCTTCATGGGATATCTTTGATGCACTGGTCCCTTCATGGGATATCTTTGGTGCACTGGTCCCTTCATGGGATATCTTTGGTGCACTGGTCCCTTCATGGGATATCTTTGGTGCACTGGTCCCTTCATGGGATATCTTTGATGCACTGGTCCCTTCATGGGATATCTTTGGTGCACTGGTCCTTTCATGGGATATCTGTCCCTTCATGGGATATCTTTGATGCACTGGTCCCTTCATGGGATATCTGTCCCTTCATGGGATATCTTTTGTGCACTGGTCCCTTCATGGGATATCTTTGATGCACGGTCCCTTCATGGGATATCTGTCCCTTCATGGGATATCTTTGATGCACTGGTCCCTTCATGGGATATCTGTCCCTTCATGGGATATCTTTGATGCACTGGTCCCTTCATGGGATATCTTTGGTGCACTGGTCCTTTCATGGGATATCTGTCCCTTCATGGGATATCTTTGATGCACTGGTCCCTTCATGGAATATCTGTCCCTTCATGGGCTAAACTTGGTGCACTGGTCCCTTCATGGAATATCTTTGATGCACTGGTCCCTTCATGGGATATCTGTCCCTTCATGGGATATCTTTGATGCACTGGTCCCTTCATGGGATATCTTTGGTGCACTGGTCCCTTCATGGGATATCTTTGATGCACTGGTCCCTTCATGGGATGTCTTTGATGCACTGGTCCCTTCATGGGATATCTTTGATGCACTGGTCCCTTCATGGGATATCTTTGATGCACTGGTCCCTTCATGGGATATCTTTGATGCACTGGTCCCTTCATGGGATATCTTTGGTGCGCTGGTCCCTTCATGGCATATCTGTCCCTTCATGGGATATCTATAATGCACTGGTCCCTTCATGGGATATCGGTCCCTTTTAGGGGATATCCTTGGTGCACTGGTCCCTTCATGGGATATCTGTCCCTTTATGGGATATCTTTGGTGCACTGGTCCCTTCATGGGATATCTGTCCCTTCGTGGGATATCTTTGGTGCACTGGTCCCTTCATGGGATATCTTTGGTGCACTGGTCCCTTCATGGGATGTCTTTGATGCCTGGTCCCTTCATTGGATATCTTTGATGCAATGGTCCCTTCATGGGATATCTTTGATGCACTAGTCCCTTCATGGGATATCTTTTGTGCACTGGTCCCTTCATGGGATATCTGTCCCTTTATGGGATATCTTTGGTGCACTGGTCCCTTCATGGGATATCTGTCCCTTCATGGGATATCTTTTGTGCACTGGTCCCTTCATGGGATATCTGTCCCTTCATGGGATATCTTTGGTGCACTGGTCCCTTCATGGGATATCTGTCCCTTCATGGGATATCTTTGGTGCACTGGTCCCTTCATGGGATATCGGTCCCTTTATGGGATATCTTTGGTGCACTGGTCCCTTCATGGAATATCTGTCCCTTCATGGGATATCTTTTGTGCACTGGTCCCTTCATGGGATATCTGTCCCTTCATGGGATATCTTTGATGCACTGGTCCCTTCATGGGATATCTTTGATGCACTGGTCCCTTCATGGGATATCTTTGATGCAATGGTCCCTTCATGGGATATCTTTGGTGCACTGGTCCCTTCATGGGATATCTTTGGTGCACTGGTCCCTTCATGGGATATCTGTCCCTTCATGGGATATCTTTGGTGCACTGGTCCCTTCATGGGATATCGGTCCCTTTATGGGTTATCTTTGGTGCACTGGTCCCTTCATGGAATATCTGTCCCTTCATGGGATATCTTTTGTGCACTGGTCCCTTCATGGGATATCTTTTGTGCACTGGTCCCTTCATGGGATATCTGTCCCTTCATGGGATATCTTTGATGCACTGGTCCCTTCATGGGATATCTTTGATGCACTGGTCCCTTCATGGGATATCTTTGATGCACTGGTCCCTTCATGGGATATCTTTGATGCACTGGTCCCTTCATGGGATATCTTTGGTGCACTGGTCCCTTCATGGGATATCTGTCCCTTCATGGGATATCTTTGGTGCACTGGTCCCTTCATGGGATATCTGTCCCTTTATGGGATATCTTTTGTGCACTGGTCCCTTCATGGGATATCTGTCCCTTCATGGGATATCTTTCGTGCACTGGTCCCTTCATGGGATATCTGTCCCTTCATGGGATATCTTTTGTGCACTGGTCCCTTCATGGGATATCTTTTGTGCACTGGTCCCTTCATGGGATATCTGTCCCTTCATGGGATATCTTTGGTGCACTGGTCCCTTCATGGGATATCTTTGGTGCACTGGATATCTTTGGTGCACTGGTCCCTTCATGGGATATCTTTGGTGCACTGGTCCCTTCATGGGATATCTTTGGTGCACTGGTCCCTTCATGGGATGTCTTTGATGCACTGGTCCCTTCATGGGATGTCTTTGATGCACTGGTCCCTTCATGGGATATCTTTGATGCACTGGTCCCTTCATGGGATATCTTTGGTGCACTGGTCCCTTCATGGGATATCTGTCCCTTCATGGGATATCTTTGATGCACTGGTCCCTTCATGGGATATCTGTCCCTTCATGGGATATCTTTGATGCACTGGTCCCTTCATGGGATATCTTTGGTGCACTGGTCCTTTCATGGGATATCTGTCCCTTCATGGGATATCTTTGATGCACTGGTCCCTTCATGGAATATCTGTCCCTTCATGGGCTAACCTTGGTGCACTGGTCCCTTCATGGGATATCTTTGATGCACTGGTCCCTTCATGGGATATCTGTCCCTTCATGGGATATCTTTGATGCACTGGTCCCTTCATGGGATATCAGTCCCTTCATGGGATATCTTTGGTGCACTGGTCCCTTCATGGGATATCTTTGGTGCACTGGTCCCTTCATGGGATATCTTTGATGCACTGGTCCCTTCATGGGATATCTTTGGTGCGCTGGTCCCTTCATGGGATATCTGTCCCTTCATGGGATATCTATAATGCACTGGTCCCTTCATGGGATATCGGTCCCTTTTAGGGGATATCTTTGGTGCACTGGTCCCTTCATGGGATATCTGTCCCTTTATGGAATATCTTTGGTGCACTGGTCCCTTCATGGGATATCTGTCCCTTCATGGGATATCTTTGGTGCACTGGTCCCTTCATGGGATATCTTTGGTGCACTGGTCCCTTCATGGGATGTCTTTGATGCACTGGTCCCTTCATGGGATATCTTTGATGCAATGGTCCCTTCATGGGATATCTTTGATGCACTAGTCCCTTCATGGGATATCTTTTGTGCACTGGTCCCTTCATGGGTTATCTATCCCTTTATGGGATATCTTTGGTGCACTGGTCCCTTCATGGGATATCTGTCCCTTTATGGGATATCTTTGGTGCACTGGTCCCTTCATGGGATATCTGTCCCTTCATGGGATATCTTTGGTGCACTGGTCCCTTCATGGGATATCTGTCCCTTCATGGGATATCTTTGGTGCACTGGTCCCTTCATGGGATATCTGTCCCTTCATGGGATATCTTTGGTGCACTGGTCCCTTCATGGGATATCGGTCCCTTTATGAGATATCTTTGGTGCACTTGTCCCTTCATGGGATATCTGTCCCTTCATGGGATATCTTTGATGCACTGGTCCCTTCATGGGATGTCTTTGATGCACTGGTCCCTTCATGGGATATCTTTGATGCACTGGTCCCTTCATGGGATATCTTTGATGCAATGGTCCCTTCATGGGATATCGTTGGTGCACTGGTCCCTTCATGGGATATCTTTGGTGCACTGGTCCCTTCATGGTATATCGGTCCCTTTATGGGATATCTTTGGTGCACTGGTCCCTTCATGGGATATCTGTCCCTTCATGGGATATCTTTTGTACACTGGTCCCTTCATGGGATATCTTTGATGCACTGGTCCCTTCATGGGATATCTTTGGTGCACTGGTCCCTTCATGGGATATCTTTTGTGCACTGGTCCCTTCATGGGATATCTGTCCCTTCATGGGATATCTTTGATGCTCTGGTCCCTTCATGGGATATCTTTGATGCACTGGTCCCTTAATGGGAGATCTTTGATGCACTGGTCCCTTCATGGGATATCTTTGATGCACTGGTCCCTTCATGGGATATCTTTGATGCACTGGTCCCTTCATGGGATATCTTTGATGCACTGGTCCCTTCATGGGATATCATTGATGCACTGGTCCCTTCATGGGATATCTTTGGTGAACTGGTCCCTTCAATGGATATCTGTCCCTTCATGGGATATCTTTGATGCACTGGTCCCTTCATGGGATCTGTCCCTTCATGGGATATCTGTCCCTTCATGGGATATCTTTGATGCTCTGGTCCCTTCATGGGATATCTTTGATGCACTGGTCCCTTAATGGGAGATCTTTGATGCACTGGTCCCTTCATGGGATATCTTTGATGCACTGGTCCCTTCATGGGATATCTTTGATGCACTGGTCCCTTCATGGGATATCTTTGATGCACTGGTCCCTTCATGGGATATCTTTGATGCACTGGTCCCTTCATGGGATATCTGTCCCTTCATGGGATATCTTTGGTGCATGGTCCGTTCATGGGATATCTTTGGTGCACTGGTCCCTTATTGGGATATCTGTCCCTTCATGGGATATCTTTGGTGCACTGGTCCCTTCATGGGATATCTTTGGTGCACTGGTCCCTTCATGGGATATCTTTGGTGCACTGGTCCCTTCATGGGATATCTTTGGTGCACTGGTCCCTTCATGGGATATCTTTGATGCGCTGGTCCCTTCATGGGATATCTTTGGTGCACTGGTCCCTTCATGGGATATCTGTCCCTTCATGGGATATCTTTGGTGCACTGGTCCCTTCATGGGATATCTGTCCCTTTATGGGATATCTTTTGTGCACTGGTCCCTTCATGGGATATCTGTCCCTTCATGGGATATCTTTCGTGCACTAGTCCCTTCATGGGATATCTGTCCCTTCATGGGATATCATTGATGCACTGGTCCCTTCATGGGATATCTTTGGTGAACTGGTCCCTTCATGGATATCTGTCCCTTCATGGGATATCTTTGATGCACTGGTCCCTTCATGGGATCTGTCCCTTCATGGGATATCTTTGATGCACTGGTCCCTTCATGGGATATCTTTGATGCACTGGTCCCTTCATGGGATATCTTTGATGCACTGGTCCCTTCATGGGATATCTTTGATGCACTGGTCCCTTCATGGGATATCTGTCCCTTCATGGGATATCTTTGGTGCATGGTCCGTTCATGGGATATCTTTGGTGCACTGGTCCCTTATTGGGATATCTGTCCCTTCATGGGATATCTTTGGTGCACTGGTCCCTTCATGTGATATCTTTGGTGCACTGGTCCCTTCATGGGATATCTTTGGTGCACTGGTCCCTTCATGGGATATCTTTGGTGCACTGGTCCCTTCATGGGATATCTTTGATGCACTGGTCCCTTCATGGGATATCTTTGATGCACTGGTCCCTTCATGGGATATCTTTGGTGCACTGGTCCCTTCATGGGATATCTGTCCCTTCATGGGATATCTTTGGTGCACTGGTCCCTTCATGGGATATCTGTCCCTTTATGGGATATCTTTTGTGCACTGGTCCCTTCATGGGATATCTGTCCCTTCATGGGATATCTTTGGTGCACTGGTCCCTTCATGGGATATCTTTGATGCACTGGTCCCTTCATGGGATGTCTTTGATGCACTGGTCCCTTCATGGGATATCTTTGATGCAATGGTCCCTTCATGGGATATCTTTGATGCACTGGTCCCTTCATGGGATATCTTTTGTGCACTGGTCCCTTCATGGGATATCTTTGATGCACTGGTCCCTTCATGGGATATCTGTCCCTTCATGGGATATCTTTGATGCACTGGTCCCTTCATGGGATATCTGTCCCTTCATGGGATATCTTTGATGCACTGGTCCCTTCATGGGATATCTTTGGTACACTGGTCCTTTCATGGGATATCTGTCCCTTCATGGGATATCTTTGGTGCATGGTCCGTTCATGGGATATCTTTGGTGCACTGGTCCCTTATTGGGATATCTGTTCCTTCATGGGATATCTTTGGTGCACTGGTCCCTTCATGGGATATCTTTGGTGCACTGGTCCCTTCATGGGATATCTTTGGTGCACTGGTCCCTTCATGGGATATCTTTGGTGCACTGGTCCCTTCATGGGATATCTTTGATGCACTGGTCCCTTCATGGGATATCTTTGATGCGCTGGTCCCTTCATGGGATATCTTTGGTGCACTGGTCCCTTCATGGGATATCTGTCCCTTCATGGGATATCTTTGGTGCACTGGTCCCTTCATGGGATATCTGTCCCTTTATGGGATATCTTTTGTGCACTGGTCCCTTCATGGGATATCTGTCCCTTCATGGGATATCTTTCGTGCACTGGTCCCTTCATGGGATATCTGTCCCTTCATGGGATATCTTTTGTGCACTGGTCCCTTCATGGGATATCTTTGATGCACTGGTCCCTTCATGGGATATCTTTGATGCACTGGTCCGTTCATGGGATATCTTTGATGCACTGGTCCCTTCATGGGATATCTTTGATGCACTGGTCCCTTCATGGGATATCTTTGATGCACTGGTCACTTCATGGGATATCATTTATGCACTGGTCCCTTCATGGGATATCTTTGGTGAACTGGTCCCTTCATGGGATATCTGTCCCTTCATGGGATATCTTTGATGCACTGGTCCCTTCATGGGATATCTTTGATGCACTGGTCACTTCATGGGATATCATTTATGCACTGGTCCCTTCACGGGATATCTTTGGTGAACTGGTCCCTTCATGGGATATCTGTCCCTTCATGGGATATCTTTGATGCACTGGTCCCTTCATGGGATATCTTTGATGCACTGGTCCCTTCATGGGATATCTTTGATGCACTGGTCCCTTCATGGGATATCTGTCCCTTCATGGGATATCTTTGGTGCATGGTCCGTTCATGGGATATCTTTGGTGCCCTGGTCCCTTATTGGGATATCTGTCCCTTCATGGGATATCTTTGGTGCACTGGTCCCTTCATGGGATATCTTTGGTGCACTGGTCCCTTCATGGGATATCTTTGGTGCACTGGTCCCTTCATGGGATATCTTTTATGCACTGGTCCCTCCGTGGGATATCTTTGGTGCACTGGTCCCTTCATGGGATATCTTTGATGCACTGGTCCCTTCATGGGATCTCTTTGGTGCACTGGTCCCTTCATGGGATATCTGTCCCTTCATGGGATATCTTTTGTGCACTGGTCCCTTCATGGGATATCTGTCCCTTCATGGGATATCTTTGGTGCACTGGTCCCCTTCATGGGATATCTTTGATGCACTGGTCCCTTCATGGGATGTCTTTGATGCACTGGTCCCTTCATGGGATATCTTTGATGCAATGGTCCCTTCATGGGATATCTTTGATGCACTGGTCCCTTCATGGGATATCTGTCCCTTTATGGAATATCTTTGATGCACTGGTCCCTTCATGGGATATCTTTGGTGCACTGGTCCTTTCATGGGATATCTGTCCCTTCATGGGATATCTTTGATGCACTGGTCCCTTCATGGAATATCTGTCCCTTCATGGGCTAACCTTGGTGCACTGGTCCCTTCATGGGATATCAGTCCCTTCAATGGGATATCTTTGGTGCACTGGTCCCTTCATGGGATATCTTTGATGCACTGGTCCCTTCATGGGATATCTTTGATGCACTGGTCCCTTCATGGGATATCTTTGATGCACTGGTCCCTTCATGGGATATCTTAGGTGCACTGGTCCTTTCATGGGATATCTGTCCCTTAATGGGATATCTTTGATGCACTGGTCCCTTCATGGGATATCTGCCCCTTCATGGGATATCTTTTGTGCACTGGTCCCTTCATGGGATATCTTTGATGCACTGGTCCCTTCATGGGATATCTGTCCCTTAATGGGATATCTTTGATGCACTGGTCCCTTCATGGGATATCTGTCCCTTCATGGGATATCTTTGATGCAATGGTCCCTTCATGGGATATCTTTGATGCACTGGTCCCTTCATGGGATATCTTTGGTGCACTGGTCCCTTCATGGGATATCTTTGGTGCACTGGTCCCTTCATGGGATATCTTTGGTGCACTGGTCCCTTCATGGGATATCTTTGATGCACTGGTCCCTTCATGGGATATCTTTGGTGCACTGGTCCCTTCATGGGATATCTGTCCCTTCATGGGATATCTTTGATGCACGGTCCCTTCATGGGATATCTGTCCCTTCATGGGATATCTTTGATGCACTGGTCCCTTCATGGGATATCTGTCCCTTCATGGGATATCTTTGATGCACTGGTCCCTTCATGGGATATCTTTGGTGCACTGGTCCTTTCATGGGATATCTGTCCCTTCATGGGATATCTTTGATGCACTGGTCCCTTCATGGAATATCTGTCCCTTCATGGGCTAAACTTGGTGCACTGGTCCCTTCATGGAATATCTTTGATGCACTGGTCCCTTCATGGGATATCTGTCCCTTCATGGGATATCTTTGATGCACTGGTCCCTTCATGGGGTATCAGTCCCTTCATGGGATATCTTTGGTGCACTGGTCCCTTCATGGGATATCTTTGGTGCACTGGTCCCTTCATGGGATGTCTTTGATGCACTGGTCCCTTCATGGGATGTCTTTGATGCACTGGTCCCTTCATGGGATATCTTTGATGCACTGGTCCCTTCATGGGATATCTTTGATGCACTGGTCCCTTCATGGGATATCTTTGATGCACTGGTCCCTTCATGGGATATCTTTGGTGCGCTGGTCCCTTCATGGGATATCTGTCCCTTCATGGGATATCTATAATGCACTGGTCCCTTCATGGGATATTGGTCCCTTTTAGGGGATATCTTTGGTGCACTGGTCCCTTCATGGGATATCTGTCCCTTTATGGGATATCTTTGGTGCACTGGTCCCTTCATGGGATATCTGTCCCTTCGTGGGATATCTTTGGTGCACTGGTCCCTTCATGGGATATCTTTGGTGCACTGGTCCCTTCATGGGATGTCTTTGATGCCTGGTCCCTTCATTGGATATCTTTGATGCAATGGTCCCTTCATGGGATATCTTTGATGCACTAGTCCCTTCATGGGATATCTTTTGTGCACTGGTCCCTTCATGGGATATCTGTCCCTTTATGGGATATCTTTGGTGCACTGGTCCCTTCATGGGATATCTGTCCCTTCATGGGATATCTTTTGTGCACTGGTCCCTTCATGGGATATCTGTCCCTTCATGGGATATCTTTGGTGCACTGGTCCCTTCATGGGATATCTGTCCCTTCATGGGATATCTTTGGTGCACTGGTCCCTTCATGGGATATCGTGCCCTTTATGGGATATCTTTGGTGCACTGGTCCCTTCATGGGATATCTGTCCCTTCATGGGATATCTTTTGTGCACTGGTCCCTTGATGGGATATCTGTCCCTTCATGGGATATCTTTGATGCACTGGTCCCTTCATGGGATATCTTTGATGCACTGGTCCCTTCATGGGATATCTTTGATGCACTGGTCCCTTCATGGGATATCTTTGATGCACTGGTCCCTTCATGGGATATCTTTGGTGCACTGGTCCCTTCATGGGATATCTTTGGTGCACTGGTCCCTTCATGGGATATCTTTGGTGCACTGGTCCCTTCATGGGATATCTGTCCCTTCATGGGATATCTTTGGTGCACTGGTCCCTTCATGGGATATCGGTCCCTTTATGGGTTATCTTTGGTGCACTGGTCCCTTCATTGAATATCTGTCCCTTCATGGGATATCTTTTGTGCACTGGTCCCTTCATGGGATATCTTTTGTGCACTGGTCCCTTCATGGGATATCTGTCCCTTCATGGGATATCTTTGATGCACTGGTCCCTTCATGGGATATCTTTGATGCACTGGTCCCTTCATGGGATATCTTTGATGCACTGGTCCCTTCATGGGATATCTTTGGTGCACTGGTCCCTTCATGGGATATCTGTCCCTTCATGGGATATCTTTGGTGCACTGGTCCCTTCATGGGATATCTGTCCCTTTATGGGATATCTTTTGTGCACTGGTCCCTTCATGGGATATCTGTCCCTTCATGGGATATCTTTCGTGCACTGGTCCCTTCATGGGATATCTGTCCCTTCATGGGATATCTTTTGTGCACTGGTCCCTTCATGGGATATCTTTTGTGCACTGGTCCCTTCATGGGATATCTGTCCCTTCATGGGATATCTTTGGTGCACTGGTCCCTTCATGGGATATCTTTGGTGCACTGGATATCTTTGGTGCACTGGTCCCTTCATGGGATATCTTTGGTGCACTGGTCCCTTCATGGGATATCTTTGGTGCACTGGTCCCTTCATGGGATGTCTTTGATGCACTGGTCCCTTCATGGGATGTCTTTGATGCACTGGTCCCTTCATGGGATATCTTTGATGCACTGGTCCCTTCATGGGATATCTTTGGTGCACTGGTCCCTTCATGGGATATCTGTCCCTTCATGGGATATCTTTGATGCACTGGTCCCTTCATGGGATATCTGTCCCTTCATGGGATATCTTTGATGCACTGGTCCCTTCATGGGATATCTTTGGTGCACTGGTCCTTTCATGGGATATCTGTCCCTTCATGGGATATCTTTGATGCACTGGTCCCTTCATGGAATATCTGTCCCTTCATGGGCTAACCTTGGTGCACTGGTCCCTTCATGGGATATCTTTGATGCACTGGTCCCTTCATGGGATATCTGTCCCTTCATGGGATATCTTTGATGCACTGGTCCCTTCATGGGATATCTGTCCCTTCATGGGATATCTTTGATGCACTGGTCCCTTCATGGGATATCAGTCCCTTCATGGGATATCTTTGGTGCACTGGTCCCTTCATGGGATATCTTTGGTGCACTGGTCCCTTCATGGGATATCTTTGATGCACTGGTCCCTTCATGGGATATCTTTGGTGCGCTGGTCCCTTCATGGGATATCTGTCCCTTCATGGGATATCTATAATGCACTGGTCCCTTCATGGGATATCGGTCCCTTTTAGGGGATATCTTTGGTGCACTGGTCCCTTCATGGGATATCTGTCCCTTTATGGAATATCTTTGGTGCACTGGTCCCTTCATGGGATATCTGTCCCTTCATGGGATATCTTTGGTGCACTGGTCCCTTCATGGGATATCTTTGGTGCACTGGTCCCTTCATGGGATGTCTTTGATGCACTGGTCCCTTCATGGGATATCTTTGATGCAATGGTCCCTTCATGGGATATCTTTGATGCACTAGTCCCTTCATGGGATATCTTGTGTGCACTGGTCCCTTCGTGGGTTATCTATCCCTTTATGGGATATCTTTGGTGCACTGGTCCCTTCATGGGATATCTGTCCCTTTATGGGATATCTTTGGTGGACTGGTCCCTTCATGGGATATCTGTCCCTTCATGGGATATCTTTGGTGCACTGGTCCCTTCATGGGATATCTGTCCCTTCATGGGATATCTTTGGTGCACTGGTCCCTTCATGGGATATCTGTCCCTTCATGGGATATCTTTGGTGCACTGGTCCCTTCATGGGATATCGGTCCCTTTATGAGATATCTTTGGTGCACTGGTCCCTTCATGGGATATCTGTCCCTTCATGGGATATCTTTGATGCACTGGTCCCTTCATGGGATGTCTTTGATGCACTGGTCCCTTCATGAGATATCTTTGATGCACTGGTCCCTTCATGGGATATCTTTGATGCAATGGTCCCTTCATGGGATATCGTTGGTGCACTGGTCCCTTCATGGGATATCTTTGGTGCACTGGTCCCTTCATGGGATATCGGTCCCTTTATGGGATATCTTTGGTGCACTGGTCCCTTCATGGGATATCTGTCCCTTCATGGGATATCTTTTGTGCACTGGTCCCTTCATGGGATATCTTTTGTGCACTGGTCCCTTCATGGGATATCTGTCCCTTCATGGGATATCTTTGATGCACTGGTCCCTTCATGGGATATCTTTGATGCACTGGTCCCTTCATGGGATATCTTTGATGCACTGGTCCCTTCATGGGATGTCTTTGATGCACTGGTCCCTTCATGAGATATCTTTGATGCACTGGTCCCATCATGGGATATCTTTGATGCAATGGTCCCTTCATGGGATATCGTTGGTGCACTGGTCCCTTCATGGGATATCTCTGGTGCACTGGTCCCTTCATGGGATATCGGTCCCTTTATGGGATATCTTTGGTGCACTGGTCCCTTCATGGGATATCTGTCCCTTCATGGGATATCTTTTGTGCACTGGTCCCTTCATGGGATATCTTTTGTGCACTGGTCCCTTGATGGGATATCTGTCCCTTCATGGGATATCTTTGATGCACTGGTCCCTTCATGGGATATCTTTGATGCACTGGTCCCTTCATGGGATATCTTTGATGCACTGGTCCCTTCATGGGATATCTTTGATGCACTGGTCCCTTCATGGGATATCTTTGATGCACTGGTCCCTTCATGGGATATCTTTGATGCAATGGTCCCTTCAGGGGAAATCTTTGATGCACTGGTCCCTTCATGGGATAACTTTGGTGCACTGGTCCCTTCATGGGATATCTGTCCCTTCATGGGATATCTTTGGTGCACTGGCCCCTTCATGGGATATCGGTCCCTTTATGGGATATCTTTTGTGCACTGGTCCCTTCATGGGATATCTTTGATGCACTGGTCCCTTCATGGGATATCTGTCCCTTCATGGGATATCTTTGATGCACTGGTCCCTTCATGGGATATCTTTGATGCACTGGTCCCTTCATGGGATATCTTTGATGCACTGGTCCCTTCATGGGATATCTTTGATGCACTGGTCACTTCATGGGATATCATTTATGCACTGGTCCCTTCATGGGATATCTTTGATGCACTGGTCCCTTCATGGGATATCTTTGATGCACTGGTCCCTTCATGGGATATCTTTGATGCACTGGTCCCTTCATGGGATATCTTTGATGCACTGGTCCCTTCATGGGATATCATTTATGCACTGGTCCCTTCATGGGATATCTTTGGTGAACTGGTCCCTTCATGGGATATCTGTCCCTTCATGGGATATTTTTGATGCACTGGTCCCTTCATGGGATATCTGTCCCTTCATGGGATATCTTTGATGCACTGGTCCCTTCATGGGATATCTTTGATGCACTGGTCCCTTCATGGGATATCTGTCCCTTCATGGGATATCTTTGGTGCATGGTCCGTTCATGGGATATCTTTGGTGCACTGGTCCCTTATTGGGATATCTGTCCCTTCACTGGATATCTTTGGTGCACTGGTCCCTTCATGGGATATCTTTGGTGCACTGGTCCCTTCATGGGATATCTTTGGTGCACTGGTCCCTTCATGGGATATCTTTGATGCACTGGTCCCTTCATGGGATATCTTTGATGCACTGGTCCCTTCATGGGATATCTTTGGTGCACTGGTCCCTTCATGGGATATCTGTCCCTTCATGGGATATCTTTGGTGCACTGGTCCCTTCATGGGATATCTGTCCCTTTATGGGATATCTTTTGTGCACTGGTCCCTTCATGGGATATCTGTCCCTTCATGGGATATCTTTCGTGCACTGGTCCGTTCATGGGATATCTGTCCCTTCATGGGATATCTTTTGTGCACTGGTCCCTTCATGGGATATCTGTCCCTTCATGGGATATCTTTGGTGCACTGGTCCCTTCATGGGATATCTTTGATGCACTGGTCCCTTCATGGGATGTCTTTGATGCACTGGTCCCTTCATGGGATATCTTTGATGCAATGGTCCCTTCATGGGATATCTTTGATGCACTGGTCCCTTCATGGGATATCTTTTGTGCACTGGTCCCTTCATGGGATATCTTTGATGCACTGGTCCCTTCATGGGATATCTGTCCCTTTATGGGATATCTTTGATGCACTGGTCCCTTCATGGGATATCTTTGGTGCACTGGTCCTTTCATGGGATATCTGTCCCTTCATGGGATATCTTTGATGCACTGGTCCCTTCATGGAATATCTGTCCCTTCATGGGCTAACCTTGGTGCACTGGTCCCTTCATGGGATATCAGTCCCTTCAATGGGATATCTTTGGTGCACTGGTCCCTTCATGGGATATCTTTGATGCACTGGTCCCTTCATGGGATATCTTTGATGCACTGGTCCCTTCATGGGATATCTTTGATGCACTGGCCCCTTCATGGGATATCTTTGGTGCACTGGTCCTTTCATGGGATATCTGTCCCTTAATGGGATATCTTTGATGCGCTGGTCCCTTCATGGGATATCTGTCCCTTCATGGGATATCTTTTGTGCACTGGTCCCTTCATGGGATATCTTTGATGCACTGGTCCCTTCATGGGATATCTGTCCCTTCATGGGATATCTTTGATGCACTGGTCCCTTCATGGGATATCTGTCCCTTCATGGGATATCTTTGATGCACTGGTCCCTTCATGGGATATCTGTCCCTTCATGGGATATCTTTGATGCAATGGTCCCTTCATGGGATATCTTTGATGCACTGGTCCCTTCATGGGATATCTTTGGTGCACTGGTCCCTTCATGGGATATCTTTGATGCACTGGGCCCTTCATGGGATATCTTTGGTGCACTGGTCCTTTCATGGGATATCTGTCCCTTCATGGGATATCTTTGATGCACTGGTCCCTTCATGGGATATCTGTCCCTTCATGGGATATCTTTTGTGCACTGGTCCCTTCATGGGATATCTTTGATGCACTGGTCCCTTCATGGGATATCTTTGGTGCACTGGCCCCTTCATGGGATATCTTTGATGCACTGGGCCCTTCATGGGATATCTTTGGTGCACTGGTCCTTTCATGGGATATCTGTCCCTTCATGGGATATCTTTGATGCACTGGTCCCTTCATGGGATATCTGTCCCTTCATGGGATATCTTTGATGCACTGGTCCCTTCATGGGATATCTTTGGTGCGCTGGTCCTTTCATGGGATATCTGTCCCTTCATGGGATATCTTTGATGCACTGGTCCCTTCATGGAATATCTGTCCCTTCATGGGCTAAACTTGGTGCACTGGTCCCTTCATGGGATATCTTTGATGCACTGGTCCCTTCATGGGATATCTGTCCCTTCATGGGATATCTTTGATGCACTGGTCCCTTCATGGGATATCAGTCCCTTCATGGGATATCTTTGGTGCACTGGTCCCTTCATGGGATATCTTTGGTGCACTGGTCCCTTCATGGGATATCTTTGATGCACTGGTTCCTTCATGGGATGTCTTTGATGCACTGGTCCCTTCATGGGATATCTTTGCAATGGTCCCTTCATGGGATATCTTTGATGCACTGGTCCCTTCATGGGATATCTGTCCCTTCATGGGATATCTATAATGCACTGGTCCCTTCATGGGATATCGGTCCCTTTTAGGGGATATCTTTGGTGCACTGGTCCCTTCATGGGATATCTGTCCCTTTATGGGATATCTTTGGTGCACTGGTCCCTTCATGGGATATCTGTCCCTTCATGGGATATCTTTGGTGCACTGGTCCCTTATGGGATATCTTTGGTGCACTGGTCCCTTCATGGGATGTCTTTGATGCACTGGTCCCTTCATGGGATATCTTTGATGCAATGGTCCCTTCATGGGATATCTTTGATGCACTAGTCCCTTCATGGGATATCTTTTGTGCACTGGTCCCTTCATGGGATATCTGTCCCTTTATGGGATATCTTTGGTGCACTGGTCCCTTCATGGGATATCTGTCCCTTCATGGGATATCTTTGGTGCACTGGTCCCTTCATGGGATATCTGTCCCTTCATGGGATATCTTTGGTGCACTGGTCCCTTCATGGGCTATCTGTCCCTTCATGGGATATCTTTGGTGCACTGGTCCCTTCATGGGATATCGGTCCCTTTATGGGATATCTTTGGTGCACTGGTCCCTTCATGGGATATCTGTCCCTTCATGGGATATCTTGGATGCACTGGTCCCTTCATGGGATATCTTTGATGCACTGGTCCCTTCATGGGATATCTTTGATGCACTGGTCCCTTCATGGGATATCTTTGATGCAATGGTCCCTTCATGGGATATCTTTGGTGCACTGGTCCCTTCATGGGATATCTTTGGTGCACTGGTCCCTTCATGGGATATCTGTCCCTTCATGGGATATCTTTGGTGCACTGGTCCCTTCATGGGATATCGGTCCCTTTATGGGTTATCTTTGGTGCACTGGTCCCTTCATGGGATATCTGTCCCTTCATGGGATATCTTTTGTGCACTGGTCCCTTCATGGGATATCTTTTGTGCACTGGTCCCTTCATGGGATATCTGTCCCTTCATGGGATATCTTTGATGCACTGGTCCCTTCATGGGATATCTTTGATGCACTGGTCCCTTCATGGGATATCTTTCATGCACTGGTCCCTTCATGGGATATCTTTGATGCACTGGTCCCTTCATGGGATATCATTGATGCACTGGTCCCTTCATGGGATATCTTTGGTGAACTGGTCCCTTCATGGGATATCTGTCCCTTCATGGGATATCTTTGATGCACTGGTCCCTTCATGGGATCTGTCCCTTCATGGGATATCTTTGATGCACTGGTCCCTTCATGGGATATCTTTGATGCACTGGTCCCTTCATGGGATATCTTTGATGTACTGGTCCCTTCATGGGATATCTGTCCCTTCATGGTATATCTTTGGTGCATGGTCCGTTCATGGGATATCTTTGGTGCACTGGTCCCTTATTGGGATATCTGTCCCTTCATGGGATATCTTTGGTGCACTGGTCCCTTCATGGGATATCTTTGGTGCACTGGTCCCTTCATGGGATATCTTTGGTGCACTGGTCCCTTCATGGGATATCTTTGGTGCACTGGTCCCTTCATGGGATGTCTTTGATGCACTGGTCCCTTCCTGGGATATCTTTGATGCACTGGTCCCTTCATGGGATATCTTTGATGCACTGGTCCCTTCATGGGATATCTTTGGTGCACTGGTCCCTTCATGGGATATCTGTCCCTTCATGGGATATCTTTGATGCACTGGTCCCTTCATGGGATATCTGTCCCTTCCTGGGATATCTTTGATGCACTGGTCCCTTCATGGGATATCTTTGGTGCACTGGTCCTTTCATGGGATATCTGTCCCTTCATGGGATATCTTTGATGCACTGGTCCCTTCATGGAATATCTGTCCCTTCATGGGCTAACCTTGGTGCACTGGTCCCTTCATGGAATATCTTTGATGCACTGGTCCCTTCATGGGATATCTTTGATGCACTGGTCCCTTCATGGAATATCTGTCCCTTCATGGGCTAACCTTGGTGCACTGGTCCCTTCATGGGATATCTTTGATGCACTGGTCCCTTTTGATGCACTGGTCCCTTCATGGGATATCAGTCCCTTCATGGGATATCTTTGATGCACTGGTCCCTTCATGGGATATCTTTGGTGCACTGGTCCCTTCATGGAATATCTTTGATGCACTGGTCCCTTCATGGGATATCTTTGGTGCGCTGGTCCCTTCATGGGATATCTGTCCCTTCATGGGATATCTATAATGCACTGGTCCCTTCATGGGATATCGGTCCCTTTTAGGGGATATCTTTGGTGCACTGGTCCCTTCATGGGATATCTGTCCCTTTATGGAATATCTTTGGTGCACTGGTCCCTTCATGGGATATCTGTCCCTTCATGGGATATCTTTGGTGCACTGGTCCCTTCATGGGATATCTTTGGTGCATTGGTCCCTTCATGGGATATCTTTGGTGCACTGGTCCCTTCATGGGATGTCTTTGATGCACTGGTCCCTTCATGGGATATCTTTGATGCAATTGTCCCTTCATGGGATATCTTTGATGCACTAGTCCCTTCATTAGATATCTTTTGTGCACTGGTCCCTTCATGGGATATCTGTCCCTTTATGGGATATCTTTGGTGCACTGGTCCCTTCATGGGATATCTGTCCCTTCATGGGATATCTTTGGTGCACTGGTCCCTTCATGGGATATCTGTCCCTTCATGGATATCTTTGGTGCACTGGTCCCTTCATGGGATATCTGTCCCTTCATGGGATATCTTTGGTGCACTGGTCCCTTCATGGGATATCGGTCCCTTCATGGGATATCTTTTGTGCACTGGCCCCTTCATGGGATATCTTTTGTGCACTGGTCCCTTGAGGGGATATCTGTCCCTTCATGGGATATCTTTGATGCACTGGTCCCTTCATGGGATATCTTTGATGCACTGGTCCCTTCATGGGATATCTTTGATGCACTGGTCCCTTCATGGGATATCTTTGATGCACTGGTCCCTTCATGGGATATCTTTGATGCAATGGTCCCTTCATGGGATATCGTTGGTGCACTGGTCCCTTCATGGGATATCTTTGGTGCACTGGTCCCTTCATGGGATATCTGTCCCTTCATGGGATATCTTTTGTGCACTGGTCCCTTCATGGGATATCTTTTGTGCACTGGTCCCTTCATGGGATATCTGTCCCTTCATGGGATATCTTTGATGCACTGGTCCCTTCATGGGATATCTTTGATGCACTGGTCCCTTCATGGGATATCTTTGATGCACTGGTCCCTTCATGGGATATCATTGATGCACTGGTCCCTTCATGGGATATCTTTGGTGAACTGGTCCCTTCATGGGATATCTGTCCCTTCATGGGATATCTTTGATGCACTGGTCCCTTCATGGGATCTGTCCCTTCATGGGATATCTTTGATGCACTGGTCCCTTCATGGGATATCTTTGATGCACTGGTCCCTTCATGGGATATCTTTGATGCACTGGTCCCTTCATGGGATATCTGTCCCTTCATGGGATATCTTTGGTGCATGGTCCGTTCATGGGATATCTTTGGTGCACTGGTCCCTTATTGGGATATCTGTCCCTTCATGGGATATCTTTGGTGCACTGGTCCCTTCATGGGATATCTTTGGTGCACTGGTCCCTTCATGGGATATCTTTGGTGCACTGGTCCCTTCATGGGATGTCATTGATGCACTGGTCCCTTCATGGGATATCTTTGATGCACTGGTCCCTTCATGGGATATCTTTGATGCACTGGTCCCTTCATGGGATATCTTTGGTGCACTGGTCCCTTCATGGGATATCGGTCCCTTCATGGGATATCTTTGATGCACTGGTCCCTTCATGGGATATCTGTCCCATCATGGGATATCTTTGATGCACTGGTCCCTTCATGGGATATCTTTGGTGCACTGGTCCTTTCATGGGATATCTGTCCCTTCATGGGATATCTTTGATGCACTGGTCCCTTCATGGAATATCTGTCCCTTCATGGGCTAACCTTGGTGCACTGGTCCCTTCATGGGATATCTTTGATGCACTGGTCCTTCATGGGATATCAGTCCCTTCATGGGATATCTTTGATGCACTGGTCCCTTCATGGGATATCAGTCCCTTCATGGGATATCTTTGGTGCACTGGTCCCTTCATGGGATATCTTTGGTGCACTGGTCCCTTCATGGGATATCTTTGATGCACTGGTCCCTTCATGGGATATCTTTGGTGCGCTGGTCCCTTCATGGGATATATGTCCCTTCATGGGATATCTATAATGCACTGGTCCCTTCATGGGATATCGGTCCCTTTTAGGGGATATCTTTGGTGCACTGGTCCCTTCATGGGATATCTGTCCCTTTATGGAATATCTTTGGTGCACTGGTCCCTTCATGGGATATCTGTCCCTTCATGGGATATCTTTGGTGCACTGGTCCCTTCATGGTATATCTTTGGTGCACTGGTCCCTTCATGGGATGTCTTTGATGCACTGGTCCCTTCATGGGTTATCTTTGATGCAATGGTCCCTTCATGGGATATCTTTGATGCACTAGTCCCTTCATGGGATATCTTTTGTGCACTGGTCCCTTCATGGGATATCTGTCCCTTTATGGGATATCTTTTGTGCACTGGTCCCTTCATGGGATATCTGTCCCTTCATGGGATATCTTTGGTGCACTGGTCCCTTCATGGGATATCTGTCCCTTCATGGGATATCTTTGGTGCACTGGTCCCTTCATGGGATATCTGTCCCTTCATGGGATATCTTTGGTGCACTGGTCCCTTCATGGGATATCGGTCCCTTTATTAGATATCTTTGGTGCACTGGTCCCTTCATGGGATATCTGTCCCTTCATGGGATATCTTTTGTGCACTGGCCCCTTCATGGGATATCTTTTGTGCACTGGTCCCTTCATGGGATATCTTTGATGCACTGGTCCCTTCATGGGATATCTTTGATGCAATGGTCCTTTCATGGGATATCGTTGGTGCACTGGTCCCTTCATGGGATATCGTTGGTGCACTGGTCCCTTCATGGGATATCGGTCCCTTTATGGGATATCTTTTGTGCACTGGTCCCTTCATTGGATATCTGTCCCTTCATGGGATATCTTTGATGCACTGGTCCCTTCATGGGATATCTTTGATGCACTGGTCCCTTCATGGGATATCTTTGATGCACTGGTCCCTTCATGGGATATCTTTGATGCACTGGTCCCTTCATGGGATATCATTGATGCACTGGTCCCTTCATGGGATATCTTTGGTGAACTGGTCCCTTCATGGGATATCTGTCCCTTCATGGGATATCTTTGACACTTTGGCACTGAATAGCAGTGGCAGTGCCTAAAGCATCTATAACCAGCCAAATTTTTTTTAGGCTTTCTTAGGTTCTCTAGTAACTACGATGTACTGACTAACCACTTCTGCATGTTCAGAAATGTACAAAGATTAGCAGATTTTTTTTTAATCCTATGTTTTATTTGCATTTCTTTTAATCTTTACTATATCAAGTTTTAATTGTACCTCAAAACCAAATAAAGCTACATTGACGGACTGACATATCAGTATTCGTTGCCCTGGTTTCTTCGTGAGGCGATCTTGCATTTCTGACTTGCTCTGCATATTTGACTTCTCAGTGCTTTGGTTCTCTTGTCTTTTCATGAGGCGATCTTGCATACCTCTATCTACATTAATTTTTCAGTATTTTCATACTGTTCTCTGTGCATACCTCCGACTTGCTCTGTGGAATTGACTTCTCACTTTTGCTCTCGTCTACAGTGTGCCCACGTGGATGACTTGAATGCAGCCTAGTCCATTTACGATTTCTCAGCCAGAATCATTGATGGAAATGAAGGGTCACTGGAAAAATACTGGTGAGTTTGAACTGTACCCCTTACATTCTTGGCACTAGCATCTTGCGTCTACCTGAAATGAAAATGCTCATTCTGATTGTTTTTGAGCTACTTTGTCTATCAGTCTTATCTGCCACAGACATTAAACCTTCCCCATCTGATATTTATTATGGAAATAAATACAAGAGTCTCGCGAGCCTGTGTTGTAAACAGACTTGTGCCAGAATATAATTTCTCTTAAAGGCATTAACACCCTTCCTCCTTGCAGAAAGCTGGAGTCCAACTGCAGATCAGACCGACATACCTGCCTTGTTCACACACCACATGTAGGGGTGAACATTTAACCAACACTACTCAGTTAGCATGTTCATGTTTGCGTGCAACCTGTAGATGACGCAGTCGACTCTGTGCCGCCCTCTCCCCATCCATCTATGACCTCAATAGAAAAACCTTAAAGATTTGCACGCTATTCACATATTCAAATCTATTAATGTTGACCTTGAACCCTCATTTCTTGAGTGCTAATCTAATGTTTAGCTCTTCATTAGAAGTCGCGTTATTGTGGCAAATCCCTGCACCACCATGTGCTGCAAATTGTTAGTATTTAATCCGCAGCAAATCTGTAAACTAAAAACTAAGTGTCTAGTGTACTCCTACCATCCATCACCAGGTAATCACATTCGTTTTTATTTGCAATCTTATTTCAGCTAGAACAATGTACTATGGGCAGCAACTTAACTCGTCTTTTCAAGTCTTTGAGCAGCAGTGAGTGTGGAGGTAGGGAAATGTCAGCCTTCCCACGTCTCTCAAAGATTAGACCTCCTCCATCTCACTTCTCCCCCCCGTCCTGCGCCTGGCTGGCAGCAGGCCCTGCTTTCTATCAGCTCAGCAGCCTCCTCCCGATTACGCTCCTTGTATGTTTTTCTTTTCTCAACTTGGAGATGAGTGGATCATCCTCAATTCCTTTCCGTGGGCAGGAACACACGCATTGGCAATAGATCTCGCCTTTAGGGCTTTATGAGTATTTAGTTATGCAGCACAATATCCTTCCTGCAACATCAACTGTTGCATGTCTAAACACTTATAGAAGAGGTGTGGTGCAGTGGCCAGGGCGGCTGACTCTGGAACACCGGCGCTCAGTTTGATCCCTGGCGCCTGAGGCAGGTTAGCCCAGCACCATGCGACTCCTGGGCAATAGCTCGCTTAACCTTCCAGACGGCCCCCAGCGCCTTGACATCCTTAGGGGTAATTACGCTTTACAAATACTGGTATTAAAAGGTCCCAAAGGTGAGACCTATTGGCTATGCCAATGCTTGTTTAAATTTGTATGGAGTATGAAAGAAAACTGAGCGGTGTGCTCGTACCTTGACTAGCTCTTCCTTTAGTTGCAGCTCTGTTACGAGGTTGCTAGTGTGAGGGATATAGGACTTCTTTTGCCAGCCAGATGATGAATCCCGTCTCCCACTCTGGCCTGACAAGACGATGACCCCAGATCGGGTGCTTACTCATGCTTTAGGTACTTCAGCAGAGCTCCCAGCAAAATACAGTACACCAGGGTAGGTGTTGCTCGCCGTTAATGGCAATAACTTGTAAAATGAATAATTTAAAATGCAAGTAGTCCAGGTTTGGAATTAGTGGCAGTGTGATTGATAAACAAATGAGTTGATTGCATGCATTTTGCAAATGAAAATGGTTTTTTTTGCCCATGCCTGTCACCGATTCAGTCAGATGCACCAGAAATAAAACAAATGTCTACTGAGAAGCTTTTAGTATTGCTTCAATGAACAATTTGGTTTTCATTACCGTGAATGTGTTTTTTGTTTTAAGGTAAAGTTTGAGCATTTGCCTGCTTGGTCTGGATCTCTTCATCAAAGCGTCAATGTTTCTGGTGTTCAGGGAAAGTCAAAACACCAGGGGCCTTATTTATGAAGGCCTTGCGCCACCGGTGCGTCACTTTTAACATGGGGAAAAAGTGACGCAAGGCCTTCATAAATAAGGCCCCAGCTCTGTGACTGGCTGTTAGTGGCAAGTGATTGGTCATGGTGAGCGGGGAAGGAAAAATCATTTTCTGAACCTACCTGCCTATTTGACGGAGTGCTAACATTGGAAACATTTCTTTTTACATTACACACCCTGTAAACACTGCATGATTACTAATTCAGTGACAGGTATTGGTGTATGCGTAATTCAGAGACTTTTGGGTATGATCAGATATTGGCTGCTCATATGTAGGAGAAAGTTAACCTTTGCATCTGCACCTTGGGCAATGGCCTTTCCGCACCAAATTCAACATTGCCTGGCGTGACCAGAACATGACCCCAGGCAGTCTTCTCAGGCACTCCAATTAGGCACAGTTCGGCTCGCCAACAATTGGCAAACATTTTTGCAGTGTTGAAAGAGCAATCGCGTTGGATTTTACTTTAAAAATCCAGGAAACTTACCTGTGAAATACCTATATACAGTTTTGGAATTTGGGTGCCAATGGAGCTCCTTTTGCAAACCAGTTATTTGCATTTCATTTTGATGATGCACTGTTTGTTATGTTTTAAATCCACCAAGTCAGGCATGTGTGATAGAACAAAAAAGTAAATTTCATTTTTCACTGTTTATAAATCTTTTTACTTTGTATTCTATGAAAATGATGCCTATATTGCTGGACCCTGCATGCGCTGGTAAAATAACGCTGCACGTCTGCTTGTAAGAGTTGTAATACTTCACCACCACATAAGAGGCAGCATGTGCAATTAAAAACACACATGCAACACAGTCTGCTTTAAGTTCACACACTTAGAGAAAAGGCCATGTCATTCCTTGTTCAGAAGCATGTATTTCTAATGAGTTTAGGTTTAAAACGTGGACTAAACACGAGAGAACAGACACCAGAGTGCAGATGTTCCCTAGACTGCTGTGAGCTTTGACACTCGCATTAATCTTCACTGGTAAGTTCAGTGCTGCAGCCTTTCATGAGTTTTTTTGATGATTTTCCGTTGACTGCATTGTTTACATAGTTATTGGTAATGGCTTTCTAACCTTTTCTACCTGTGGATGCCTGAGTTTTTCTTTCCCTTTTGACTGTCCCCTTACTTTTAATTTGAAAAATTCATCCCGGGCCTACAGATTAGGATCAGCTTTCTGTGGCGGTCCAGGAATTGGTGACGGTTGCTGAGTAGGGAAAGGGCTCTTTTCCTTCTTGCCAAGAGAAGGCAAAGGGCAGTGTCTACTTCTCCTGCTCTGCCGCTGTCAGTTGCCCCGTCATCTTTCATCTTTTTTGTTTTCTCGTCTTTGAACAACATTGCTTTTTCCAGGTCGGTAAGTGCACCATTCCTGGAGGTACTGCAATACCTGGTAGATGCGTGGAGCGCAAAAGTTTTGTGATCCTTATCAGCTGTTTTCCTTATTTTAGTTTATAACTTGTACTGTGGCACTGCATTCAGGGATTTGATCTTTTTAACCCTTACTGCTTACGTTTTGTAAGGATATAAGCAATGGACATTGAAATGGGTCCCTTCCAGGCCCTGTAGTCATGTTAACTTTTCAGGCAAGAACACAAATTCTGAATGTGAGTTAAAGCGTTAAGGTAACCAAGTTCCCGTTTGCATTTCACATGCATTACTTAATCTTGAATTCCCTATGAGGGTTTGCTTTTTCCTGGACGTTACTTTTTTTTCGGCATCATATTACTCTTGTCAAGTGCATAATTTGAATTGAGTCCCATCCAGATGTTAGCGGGGCTCAATTGGGTTGTAGCTAAAGGCAGTGCACGTTTCTCTCAGTGGGGCAGGATGGTGTTTAGTGGGGGAGAGGATGTGGCACTGTAGCTTGAGCTGCTGAATTTGGAACTGGGGAACCAGGTTCAGCTTTCATGACCATTCCACATGACCACTCTCCTGAGGGAGCACTTTCTCATGCTATACTTTAGAAGCCTTGGTGTCATTGCACTAGCAGATACACCCTAGTGGTGGCAAGTTTTTAACTTTGATGGCCTGTTCACTACAATCCATACTAAAGTCCACCTCAAGTTTTGTAGGCAGCCCTATGAAGTATCAAATCTAGAGCAACAGTGACTGTCACTTACGTCACAGGACCCTGAGGCCAGTCCACTTCACCCATTGGTACCTTTTTGCTTTTTTTCATCAGTAGTAGAGCAACTCACCAGGAATAGACAATGCAGGATTTGCACGCACACCAAACTAAGTTCGCAAACTTGACGGTCTCTCTGCTTCATACACAAACACTTTTAATATGTGCTGTATGCTTTGGTGGCCCTGGAATTATGCAGCAATAGAGGACATTGTCGCAGTGTTGACTAAATTATACAGCAAACAAGGCTGCAGCATAATGCTGTACAATTTCTGATACTTATTATTCTGATTTGTACACATACTAAGTCTTTGCAAAAATGTTGCCTCAGTACCAGTGTAACATCCAAATGCATTGAGATCGGTGCCCAGTCAGTTTTCAAAGGGACTCATTTTTGCTGTAACACAAGCCACATTTTTTGTAACATTTAATCCATTGGAGCTACAACCAGTTTTTTAGTTACAACTGTCAGATTGTGCAGCTTGAAGATGTCTTATGTGTCAAATATGGCAGAGCCATATGTGGAAAACATTTGCAGAGAATATTCCCCCTCCACCTTAAGAGATGCTCTGCTTTGTACCAGGCAGATTTGGTGTCTTTCCCCACTCGGAGGCTGGGGATGGTACCCATGCTTCCATTCCTCAAGAGGTTCTGGTGGTACTCTGTGCCCTACTGATGCTCTTTCGTACCCCCTTCCCAATATATGCTGTTTAATGCCCTGCCATCCAGAGTTGCCCTTTTGGTGCCCCGCAATCCAGGTGTCCTCTGTTTAATACTCATCGCCTTCCTAATACAGGATGCTGTTTGGTTCTCTACCCTCCAATACTTTGCATAGTAACCTCACCTCTCTCTTGCCAAGATGGCTTTATTTGGATACTCTGCTGTCCATGGGGTGTGGCTTATACCCTTCTTACTCATACATTTAATGTGTGGTACTTAACAGGGCTGAAACAGGCTATATGTCCAGTAAGTGGAGTTTAACGACATGTAATTGTGAGAAGTTGGCCTGGTATATAATGCTCACTAATTCTAGTGATCACTTTGTACCATGCCAAGCAACCCTTATGATGATGGTTGTAATTCAACCTTGTAGACCAGTTATCCTAGTGGTAACGTGGACAAAGCAGTCTTAGGCTAAACTCTGAAAGGCATGTGAAGCCAGCTGTTATACCATACACAACCCCCTTGAATACCAAATGAAAGGGACACCACACAGATATATATTGAAAATATATATTGATTTATTAACTATTAAAATCCCCTGGACTCTTTATGAGCACAGAAGCACAAGCGTTAAATCACAAGACAGTTTAAAATACACAAAAGTTGCACAATATGGATGAGCCCTAGGGGCCACCTAAACCATATACTAAGAAAGTGGTATAAGAGATACCAGGAGGAAAGTGAAGAGGCCTAGGGCCTTGGGAATCGCTGGAGCTATTCGAGACTGGAGTTAACTAAGTCGGGAAAGGCCCACGGGACTCGGGTGCAGTGTTCAAAGTGCACGCACTTCTCAATACAAAGTCCATGGTGCGTAAAAAGCACAAAGTTAGAAAGTTAGGAACCTTCCGAGTGACCTACGGAGCTGAAACTTAAAACACAGGCCCTTGGGATGTGTACCAGTGCAGGAGCACCGGCGGAGCTGAGTTACCTCACCCACAGGAAGCGGGTGCACAGGGTTGAAGTTGTGTCGGGTATCGTCACGCTGGTCGATGGTGCTTGGAGCTGAAGATGCTGCAGGCGGCTCGATGAGAAGAGTTCCGGTGGATCCAAGGGTGGATCTGAAGATGTAAAGACCTGAAAACAGAGGGGACAGTGTTCAAAGTCACTAGCCAGTGACTACCGTGGAACCAGATCGGAACCAGGCGATGTCGGGTGCAAACAGGCGTTGTCGGGTAGCTTCTTTCTGCAGCCACGTGGATACCCGGGGTCGAGGACGTCCAGGAGTTGGTCAGTAGCTGTCCCACGTAGGCTTCTCGCTGTTGGCGGTGTCGGCGACCTGATCGGAGCAAACAGGCCTTGGCAAATGCAAGCCACGCAGAAGTTGAAAGATGCTGTTCACTCGGACCAACAAGGTCAGAGCGGGTGCTCCTTTTCACTGGAGCGTGGGTAGGTCTGGAGCAACCAGACCTGCTGTGTAAATCTTCGGGTTCGTCGCCAAGATGGCCGCTGACCACGTGGCTAGTGGCCGGGATGGCGCGTCGAGTGGCACAATGCAAAAGGGCCCCACGCAGATCGTGGAGACGCTGGAGGGCTGCTCTTCGGTGCAAGGGCTGCTCGGTGGTGGGGGTTCTCAATCCCCAAAGCACAACGTCGAGGATGCCTCAGAAGCTGCGCAGTCAGATTTTCGAGTGTCTTTCAAGAGGTCCAGTCCCACGTCACTCGGTGCCTCCACGGGTCCCTTCTTCGCAGGGACTGTGGATCGGGCTCTGAGAGGTCTGGGAGTCTGGTTCTTGTCGGGCTCTGGGCTCGGTCTCCGGCGGGAGGCGGCGGCAAAGCAGACGTCGAGTTGCTGGTTGGTACCTGTGTTCACAGGGTGGCCACTCCTAGGCCACAAGGGAGATTCTCTTCAGTCTTCTGTGCAGCAGAATGTCGAAGTCCAGTCTTCTTCTTGTTTAAAGTTGATTTCGGGATGATCTGCTGTGCAATGGCACTGCTCCCCCTCTTATTCCCAAACTGGGGGTGGATCACCTACTAGGTCCCTCCTCTGGGAGGAACCAGGAAGGGGGGCGGTTACACCCCCTTTCCTTTGTCCAGCTCCGCGCCAGGACTGGGGCTGGAAGGCCCCAGAACCGGTTTGGACTGGCCTATGCACGGGGACACCTTGTGTGCCCCGGGCATGCCTGATTCTATTCAGCCCTGTCCTACCCAATACACAAAATCCTGTCTGGGGTGGTGCTCGCACCTCCCAAGGCAGGAAACCCTTTGTCCAGGCCACCATCTGCCGAGTTTCGGTCAGCAGCAGGAGGCCAGACTTGTGTCTGTGGTGGCAGCGTCCATTTTGTGGAGCTGAGGCTCTGTTTAACTTTAACCGGGGTTAAGGCTACACACATGTCGTGTCCCTCTAGAAGGGTGGAATGCTATCCCCGTCGCCAGAATTGGCGAGGGGATAGTATTCCAATTCGTATGACACCTTACTCGACATGTTTTGATAAAGCCAAACCAAAGATAGCATTTAACCGCGAGGATTATAATGCACTTAAGAGTATATGGTATGGCAATATCCCGGAACAGCTTAGGGACTTGTTCCCGACAGCTGCAGACAGGCTCAGCTCATGCTAGAGCACCATCTCACATATTTCCAAGCACTCTGCCTCCAGGATTGATGAGGCCTTCCATAGGAGTGGCTGATAGGAACATATGTGTCCAGTTTTAGGGTTAGGCACAGACATACTGTACCTAAGTAAGAGGTGGTTACACCGACTTACCCCAGCTGAGTGATCAGCCAGTTGTGTCAAATATGGAGGCCAGGCCAGGGGTGGCATAATACATGCTGCAGCCCCTGGTAGGCCTTGGATGCACCTATGCCCTGGGCACCTAGGGTGCACTATTACAGGGGCTCATAAGGTGAACCAGTTCCAATTCGTAATGCACCTAAAGTGCATTGGCATCAATTTAGAGAGAGAACAGCAGGCTGTGGGTCTGATTAGCAGGCCCACAGCCACATTAAGTCAGAAACCAGTGAAGCTAAAAGCAAACATTTGGGGTGACCATAGGATAGCAGACCCTACTCTCCTACATAACCCCCCCCAAACGCAGGGACATTAGACTAACCTTGACCAGTTGTGTCTTCATGTTCTAAGTGGAAGTACCTGGAGAGACCATCTGCGTTGCCATGGTCAGTCCCTGGGCGGTGCTCCACTGTAAAGTCCATCCCCTGTAGGGAAATGGACCACCTGA
This sequence comes from Lissotriton vulgaris, assembly GCF_964263255.1. Taxonomy (NCBI): domain Eukaryota; kingdom Metazoa; phylum Chordata; class Amphibia; order Caudata; family Salamandridae; genus Lissotriton; species Lissotriton vulgaris. Next base: position 837,420,255 of record NC_141698.1, read on the forward strand.
GTAGTTTGGGGTTTTCACCCTTCATCTGATTAAGCCATAGGAGGGGCTTATGGTCGGTCTGAATCTTGAAGTGAGTGCCAAATAAGTATGATCTCAACTTCTTCAGGGCCCACACCACAGCAAAGGCCTCCCTCTCTATAGCTGACCAACGTTTCTCTCTGGGGGTCAGCCTTCTGCTAATGAAAGCAATGGGCTGGTCCTGGCCATCTACATTAAGCTGTGAAAGCACTGCTCCCACTCCCAACTCAGAAGCATCTGTTTGGACAATGAACTCTCTTGAGTAGTCAGGACTCTTCAGGATAGGTGCAGAGCACATGGCCTTCTTCAGGTCATCAAATGCCTTTTGACAGATTTCTGTCCACTGAACCTTTTTGGGCATCTTCTTGGATGTCAGATCATTAAGAGGAGTCACAATGGACCCATAGTTCTTAACAAACTTCCTGTAGTACCCAGTCAGGCCCAAGAAAGCTCTGACCTGAGTCTGGGTAGTTGGAGGGGACCAGTCCTTGATGGTCTGGATCTTACTCTCCAGTGGTTGAACTTGGCCTCCACCTACAAGGTGGCCCAGGTATACAACCTTGCTCTGCCCTATCTGGCACTTTGTTGCCTTGATAGTGAGGCCTGCCTTCTGCAGAGCCTCAAGCACTTCCTTCAGGTGGACCAGGTGATCCTCCCAGGTGGAGCTAAAGACAGCAATATCGTCCAGATAAGCTGCACAAAAGTCATCCAACCCAGTGAGGACTTGATTCACCAACCTTTGGAAGGTGGCAGGTGCATTTTTCAAACCAAAGGGCATCACCACAAACTGATAATGCCCACTGGGGGTAGAAAATGCTGTCTTGGCTTTAGACTCCTCAGCTAACCTGATTTGCCAGTAGCCAGCTGTCAAGTCAAATGTGCTCAAATATTTGGCAGAAGCCAACTTGTCAATGACCTCATCTGCCCTTGGAATAGGGTGTGCATCTGTCCTGGTGACAGCATTGAGTCCTCTGTAATCCACACAGAACCTCATCTCTCTCTTGCCATCTTTGGTGTGAGGTTTGGGGACCAGAACCACTGGGCTAGCCCAGGGGCTCTCTGAAGGCTCAATGACACCTAATTCCAGCATCTTTTGCACCTCAGTCTTTATACAGTCCCTGACGTGGTCAGGTTGCCTGTAAATTTTGCTCTTTACAGGAAGACTGTCACCAGTGTCCACCACATGGGTACACCAGTTAGTCTGACTGGGTGTCGGGGAGAACATATGCCTGTATGCCTGTAGAACTTGTCTGCAGTCATGTTGCTGATGTTCAGTGAGGCTGCCACCTAAGGCCACACCATCAACTGAGCCATCCTCAGGGTTCTGAGTGAGCAGGTCTGGGAGAGGGTCACTCTCTTCCTCCTGTCCCTCATCTGTAGCCATGAGCAAGCCCATGTCTGCCCTGCTGACATATTCCTTCAATCTGTTCACATGGAGCACCCTGTGGGGGCTCCTGGGAGTTCCTAGGTCCACCAAGTAGGTAACCTCTCCCTTCTTTTCCAGAATTGTATGGGGTCCAGACCATTTGTCTTGGAGTGCTGCTGGGGCCACTGGCTCCAACACCCATACCTTCTGTCCAGGCTGAAATTCAACAAGGACAGCCTTTTGGTCATGCCAAGCTTTTTGTAATTCTTGGCTAGCCTCAAGGTTTTTGGATGCCTTTTCCATGTACTCTGCCATCCTGGAGCGGAGACCAAGTACATAGTCCACTATGTCCTGTTTAGGCTTTTTGAGAGGTAACTCCCATCCTTCCTTCACAAGACACAGGGGTCCTCTTACAGGGTGCCCAAACAACAATTCAAAGGGGCTGAAGCCAACCCCCTTTTGAGGGACCTCTCTGTAAGCGAACAAAAGGCAGGGCAGAAGGATGTCCCATCTTCGCCTGAGCTTTTCAGGTAATCCTTTAATCATGCCCTTTAGGGTCTTGTTAAATCTCTCAACAAGCCCATTGCATTGTGGGTGATAAGGAGTGGTGAACTTGTAGTTTACACCACATTCCTTCCACATAGCTGTCAAATATCCAGACATGAAGTTGGCACCTCTATCTGATATTACCTCCTTAGGAAACCCCACTCTGGAGAAAACTCCAAGTAAGGCCCTGGCCACAACAGGAGCTGTTGTGGTCCTAAGGGGAATTGCCTCTGGGTACCTGGTGGCATGATCCACTACCACCAGTATGAATCTGTGCCCAGATGCTGTAGGGGGATCCATTGGACCAACAATATCAATCCCCACTCTCTCAAAGGGAACCCCCACCACAGGTAGTGGTATCAGGGGGGCCTTTGTTGTTCCACCTGCTTTACCACTGGCTTGGCAGGTTTCACAGGAGCGACAAAACTCCTTGGTGTCTTCAGACATGTGAGGCCAGTGAAAGTGAGGGACAAGCCTGTCCCAAGTCTTGTTTTGGCCTAGGTGTCCTGCTAAAGGAATATCATGGGCCAAGGTGAGTAGGAAGCCCCTAAATTGCAGAGGTATAACCAACCTCCTGGTAGCACCAGGCTTGGGGTCTCTAGCCTCTGAATAAAGGAGTCCATCGTCCCAATATACTTTATGGGCACCTTGAGCATTCCCAGCAGCCTCAGCAGCAGCCTGCTGTCTGAGGGGTTCAAGAGAAGGACAGGTTAACTGAGCCTGCCCCAAGTCTGCCCTAGAAGGTCCCCCTGTCCCCAGAAACTCAACCTGATCAGGTTCAAGTTCTTCAGGGACAGTTCCTTCAGGGGTCTCAAGATCAGTTTCCTGTGAAGCCTGATCCTCACTTGTAGGCAGTTGGGAAGGCGCAGCCTTAAACCTCCTGTTCTTCTTCTTGGGAGGTACTTGGTCCATTGTTCCAGGATCCAAGACCTGAGGTTCAGAGAGGCACTTTTTGGCCTGTGACCTGGTCACAGCAAGGACATGTGATGATATCCCTAACATCTCTGCATGAGTCCTGTACTCAACTTCTGACCATAGAGAGTTCTCCAGGTCATTGCCCAACAAACATTCTACTGGGAGATCAGCACTAACCACAACTTTCTTTAGGCCAGTTACCCCTCCCCAGGAAAAGTTAACAAGTGCCACACTATGTGTAGTAGTGACATTGCTGGCATTGGTCACCAGGTAATCATCGCCTGGCATGTATTGTCCAGGGTCCACAAAGTTAGGTATCACCATAGTGACACTGGCACATGTGTCCCTGTAAGCTTGAGCCACTTTGTTGTTAATCAAAGGCGTCTGTCTGTATTTGCCCAGGTTACTGGGACTTATGTCAGGGGTCAAATCTATGTCCCCTTCACAAACCAGAACAGCCTGTGTAAGAGTTCTGACTAGGTCAGAATCTCCTTCAGTTCCCAAAGTGATTCCCACTAATCCCTTGGCTTGAGGACCAGCACTGCTAACTGTACTAGTGGGTGCAGGTGCCTTAGGGGCTGCAGTGCTGGGGGCTCCACCCTTTTTACACTCACTTGTCCAGTGAGAGGTGTTCTTACAAGTTTTACACCAGGGTTTCTTCTGACCTTCTTTCTTCTTCTTCTTGGAAGTTTGGGACCCACCCTCTGTCTCAGTTTGGGGCCCTGTTGAAGACTTCTGGTCTTTAGCTTTCTGCTCCCCACCCTTCTGGTCTGTTTTCTTCTGGTCACCACCCTGGTTCTGGTTCTTTTGCTTAACTCTGGTTCTTACCCATTTATCTGCCCTCTTTCCCAATTCTTGGGGAGAGGTCAAATCTGAGTCAACCAAATGTTGATGCAACTGCTGGTTCTGACAATTATTTAAAATTTGTTCTCTCATCAGCAAATTATACAATCCTTCATAGTCTGTAACCTTGCTTCCCAGCAACCATCCCTCCAGAGCCTTAGTGGCACACTCAACAAATTCAGACCAGTCCTGAGTCTGTGTCTTCTGGGTATCTCTGAACATTAACCTGTACTGTTCAGTGGTTAAGCCTAACCCATCAATCAGAGCACTCTTCAGGACCAGGTAGTTTCTAGAATCCCCATCACTAACTGTGAGGAGTCTGTCTCGGCCTCTACCTTCAAAGGAGAGCCACAAGATTGCTGCCCACTGCTCCTGAGGGATCTGCTGTACTCTGCAGGCTCTCTCCATTGCAGTAATCCATTTATGGATATCATCCCCACCTTTGTAGGGGGGCACAATCTTACTCAGGTTTCTATTATCAAAAGACCTGTCTTTATCCTTGTGGATATTGCTGCCACCAGTGGGTTCTATTACCCCACTCTCTCTAGGCTGTCTTGCTCTAGCAAGTTTCTCTTGGGCCAGGGCAATCTCTAACTCTTGTCTCTGGACTCTCAATTCAGCCTCTCTAATTTGAAATTCTCTCAATTTGGTCTCATGTTCCCTTCTCTGAGGGCTAGTAATCCTCCTTCTGGAGTGACCATGAGAACCTCTAGAAGCATAGGAGTTGTCAGAGTCACCTGAGTGAATCCTTCTCCTCCTAGGCTCCTGGTTAAGTCCACCTGGGGGTCTGAATGGGTTGTTACCTGATTCATTCCCAAGTTGACTTAAGTTAGCCTGGTTCAATCTACTGACCAGCACCTGACTATCTCTGTCATCATCTGACTCACTGCTTTCCACCTCCTCCTCCTCTTCTTCTTCCTCTACATCTACCTGAGGAGCTCCAGTGGTGGAGGCTTCCTCATCTACCAGGATGATAGGGGCAGGGGTGTCTACAGTGTCATCCTCTGAAGGATGGCCTCCTTCAGCATCCCCTGTGGGGTTTGCTTTAGAGGTCTTTAGAGCCTCAGACTGATCCAAGAGCTCTCTTAGGTGGTCTGTAGTAGGGGAAGGCCCTGTCTTCAGACCCCTTAAGACACAAAGCTGTCTTAATTCCTTAAAGGGAAAAATAGCAAACTGGGATGGTGCCCTTGGAGGGTCACTCTCAACAGGAGTAAGTCCACTGGACCCCTCTGTTCCAGACATTGCTCTAGTGTGGGTGGATGTGTTGCAATCTACCTACACTGGTGTTTACCTACTAAACCTATCTAGTAGTTGTAGCTAGGGTGTGCTACTCCCTTTGCTCTACAACAACTAAGTTCAGTAGAACTTAAGTATACTAGTCTTGTTTTATATGTACCTAGCAGGTACCTGTATGATCTTTCAAATGATAATCTCAAAGATTGTAATGGTAAAACAACAGCAAGCTCAGATCCCAATCCGCTGCTCACCAATGTGAGAAGTTGGCCTGGTATATAATGCTCACTAATTCTAGTGATCACTTTGTACCATGCCAAGCAACCCTTATGATGATGGTTGTAATTCAACCTTGTAGACCAGTTATCCTAGTGGTAACGTGGACAAAGCAGTCTTAGGCTAAACTCTGAAAGGCATGTGAAGCCAGCTGTTATACCATACACAACCCCCTTGAATACCAAATGAAAGGAACACCACACAGATATATATTGAAAATATATATTGATTTATTAACTATTAAAATCCCCTGGACTCTTTATGAGCACAGAAGCACAAGCGTTAAATCACAAGACAGTTTAAAATACACAAAAGTTGCACAATATGGATGAGCCCTAGGGGCCACCTAAACCATATACTAAGAAAGTGGTATAAGAGATACCAGGAGGAAAGTGAAGAGGCCTAGGGCCTTGGGAATCGCTGGAGCTATTCGAGACTGGAGTTAACTAAGTCGGGAAAGGCCCACGGGACTCGGGTGCAGTGTTCAAAGTGCACGCACTTCTCAATACAAAGTCTATGGTGCGTAAAAAGCACAAAGTTAGAAAGTTAGGAACCTTCCGAGTGACCTACGGAGCTGAAACTTAAAACACAGGCCCTTGGGATGTGTACCAGTGCAGGAGCACCGGCGGAGCTGAGTTACCTCACCCACAGGAAGCGGGTGCACAGGGTCGAAGTTGTGTCGGGTTTCGTCACGCTGGTCGATGGTGCTTGGAGCTGAAGATGCTGCAGGCGGCTCGATGAGAAGAGTTCCGGTGGATCTGAAGATGTGAAGACTTGAAAGCAGAGGGGACAGTGTTCAAAGTCACTAGCCAGTGACTACCGTGGAACCAGATCGGAACCAGGCGATGTCGGGTGCAAACAGGCGTTGTCGGGTAGCTTCTTTCTGCAGCCACGTGGATACCCGGGGTTGAGGACGTCCAGGAGTCGGTCACGAGCTGTCCCACGTAGGCTTCTCGCTGTTGGCGGTGTCGGCGACCTGATCGGAGCAAACAGGCCTTGGCAAATGCAAGCCACGCAGAAGTTGAAAGATGCTGTTCACTCGGACCAGCAAGGTCAGAGCGGGTGCTCCTTTTCACAGGAGCTTGGGTAGGTCTGGAGCAACCAGACCTGCTGTGTAAATCTTCGGGTTCGTCGCCAGGATGGCCGCTGACCACGTGGCTAGTGGCCGGGATGGCGCGTCGAGTGGCACAATGCAAAAGGGCCCCACGCAGATCGTGGAGACGCTGGAGGGCTGCTCTTCGGTGCAAGGGCTGCTCGGTGGTGGGGGTTCTCAATCCCCAAAGCACAACGTCGAGGATGCCTCAGAAGCTGCGCAGTCAGCTTTTCGAGTGTCTTTCAAGAGGTCCGGTCCCACGTCACTCGGTGCCTCCACGGGTCCCTTCTTCGCAGGGACTGTGGATCGGGCTCTGAGAGGTCTGGGAGTCTGGTTCTTGTCGGGCTTTGGGCTCGGTCTCCGGCGGGAGGCGGCGGCAAAGCAGGCGTCGAGTTGCTGGTTGGTACCTGTGTTCACAGGGTGGCCACTCCTAGGCCACAAGGGAGATTCTCTTCAGTCTTCTGTGCAGCAGAATGTCGAAGTCCAGTCTTCTTCTTGTTTAAAGTTGATTTCGGGATGATCTGCTGTGCAAGGGCACTGCTCCCCCTCTTATTCCCAAACTGGGGGTGGATCACCTACTAGGTCCCTCCTCTGGGAGGAACCAGGAAGGGGGGCGGTTACACCCCCTTTCCTTTGTCCAGCTCCGCGCCAGGACTGGGGCTGGAAGGCCCCAGAACCGGTTTGGACTGGCCTATGCACGGGGACACCTTGTGTGCCCCGGGCATGCCTGATTCTATTCAGCCCTGTCCTACCCAATACACAAAATCCTGTCTGGGGTGGTGCTCGCACCTCCCAAGGCAGGAAACCCTTTGTCCAGGCCACCATCTGCCGAGTTTCGGTCAGCAGCAGGAGGCCAGACTTGTGTCTGTGGTGGCAGCGTCCATTTTGTGGAGCTGAGGCTCTGTTTAACTTTAACCGGGGTTAAGGCTACACACATGTCGTGCCCCTCTAGAAGGGTGGAATGCTATCCCCGTCGCCAGAATTGGTGAGGGGATAGTATTCCAATTTGTATGACACCTTACTCGACATGTTTTGATAAAGCCAAACCAAAGATAGCATTTAACCGCGAGGATTATAATGCACTTAAGAGTATATGGTATGGCAATATCCCGGAACAGCTTAGGGACTTGTTCCCGACAGCTGCAGACAGGCTCAGCTCATGCTAGAGCACCATCTCACATATTTCCAAGCACTCTGCCTCCAGGATTGATGAGGCCTTCCATAGGAGTGGCTGATAGGAACATATGTGTCCAGTTTTAGGGTTAGGCACAGACATACTGTACCTAAGTAAGAGGTGGTTACACCGACTTACCCCAGCTGAGTGATCAGCCAGTTGTGTCAAATATGGAGGCCAGGCCAGGGGTGGCATAATACATGCTGCAGCCCCTGGTAGGCCTTGGATGCACCTATGCCCTGGGCACCTAGGGTGCACTATTACAGGGGCTCATAAGGTGAACCAGTTCCAATTCGTAATGCACCTAAAGTGCATTGGCATCAATTTAGAGAGAGAACAGCAGGCTGTGGGTCTGATTAGCAGGCCCACAGCCACATTAAGTCAGAAACCAGTGAAGCAAAAAGCAAAAATTTGGGGTGAACAAAGGATAGCAGACCCTACTCTCCTACAGTAATAACATATAGCCATATTTTTCATTAATCTTTTATCACCCCCTCATTTGCTTCTTGTTGCATGCCAGAGCATCCTGTGTGCTCATGGCACACCTCTCTGATCAGTTAGCTCTTTGTATTGTGTAAACTAATTGGATCACCAATCTGTCACTTGACTGAAATATTTAGTTTTACATTACAAAACACTGAAGAGCGTTGAACTAGAGAAAGTCAGTGAGATGAAGATGTCAGAGGGCGAGATTAAGGAAGAGAAGTTACATAGTTACAAGAGATGTTAGGGTGGAGGGGAGAGCTGGATACTTGGCAGGGAGAGGTGCAGCGAAACATGGAGGGAGTTGCAGAAGAAGAAATGAAAGGATGATCTATGATAGGTGTTATGCGGATTTGTGGTGCATGATCACCCCGAAGGGTATCCTGGTACTGAGCAGGTGTGAGTCTAGCCACAACAAGGGCCTATTGGGACTACTCGAAGTCAGGTCTTCAGCTTCTTGTGGAATTAAAAAAGTGAAGGGGGTGCAGGAGGCATTGTTAGGAAAAGCTGGAGGAGAGTTTAGAGGGTGAGCAAGATGTACAGGAGGGCAGGTGAAAACGAAAGGTGTAGGTGCACAAGTGACAGGGAGGGCTGCAGAATTAGTGGATAGACTGGTACAGAGGGGAGAAGAGTACTAAGGCAGAGATGAATGGGAATCAACATGGAGGTCTAAAGAGGTGTGAGGGAATGCAGCAAAAACATACGTGACAGAAGAGGGCTGCAGGGAAAATGAAAGGGTTAAGCGAGAGCTGGAAGAGGAAATGAGCTGAAAATGAGCAAATCTGCAAGAGGTGAGGGGGAAGAGCTGTGGGCGAGATTAAAAAAACGTATTTTCACGAGGCAACAGCATACCTTGCAATGTCCCTATGTGTGAATGTCCGAGTGTCTAAATAGATGTGTGCGCTTGTGCGTGTGTGTGATGGATAACTGATAGTGTGCTATGGGAACATATCAACGGACCTGTTCCCATTACATGCATATGTGTAAACATCCCTATGAGTTTCCAGTTCATAGGTGCCTTACGTTGTCTCTTGGAGCTTGAGTTGTAAGGGACTGATGATTATATAAGGTTGGTGCAAGTATCTGATGGCATGTATTTGAAGGTTCTTGCCATCAAATGTGCATTTTGGTGTCAGTACGGGTTTCTGAAAGTACGTATCTCACAGTGGAAAAATAGGAATGGTGGTGTGCATAGGTGTCTGGTGGTAGGTGTGGATATCTGAAAAGAGTTTAAATGCATGGGTGTCGTATGTACATGAAGTATTGTGATGTGGATGTTGAACAGTGACCCTGGATGGCAGGTGTGCAATTCTGTGACGTATTTTGGTTTCAAGAGTCCTTTCTTGTCAGGCAGTACACATGAACGTTTTATGGTAAATGTCTGACACAAAGTATTCTAGATACTGTTGATGAGCCCTCATGTGACTAAGTGCAACCCTTTGTTCAGAGGTAATACTTGCATATCTTTTTGATACTGCATGCTGATTTCTGAAAGTTAGTGATGGCTTCATATTATTGTTTGGGATATCTGTATTGGTTAGCTCCTGCATGTGCTATGGATGTTTGGTTTATGGAGGCATTTGAAGATGCCTGTTAGAACTGGCATCCATGGCGTGATTTCCCCCTTAATTTTTGCTTTCAGACCTATTTTTGCTGACCAATAATCAAAAATAGAATAGACACTAGTTTCTACAAAACCATTGGTTTGTATTCGAAAACCCTCATAGACATCCTGGTATTGTCGTTGCGGTATATCTTTTTCCCGCCCCATCAGGAGTCATGGCGTATTCATTGGGTGATCGATTGACGTGCTGGATGCCTGCCTCACCCGAGGCTCCCTCTGGTATGTGTAGAAGTGTCCAGAGATCAAAAAATATATGTGAAGGAATAGACTAAAAATAGTGTCTAATCAAAAAAAGGCTTATTTATTGTAGATAGCTAGGCACTATAATTAAAAAGGAATTGCGATATGCAGGCGGTAAAGTTACTGGACTACCATATCTCTTGAAAGACGTGTCGACATGTTTCAGCTCACTGAGCCCTGTCGGGTCTATGGAGCTTTCGTCAGGACAGTAAAACGTATAAACAAACAAAACGTACAAAGGATAATTACAAAGAGTAACTCACACAATTTGTGTGGGATTCAATGTTGAGTATTGGGAAATTCCCATGCTGTGGAAACAAAAACCAACACAAACTATTATGTAGGTTGGTGCTGTTGTCAGGTGAGAAGACAAGCATGCAAGATTCTTTGTGAAGCACTCCAATTTTAGAGTGCACGACAATATTGTAGCCTTTACACAGAAAACAGAGAGGAAAGGAAAACACTCTTGGTCTGAGGGAGGGGAAATGAGGTAATAAAGATTCAAAGGAAGTTTTAAACAACTAGTGTTGTCGCTAAGGTGGTCTGTGTTTGTAAAAACAGTTATTACCCATGCACAGTCGGCGAAAATAGATATTAAATATTAAGTCTAAACGGTGTTCTGTTAGACTGGGAGAAGGAATGGTAACGTATGTTCCGCAATCATAGGTTAGTGAAAAATAGTGCGAAGTAGATAGAAAGTAATAGTTATTTAGTGAGACACTTTCATTTTAAAGGAGAAGTAAACGGTGACTTATGTGCCCCGTATTAAAGAATAAAAGTTACCTGTTTTGCGCAAAATGAGTACTTCAACAGGGGGCCCAGAGTCGCATATGGTTATTTACTGTCAAAGTAAAAATGGGCCCACTGATTAGTACAATTGTAGGTCTTACCCGTTTTGCTGGAAAGCGGTGTGCTACCATTCTTACCCATGAGGTACAGCGTAGCGTCCCTTGTGCTGACTCTTCCCCTGGCTATGGGCGGGACGCTACTTCCCCGTCCTTTGTATGGGGCCTCAACATAAAGAAGGGACAACTCTGTGAGTGTCGATACTAGTAAGATGGCGGATGCTCGGTTGGATACGAGTTTGACTAAGTACCTCAAAGTATCTAGGTAATTGGTTAGCCAGGTTGATAATGTACATCTTGTATCTGAAAAAATTAGTCTTGTTCAGGACTCATTACTGGAGTTTATGCGTTGCACAAATTTACCAATTTTGTAACATTATTCTAGCATATGTTACTTTTAGGACCCACACTTTGGCATAATATTAGAAGTTCACTAGTCTGGGGGTGATATCTTTCAGCAATCTGTGTGTCTCGTGTATAAGCGAGGGCTTATAGTGGGGTTGTTTAAAGATGGTGACAGTATCCCAGGGATCAGTTCATAGTGTGTTCCTTCATTCAGTAGAACTGGTGCCATGGAATATGATCGTTCATACCCAGTGTGTCTGTTTTGAGGCGGTCTACCCATCTTTGTTCTTTTTCGAATAAAATTTGCTCTGCATTTTGATTTTTGAAATGAAGCATTTCAAGAACTGTCCATCTGAGATCATCACAGGTATGGCCTGCCTCCACAAAATGTGTACATAGTTTCGTGGTATTTTTCTTAAATCTGATGTTGCTCCGATGTTCTCCTATACGGAGTTTGATTTTGCGGCATGTCATGCCTACGTATTGACGTTGGCAAGGGCAGGTGATTAGGTAAATTACATGAGTTGAGTTGCAGTTTGTATGGCTTCTTTGGGTCCACAATATGTTGTCAGTTAATTGTAGAGTCTTGGTGGTATTGGTAAATTTGCAAACTCCACATGTGCCACAAGGGTAGTGGCCAGTAATCTGGGTCATGGTCGTGTCTCTGATAGTAGACTTCAATGGTTTGCTCTTAGGTCTGGTGTGTACAAGGACGTCTTTGATGTTTTTCGTCCTTCGTCCTTCTGTTCGCAAATCTGGGTTTGGGCCAGTTGAATTTGCTGACCTTCGGATTCTGCACATTTAACTAGTGCTAAAGTATTTCTGTGGCTGGAGTGTGGCCACCCATACATAGTATTGATGGAGGCTAAAGAGTGGGATACCCTTAGAATTTCAATGAGGGCCTTAAGCAATTATCTGCTGGTTTTATAATGACTGAGCATTTAGCCTTATTTCCTGGATTTCCGTTGTTCCTGTTGGGCTGGTAGCCTTGTTTGCCTACCAGATTCTTTGATTGTTCCCTTGACTGCTCGCGGAACCCGCTTCACGGGTCCCGCGTTGTGTGGAGGAATGTCCCTGCAGCTTGGAGCTAACATCTACCTGTGAGCGCAGGTGCAGGGCTGCGAGCTTAAGTGCGGGGACTCCATTGTCCAGGAGTCCCTGCTCGGCCAATTTGGAACACCTGGCCCGCTCTCCCTGCTAGCCACGCCCCCTGCGCTCATTACACTTATTCGGAACAGAGGCACTCCCCGCTGCGCGGGAGCGTCCCGGGAGAAGCCCGGGACAAGGGCGGGACCGTCCGTGGCCGTCAGGGGCCGAAAGAGGCTGGGCTGGGCCCCCCCTCTGATAAGTTTGGTTTTAGCTTTATAGACCTTTTTTCTCCCATATAAGAGCCTGCATTTCCATTGACTATTGAGTATTTTCAATAGTAATCTAGGGAAATGTATTTTTAATTATTACTTGGGTGTGAGGAATTAGATACTATCAGTTTACCACCTCTCCTTTTTATGTATTGTTTAATTATTGTATTATTAACTAAGCATGTCTAGCACTATTCCTAATTCTCTTCCTAATTGTGTGGGCGTATCTATTCTTGGCCCTCTTGATAAATTTTTCACTAAGGCAACGAAAGCTATTGATAGAGAGTTAGCTCTAGCTGAAAGGAGGCCGAGCGTCTCCTTTCAGTTGAGCTCCTTAAGAGACAGGCACCTCCCAATCATGAGAAGGTTGCTATAAATACTCTGGTACATGATAGCACTTCCGTTGAGACTGATGCAGAATTGTTTAATACAGATAATAATCCGTTAATTTTCCAAGTAAGTCCGCCAATATTGGAAAATTTGGATGTTGAATTGGAAGGCCACAGTAACCTGTCAACGGCTGCATCCAATAATCTTATAGACCTTAACACCCCTTTACCCTTAGATGCTGTCCCTCACTCTACTAGTAACATCTTACCTCCACCTCTGAAGATCCAAACTGAGGTAGTCACGTTGATTGATTCTCAACCAGCTATCAACATTAGCCGACCTTGTGACAGTAAAATAAGTAAAGGGAGTGGAGGATCAGTACGTTCTCCGGTTAGGAAAAGGAGGAAGGGAGGGAAAAATAAGAACGGGGTGGCCAATCCTTGGAAGCCATCACACGAACCTGCTCCCAATCAAATTCCACCAGATGTAGTGGGGAAAGAAGCCATAGCAGGGAAACTTGCCACTGATCATAAATCCCTTTGTAATGAAGGGATGCTTGAGGCAGTGGAAAGACTTTTAAAGGCTCTTATTCTTCCTCTTATTGAGGCTTAAAAGGTTGGAGGAAAAATTGGATCAACTTTCCCCGAAGCTTATTCCGGTAGGGAATCCAAATCTAGTTATTCCAGTTACCCCAATGGAAACCAGAGCTATAACTGAACACCCCATAAATAACACATGTAGACAACACACCTCTATTGTGAAATCTATAAATATGCCTGCCGGTAGAAATTCCACCAAACCAGCGGGCATACCAGATTCTACAGTTATAAAGGCCACAAATAAAGGAAAAGTCAGTTTAGTGCCTCCAAAACCCACTCACACGAATAAATTACCTTCTAACCAAACAAATTCCTCTAACAGAGGTAAATTTCATTACAAAAACATAGTAACTTTGCCTCCGGATTCATCTAATTTTGTTATAATTCTAACAGGTGTTCCTGTTCTTTCAGAAGGAAATGTGGAATCAAATATTAGCCTAAAAAACAGTCATTTATTGGCTACGTTTGAATAGACCATTACCTTTACATTTGAATGGTGACATCGTCTCAGTGAGAAGGTGTCATTGGGTGGGCGTACGCCCTCAAGATATAGAAGGTGATCTGATTATTGTAAATTTCCGGGACCATAGGGTGGTCACTTATATTAGTGACTGGTTCCCGGGTAGAAGCGATGGAGGAGTATCAACTCGAAATCTGACATACTTTTACCCGGAAACTATGATGCCCCCTTTGAATAAATCTCTGATGAAGTATCGTCCCGATGTCCCTTATCATCGGAAACACTTTACGAATCCGGTTATCCCTAATCATAATCATTTTAATAATGTTAATTCTCTCCCTCTGCCAAATTACTCCAACATGTACTCTACCCCAAATAATTTTCCTCCTATAGATCCAAGGGAACTTTGGAATATTCCTTTATCTAATATGTTTCAGCCATTAACTGCCATGGATGTAAATGATTGACTGAACCCAACTCCCCTACATAAAATATCTGTTCGGGATAAAATATCCATACTACACTCTTCGGCCAAGGAGGTTATTTCTGCCTCTGCACCCCATTATGAATTTACTCCATGTGATCGAGAGCCAAGAATTAATATTAATAAAGATGTAGAGAACCCTTGGGCTAGTAATACACCCCAAAATCTTTGTGAACACTATACTAATTATGTAGCCTTTGGTGGAGATAGAGATGTTACTATTGGGAATATGGGAATTATGTGTAAATCAAATGTCGATTCTTCTGTTTTAGATCAGTTGCATGGAGATAATCCCTGTGCACTTGAAGGTAAAAATTCTCCCTATGCTGATGCAGCAATAAAGGGCAGAGAAAAGAAAGTAGATGGGTGTGACCTAATTTATCCTAAAGGGGAATTAGTACAGGGTAAAGTGGGTAATCGGGAGGAGGACAGATGTTTTCGTTTAAATTCTTGGAATATAGCTGGCTTTGGGCGGAGATCAAGTGACCCTGTTTGGTTAGATTATATTGAATCTTTTGATATTGTCTGCCTCCAGGAGACATGGAGCACTATGGACCAGAGTTTGGATGGTTTCCAAATGTTTAATGTCTGTGCAATGCCATCGCAAGCTGGGAGAGCAAAGGGTGGGCTTATGACAGCTTTTTCTGTAAAGTATAATTTAATACATGTGATTCAAGTGGTGGAATCACCCTGGTACCTATTACTTATGATTAAGGACTTATTTCCAGTAACCCATGTAAATTGGTACTATAATATATTTGATCCCAATATAACTGTAGTTATTGATGATCTACAGGAGGAGATTGTTACGGTGACAAACAGGGTTTTTCCTCTTTTTATTATATGGGTAGGTGATTTTAATTGTGAGTTATGCAAATTCAGTGGGGCTAGAGTATGTGGTCTAATGGACCTAACTGACCAACCTATGGCTCATTTTATTCACTCCAAACAAGGGGAGGCTCTAAATAATATTATCATGAACAATGATTTATGTATCCTGGATATGCTCAGTTTTTCGGGTGCATTGAATATACCCACTTTTCAAGGTACAGGTGGTAGAATGAGTACAATTGACTTTGCAATTGTATCCAAGGATTTCTGTCATTTTCTGAATGAATTTAAAATTGAGGCGAATCCAGCCAGTGACCCTAATCCCCTAATTTTGAGTTTTAAACTAGTTTTCGAGAATCTGACTGTGGAACAACCTATAGTATATAGTCAAAACAAGGGTATCACCTTAAGGTGGGATAAAGAAGATGTGAGGAAACTGGAGGCTGTCCTCTTCAAGGAAAATAAGAAACTTGTCTAACGCCCATATCTGACCCAGAATGCATAATTAAGAATTTTGAATCACTACTGGGAAATGTTGCTTAATACCTTGTAAAGACAGGGGTAAGGAAACAAGACAGGGGGCCTAAATGGTTTACGAAGAATGTTCTTCTGCTCAAACACATTTATCAAAGGCATTACGCCAAGTCCCACGAGATAGAGATTTGGTTAGATCAGCTAGGAAGAGGTATAGAGATGCAGTTAGTAAAAGAAAAAATGATCTACGATCTAAAGCGTGGGAAGACTTGGAAAAAGCGGTAGATTTAAGGGATAATAGGCTTTTTTGGGAGGTCATAAATAGGCCTTTTTTTTAAAAACAGGAGAAGAGAATACTATCTTAGTGCACATATCTGAGGACTCCTGGGTAGCTCATTATAGTAAAACCTTCAATCCAAATGAAGTATCATTGACTGCCACCACTGGAGTGGGCGAGCTTAATGTGGTATCAGCAAAATCACTCAGTGATTCCTTAACGCTCTCGGAGGTAAAGATGGCTCTGACAAAGGGGGCTGCTTCAAAGGCCCCAGGCCCTGATGCAGTACCACTGGATCTTTTTAAATATAATTTGGATTTTTGGTCCCCGTTACTCCTGAATGTATTTAAGGCAATAACGTTGGGGCCCATCCCGATTTCTTGGAAAGAGGCAGTGGTGGTACCCATTTTTAAGAAAGGTGATAAGTCTGACCCACGCTGTTATAGGCCAATATCACTAATAGACGCGTCATGTAAATTAATGGGTAGGGTGATATTGGCTCCCCTTTAGACATGGGCGGAGTCAGTGGGGGCTATTGTAGACTCCCAATATGGGTTTAGAAGAGGGAAAGGGACTATTGAGCAGTGCCTAAATTTAGCACTAATTATGGGCAAGTACATGGGTGCCAGGAATAGTTATCCATCTGGCATTCATGGACTTGTCCAGTGCTTTCGACACTGTTTGTAGGGACAAGTTGTGGCGGATGATTGGGTCTATGGGGTTTGAGGAGCCTTTGATTACCCTGCTCCTCAGGCTCCACGCCGCCACAATGGTGAGAATTAGATATGGGTGATTTAGGAAGTAGGGGACCCCGATATATGAAATACGCTAGTTATACATAGGGAAAGATTTTCTAGTTTGAAAAAGGTCTATAACTAGTACACATAAAACATTAAGGAATAGTGATATAGGAACCCACTATATATAAATGATCATTGACCACATAGTTGTACTTTTATTCAAAATTTATTATTTTTGTTTGATTTTATAAAAAAATATATTTTTTAAATATGAATTTTGTAGAAGATAGCTGATAAATATGTTTAAGAAACCCTTTTATGCATTTCTAAATCAATGATAGTTTATCAAAGGTGCAAAGACAAACATATGACAAGACATAAAATTAGACAGAAGAAGATGAATAAACATGATGTAGGCAAAGCGGTAGATGCACTACGCGCGTTTCGACTCGTAAGCCTTCATCAGGTGACCTGTCTTTGACTTAAAACCGCTCAAGATGAATGGAGGAGCTGGTCGAAAATCCTAGCTATATAATTGTTCAATCTTGTAGACCCAACGTAGTTGTAGGGGAAGTGCAGATACAAGGTTTATATCATAAACGTGTGATCTCCTTCAATGTAATTGATCGCGACGTGGAGGAATTCGTTGATACTAGAAGTTAGTATGCATCTGGTGATACTGTTAAATAGCTTCAGGTATATCGGCGCTGTGGATACTAGCTCTCAGGGAAATTAGATATGGTCCTGGTGGGGAGAAGTCTAGACCTATATTATCTACGGAAGGTGTCAGTCAGGGATGTATTTTAGCTCCATTTTTATTTTTGGTTTACACTAATGGATTAGAAAGTTTTCTGTTGGAAACTGGTGCTGATTTCCCACAGATCAATGGCAGAAGAATCCCAATGCTGTCATATGCAGATGACACTGTTTTAATGACCCTTACTCCCAATAGCATGCAGACTTGTCTGAATGCTTTTGACATGTTTATGGGAAATTTAGATCTGGGGGTCAATTTTATCAAATCATTTGCAATGACTTGTGGTTCGAAAAGTGTAAAAAGCCGCAGGTATATGGTGAGGGATTCAATTATAGAGAAAGTTGATAACTTTAATTACTTCGGTAACCTTTTTATTAAAAAATTGAACTGGGAACCTTTAATATTTGCTCGGGCCCAAAAGGTTACACAATCAATTAAAGCTCTTTCGTTTTGCCAGGAAACTAGGACAACGGCGTATTGCAGAAATGATATCCCTGTATAAAGCGAAGTGTGTCTCTGTTATGACTTTTGGCGCTGGTGTTTGGGGATCACAAAATTGTGAAAAGTTGCAGATTGTGGAGAATAAATTCATAAAACGTCTCCTATCTGTTCCATCGGGTACGTGAAATAGTTACTGCCATGGGGAGGTTGCCATTGAGTTTGTGAGTGACATTATACATCGAGCTCCATTATTACTATGGTCTAAAGTTTGGCAATCTGATGAATTGAAATTGACAAAAGACATCTTACAAGATTGCCGTAAACTTGAGCATTACAGGGAGATCCCATGGCTCCGATATGTTAGGGATACCTTCTATAAGATTGGGTTAGGTAATATGTTTGTAAATCCTGGCATGATCAATAAGGATGCTAAGCTAACCATCAAAAATGCTTTTAGCTCTAATTTGGGCACCTTAAGGAATAGTGAATATGCAGTACGTATCAGGGGCAAACTGGTGCGACCTTTTTATTTATCATATATTATGAACACACAATGGCGTTTCTATTTGACAAGGTTTTGCCTTAATACTCTACCCTTCCTTTTTGCTTTTCCAAAGCAGGGGGGGTGGTGTGAGAAATTACGTTTTTGCGCCTGTAATAAGGTTTCGCAAAACACCTTGCACCTTATTCTTTTCTGCGCTTTGTATAAGGTCCCAAGAAATACCTTTATTAGACCATTTTTACTATCCTTTGGATCATGCTACTACAAAGAGTGTTATGAATATTTATCTTTGTCAACCCCAATCATTTGTAATGCTGTACTTAGCTTTATTAGATCAGCGCTTGTTATTAGAAACCGATATTGAGTGTTTTGAAAACCAGAAATATGTAAATATGTATTGTGGTATTGTGGTTTCACTGTACATTGTTGTTTTTTATATGTATACTTTTATGATTTCTTGTGAAATCGAAATAGTTATTTGAATGAAATGACTGAGCATTTACATTTGGTGAAAGAGTGGGGGTTCGGGGTAGTAATGCAGTTTTTTGTGAAACAGGATATAGTTCTTGCCAGGGACAACCTTTAGTCTTTCCCCGATTAAGAAGTCAAAAAGATGCACGAGTTTGCCACCTCAACAGCACGTTTAGATATAGCTTTATTTGCACAACTATTGAGGTGAAGACCTGTTGACTACCTTTGCTTAATGTTAAAAGTTTTTATCTTTACATGGTGGAAACCTAACATGTGAGAACATTGTGATAAGGGGTGTGTTGGAGGCGGACTGAAGAAGAACACGAACAAACATGTGGCCCTGCAGGCAAGACTGTTGACCATTGTCAGAGGTGTCAGTAAGGTAAGTCGGTGACTAGAAGGTATGCCAAATCTGTGGACCTCCTGGGAAACGCACAAAAAGCAACCTGGTATACTTTCTGGGAATCCGTATCCATTATCTACTTGTTCAGCATGAGTAGCAGAGGGTCAGGTTATAGGCATACTTTGTTTTACAGGTGGACCAGTAAACTTGCTAACATAATCATAGTTAGTCTAGGGTCAGTATGTAGATTCATGGTTTGCAGTTTGCCTTCTCCAATCCCTCACTGAGGTGCTTTTGCTAACGTAAGATCCACAGCACGACATATTACAGTGGAGTGGGTTCAAGGCAACCTTGCTCTCATTTTGTTTCTGCGCGAAGAATGTTTAGTTCAGGGACAGATTGTACGCACACTCCCTCCTCTCCCCTTTCTAGGTGTACTTGGATCTTCGACAACCATCAACTACACATGTTTAGCCTAGGGAAAGTTTGTAGGTTCATGGTTTGCAGCTTGCTTTGAGCTAATGCCCTCACTGAGGTGCTTTTGCTACCAGCAGAGCCTCAGCACCACGTTGTACAGTTGGTTCAAGGCAACCTCACGCATTTTGTTTCTGGTGTCTACACTAAGAATATTTACTTCAGGGACAGGCTGTAGGCACACCCTCTTTTTCCTTTTCTAGGTGGACCAGGAACTTTGACAACCATAAACTTCACATGATTAGCCTAAGGAAAGTTTGTAGGTTCATGGTTTGCAGCTTGCTTTGAGCTAATGCCCTCACTGAGGTGCTTTTGCTACAGCAGAGTCTCAGCACCACGTTGTACAGTTAGTTCAAGACAACCTCACTCATTTTATTTCTTGTGTCTACACTAAGAATGTTTTCTTCAGGGACAGGCTGTAGGCACACCCTCTTTTTCCCTTTCTAGGTGGACCAGGAACTTCGACAACCATAAACTACACATGTTTAGCCTAGGGAAAGTTTGTAGGTTCATGGTTTGCAGCTTGCTTTGAGCTAATGCCCTCACTGAGGTGCCTATGCTACCAGCAGAGCCTCAGCACCACGTTGTACAGTTGGTTCAAGGCAACCTCACGCATTTTGTTTCTGGTGTCTACACTAAGAATATTTACTTCAGGGACAGGCTGTAGGCACACCCTCTTTTTCCTTTTCTAGGTGGACCAGGAACTTTGACAACCATAAACTTCACATGATTAGCCTAGGGAAAGTTTGTAGTTTCATGGTTTGCAGCTTGCTTTGAACTAATGCCCTCACTGAGGTGCTTTTGCTACAGTAGAGTCTCAGCACCACGTTGTACAGTTGGTTCAAGACAACCTCACTCATTTTATTTCTTGTGTCTACACTAAGAATGTTTTCTTCAGGGACAGGCTGTAGGCACACCCTCTTTTTCCCTTTCTAGGTGGACCAGGAACTTCGACAACCATAAACTACACATGTTTAGCCTAGGGAAAGTTTGTAGGTTCATGGTTTGCAGCTTGCTTTGAGCTAATGCCCTCACTGAGGTGCTTTTGCTACCAGCAGAGCCTCAGCACCACGTTGTACAGTTGGTTCAAGGCAACGTCACGCATTTTGTTTCTGGTGTCTACACTAAGAATATTTACTTCAGGG
The DNA here is from genome assembly GCF_964263255.1 of Lissotriton vulgaris. Taxonomy (NCBI): domain Eukaryota; kingdom Metazoa; phylum Chordata; class Amphibia; order Caudata; family Salamandridae; genus Lissotriton; species Lissotriton vulgaris. The sequence continues at coordinate 837,440,942 of NC_141698.1, forward strand.
ACAGGCTGTAGGCACACCCTCTTTTTCCTTTTCTAGGTGGACCAGGAACTTCGACAACCATAAACTTCACATGATTAGCCTAGGGAAAGTTTGTAGGTTCATGGTTTGCAGCTTGCTTTGAGCTAATGCCCTCACTGAGGTGCTTTTGCTACAGCAGAGTCTCAGCACCACGTTGTACAGTTGGTTCAAGACAACCTCACTCATTTTGTTTCTTGTGTCTACACTAAGAATGTTTTCTTCAGGGACAGGCTGTAGGCACACCCTCTTTTTCCCCTTTCTAGGTGGACCAGGAACTTCGACAACCATAAACTACACATGTTTAGCCTAGGGAAAGGTAGTTAATTCATGGTTTGCAGCTTGCCTTGAGCTAATGCCTGCACTGAGGTGCTTTAGCTACCAGCCGAGACCCAGCACTGCGTTGTACAGTTGGTTCAAGGCAACCTTGCTCTTGTTTTGTTAGTCTTGGCTGTACCAAATACATTTGGCATAAGGACCGGTTGTAGGCACTATCTTTTTTTGGTCATTCAGTGCATAAATCCCACGTTCATAAGACACCATTTCATGTAACCAAGACTCGATGGGTAAGACTAAGTTCCATTCTCATGTCTAAGAATGCAGACCACTGCTATGGCTAAAGCTTTTGCAGTCTGCTGTGTCCATTCATATGCAATCTCAGGGTAAACTTCAAAGTGATGTAGAAGAATGGTCTGCGCTGTCAGGTGGCTCCTATGTCGACTATATCCTTCATCTCCACACCTGTCCAAAGGTTATTCAACATGGTACCATCCCAGAGCAGGTGGACAATGTCCCCTTCTGAGGTGTAACATCTAGTTCAAGTTCAGTAATTTGTATAGCACACTACTCACCCAGAGGGTCTCAAGGCGCTTGAGTGAGGGTGGGTGCATCATTTATCGAATAGCCAGGTTTTTAGCTGCTTTCTGAGGAGAGGTGGTTCTGTGTGAGGCTGAGGTGAGCGGGGAGATAATTCCAGGTTTTGGCCCAAGTAGTACCATAGAAACCTATCCGACCACTACATTTTCAACTGTTGGGATATAGGTGATCTATCAGGTGTTTGAGTAGTCTAGATACTACCCCATGTTTGGTCCCCACTTACATAAATGAAGAATAGTCTGAGATAAGTAGGGGAATGCAGTGGTCCCTTCATGGGATACCTTTGATGCACTAGTCCCTTCATGGGATACCTTTGATGCACTAGTCCCTTCGTGGGATACCTTTGATGCACTAGTCCCTTCGTGGGATACCTTTGATGCACTGGTCCCTTCATGGGATATCTTTGAGGCACTGGTCCCCTCATGGGATATCTTTGATGCACTGGTCTCTTCATGGGATATCTGTCCTTCCATGGGATATCTTTGATGCCCTGGTCCCTTCATGGGATATCTGTCCCTTCATGGGATATCTTTGATGCACTGTTCCCTTCATGGGTTATCTGTCCCTTCATCGGATATCGTTGTGCGTCGTCCCTTCATGGGATATCTTCGATGCATGGTCCCTTCATGGGATATCTTTGATGCATGGTCCCTTCATGGGATATCTTTGATGCACTGGTCCCTTCATGGGATATCTATGATGCACTGGTCCCTTCCTGGGATATCTATGATGCACTGGTCCCTTCTTGGGATATCTATGATGCACTGGTCCCTTCATGGGAGATCTATGATGCACTGGTCCCTTCATGGGATATCTTTGATGCACTGGTCCCTTCATGGGATATCTTTGATGCACTGGTCCCTTCATGGGATATCTTTGATGCACTGGTCCCTTCATGGGATATCTTTGATGCACTGGTCCCTTCATGGGATATCTTTGATGCACTGGTCCCTCTGTCCCTTCATGGGATATCTGTCCCTTTATGGGATATCTTTGATGCACTGGTCCCTCTGTCCCTTCATGGGATATCTGTCCCTTTATGGGATATCTTTGATGCACTGGTCCCTCTGTCCCTTCATGGGATATCTGTCCCTTTATGGGATATCTTTGATGCACTGGTCCCTTCATGGGATCTGTTCCATCATGGGATATCTTTGGTGCACTGGTCCCTTCATGGGATCTGTTCCATCATGGGATATCTTTGGTGCACTGGTCCCTTCATGGGATCTGTTCCATCATGGGATATCTTTAGTGCACTGGTCCCTTCATGGGATATCTTTGGTGCACTGGTCCCTTCATGGGATATCTGTCCCTTCATGGGATATCTTTGGTGCACTGGTCCCTTCATGGGATATCTGTCCCTTCATGGGATATCTTTGGTGCACTGGTCCCTTCATGGTATATCTGTCCCTTCATGGGATATCTTTGGTGCACTGGTCCCTTCATGGGATATCTGTCCCTTCATGGGATATCTTTGGTGCACTAGTCCCTTCATGGGATATCTGTCACTTCATGGGATATCTTTGGTGCACTGGTCCCTTAGTGGGATATCTGTCACTTCATGGGATATCTTTGGTGCACTGGTCCTTTCGTGGGATATCTTTGATGCACTGGTCCCTTCATGGGATATATTTGATGCACTGGTCCCTTCATGGGATATCTTTGATGCACTGGTCCCTTCATGGGATATCTGTCCCTTCATGGGATATCTTTGATGCACTGGTCCCTTCATGGGATATCTGTCCCTTCATGGGATATCTTTGATGCACTGGTCCCTTCATGGGATATCTGTCCCTTCATGGGATATCTTTGGTGCACTGGTCCCTTCATGGGATATCTTTGATGCACTGGTCCCTTCATGGGATATCTTTGGTGCACTGGTCCCTTCATGGGATATCTTTGATGCACTGGTCCCTTCATGGGATATCTGTCCCTTCATGGGATATCTGTCCCTTCATGGGATATCTTTGGTGCACTGGTCCCTTCATGGGATATCGGTCCCTTCATGGGATATCTTTGGTGCACTGCCCCCTTCATGGGATATCTGTCACTTCATGGGATATCTTTGGTGCACTGGTCCCTTAATGGGATATCTGTCACTTCATGGGATATCTTTGGTGCACTGGTCCTTTCGTGGGATATCTTTGATGCACTGGTCCCTTCATGGGATATATTTGATGCACTGGTCCCTTCATGGGATATCTTTGATGCACTGGTCCCTTCATGGGATATCTGTCCCTTCATGGGATATCTTTGATGCACTGGTCCCTTCATGGGATATCTGTCCCTTCATGGGATATCTTTGATGCACTGGTCCCTTCATGGGATATCTGTCCCTTCATGGGATATCTTTGGTGCACTGGTCCCTTCATGGGATATCTTTGATGCACTGGTCCCTTCATGGGATATCTTTGGTGCACTGGTCCCTTCATGGGATATCTTTGATGCACTGGTCCCTTCATGGGATATCTGTCCCTTCATGGGATATCTGTCCCTTCATGGGATATCTTTCCCTTAATGGGATATCTTTGATGCACTGGTCCCTTCATGGGATATCGGTCCCTTTATGGGATATCTTTGGTGCACTGGTCCCTTCATGGGATATCGGTCCCTTTATGGGATATCTTTGGTGCACTGCCCCCTTCATGGGATATCTGTCCCTTTATGGGATATCTTTGGTGCACTGGTCCCTTCATGGGATATCTGTCCCTTCATGTGATATCTTTGGTGCACTGGTCCCTTCATGGGATATCTGTCCCTTCACGGGATATCTTTGGTGCACTGGTCCCTTCATGGGATATCTGTCCCTTCATGGGATATCTTTGATGCACTGGTCCCTTCATGGGATATCTTTGATGCACTGGTCCCTTCATGGGATATCTTTGAAGCACTGGTCCCTTCATGGGATATCTTTGATGCACTGGTCCCTTCATGGGATATCTTTGATGCACTGGTCGGTGGAGAAGTGTGGCTTGAGTTTCGGCCCTGGACCAGGGTTCAATTCCCCGCCTCGGCGGGTCTTGGGCTCAATATTCCCACGGACTCGATAATTCTCGCTCCGGTGCCTTCTCGACTCACGGGTTCACACTCTGCGACTCTGGGCAATAGCTTGCTTAATCTCAACATTGGCCCTTCGCGGCGGGATGCCTGGCTTTCACCTTGTGGATACCCTTCCAGGGCTATCTCACAGGGGAATACCAGGACGGGTTCCCTAAGCAAGCGCGGAGATGCCCCAGGGTAAGTCCTGCGCTATATAAGTTTCATACATTTACATTTACATGGGATATCTTTGGTGAACTGGTCCCTTCATGGGATATCTGTCCCTTCATGGGATATCTGTCCCTTCATGGGATATCTGTCCCTTCATGGGACATCTTTGGTGCATGGTCCGTTCATGGGATATCTTTGGTGCACTGGTCCCTTATTGGGATATCTGTCCCTTCATGGGATATCTTTGGTGCACTGGTCCCTTCATGGGATATCTTTGGTGCACTGGTCCCTTCATGGGATATCTTTGGTGCACTGGTCCCTTCATGGGATATCTTTGATGCACTGGTCCCTTCATGGGATGTCTTTGATGCACTGGTCCCTTCATGGGATGTCTTTGATGCACTGGTCCCTTCATGGGATGTCTTTTGTGCACTGGTCCCTTCATGGGATATCTTTTGTGCACTGGTCCCTTCATGGGATATCTTTGATGCACTGGTCCCTTCATGGGATATCTGTCCCTTCATGGGATATCTTTGGTGCACTGGTCCCTTCATGGGATATCTGTCCCTTCATGGGATATCTTTGGTGCACTGGTCCCTTCATGGGATATCTGTCCCTTCATGGGATATCTTTGGTGCACTGGTCCCTTCATGGGATATCGGTCCCTTTATGGGATATCTTTGGTGCACTGGTCCCTTCATGGGATATCTGTCCCTTCATGGGATATCTTTTGTGCACTGGTCCCTTCATGGGATATCTTTTGTGCACTGGTCCCTTGATGGGATATCTGTCCCTTCATGGGATATCTTTGATGCACTGGTCCCTTCATGGGATATCTTTGATGCACTGGTCCCTTCATCGGATATCTTTGATGCACTGGTCCCTTCATGGGATATCTTTGATGCACTGGTCCCTTCATGGGATATCTTTGATGCACTGGTCCCTTCATGGGATATCTTTGGTGCGCTGGTCCCTTCATGGGATATCTGTCCCTTCATGGGATATCTATAATGCACTGGTCCCTTCATGGGATATCAGTCCCTTCATGGGATATCTGTCCCTTCATGGGATATCTGTCCCTTCATGGGATATATTTGATGCACTGGTCCCTTCATAGGATATCTGTCCCTTCATGGGATATCTTTGATGCACTGGTCCCTTCATGGGATATCTTTGATGCACTGGTCCCTTCATGGGATATCTTTGATGCACTGGTCCCTTCATGGGATATCTTTGGTGCACTGGTCCCTTCATGGGATATCGGTCCCTTTATGGGATATCTTTTGTGCACTGGTCCCTTCATGGGATATCTTTGGTGCACTGGTCCCTTCATGGGATATCTGTCCCTTCATGGGATATCTTTTGTGCACTGGTCCCTTCATGGGATATCTTTTGTGCACTGGTCCCTTCATGGGATATCTGTCCCTTCATGGGATATCTTTGATGCACTGGTCCCTTCATGGGATATCTTTGATGCACTGGTCCCTTCATGGGATATCTTTGATGCACTGGTCCCTTCATGGGATATCTTTGATGCACTGGTCACTTCATGGGATATCGTTTATGCACTGGTCCCTTCATGGGATATCTTTGGTGAACTGGTCCCTTCATGGGATATCTGTCCCTTCATGGGATATTTTTGATGCACTGGTCCCTTCATGGCATATCTGTCCCTTCATGGGATATCTTTGATGCACTGGTCCCTTCATGGGATATCTTTGATGCACTGGTCCCTTCATGGGATATCTTTGATGCACTGGTCCCTTCATGGGATATCTGTCCCTTCATGGGATATCTTTGGTGCATGGTCCGTTCATGGGATATCTTTGGTGCACTGGCCCCTTATTGGGATATCTGTCCCTTCATGGGATATCTTTGGTGCACTGGTCCCTTCATGGGATATCTTTAGTGCACTGGTCACTTCATGGGATATCTTTGGTGCACTGGTCCCTTCATGGGATATCTTTGGTGCACTGGTCCCTTCATGGGATATCTTTGATGCACTGGTCCCTTCATGGGATATCTTTGATGCACTGGTCCCTTCATGGGATATCTTTGGTGCACTGGTCCCTTCATGGGATATCTGTCCCTTCATGGGATATCTTTGGTGCACTGGTCCCTTCATGGGATATCATTGATGCACTGGTCCCTTCATGGGATATCATTGATGCACTGGTCCCTTCATGGGATATCTTTGGTGAACTGGTCCCTTCATGGGATATCTGTCCCTTCATGGGATATCTTTGATGCACTGGTCCCTTCATGGGATCTGTCCCTTCATGGGATATCTTTGATGAACTGGTCCCTTCATGGGATATCTTTGGTGCACTGGTCCCTTCATGGGATATCTTTTGTGCACTGGTCCCTTCATGGGATATCTTTGATGCACTGGTCCCTTCATGGGATATCTTTGATGCACTGGTCCCTTCATGGGATATCTTTGATGCACTGGTCCCTTCATGGGATATCATTGATGCACTGGTCCCTTCATGGGATATCTTTTGTGCACTTGTCCCTTCATGGGATATCTGTCCCTTCATGGGATATCTTTCGTGCACTGGTCCCTTCATGGGTTATCTGTCCCTTCATGGGATATCTTTTGTGCCCTGGTCCCTTCATGGGATATCTTTTGTGCACTGGTCCCTTCATGGGATATCTGTCTTTTCATGGGATATCTTTGGTGCACTGGTCCCTTCATGGGATATCTTTGATGCACTGGTCCCTTCATGGGATGTCTTTGATGCACTGGTCCCTTCATGGGATATCTTTGATGCAATGGTCCCTTCATGGGATATCTTTGATGCACTGGTCCCTTCATGGGATATCTTTTGTGCACTGGTCCCTTCATGGGATATCTTTAATGCACTGGTCCCTTCATGGGATATCTGTCCCTTCATGGGATATCTTTGATGCACTGGTCCCTTCATGGGATATCTGTCCCTTCATGGGATATCTTTGATGCACTGGTCCCTTCATGGGATATCTTTGGTGCACTGGTCCTTTCATGGGATATCTGTCCCTTCATGGGATATCTTTTGTGCACTGGTCCCTTCATGGGATATCTGTCCCTTCATGGGATATCTTTGGTGCACTGGTCCCTTCATGGGATATCTTTGATGCACTGGTCCCTTCATGGGATATCTTTAGTGCACTGGTCCCTTCATGGGATATCTTTAGTGCACTGGTCCCTTCATGGGATATCTTTTGTGCACTGGTCCCTTCATGGGATATCTGTCCCTTCATGGGATATCTTTTGTGCACTGGTCCCTTCATGGGATATCTTTTGTGCACTGGTCCCTTCATGGGATATCTGTCCCTTCATGGGATATCTTTGGTGCACTGGTCCCTTCATGGGATATCTTTGATGCACTGGTCCCTTCATGGGATATCTTTGATGCACTGGTCCCTTCATGGGATGTCTTTGATGCACTGGTCCCTTCATGGGATATCTTTGATGCAATGGTCCCTTCATGGGATATCTTTGATGCACTGGTCCCTTCATGGGATATCTTGTGTGCACTGGTCCCTTCATGGGATATCTTTGATGCACTGGTCCCTTCATGGGATATCTGTCCCTTCATGGGATATCTTTGATGCACTGGTCCCTTCATGGGATATCTGTCCCTTCATGGGATATCTTTGATGCACTGGTCCCTTCTTGGGATATCTTTGGTGCACTGGTCCTTTCATGCGATATCTGTCCCTTCATGGGATATCTTTGATGCACTGGTCCCTTCATGGAATATCTGTCCCTTCATGGGCTAACCTTGGTGCACTGGTCCATTCATGGGATATCAGTCCCTTCATGGGATATCTTTGATGCACTGGTCCCTTCATGGGATATCTTTGGTGCACTGGTCCTTTCATGGGATATCTGTCCCTTCATGGGATATCTTTGATGCACTGGTCCCTTCATGGAATATCTGTCCCTTCATGGGCTAACCTTGGTGCACTGGTCCCTTCATGGGATATCAGTCCCTTCAATGGGATATCATTGGTGCACTGGTCCCTTCATAGGATATCTTTGATGCACTGGTCCCTTCATGGGATATCTTTGATGCACTGGTCCCTTCATGGGATATCTTTGATGCACTGGTCCCTTCATGGGATATCTTTGGTGCACTGGTCCTTTCATGGGATATCTGTCCCTTAATGGGATATCTTTGATGCACTGGTCCCTTCATGGGATATCTGTCCCTTCATGGGATATCTTTTGTGCACTGGTCCCTTCATGGGATATCTTTGATGCACTGGTCCCTTCATGGGATATCTGTCCCTTCATGGGATATCTTTGATGCACTGGTCCCTTCATGGGATATCTGTCCCTTCATGGGATATCTTTGATGCACTGGTCCCTTCATGGGATATCTGTCCCTTCATGGGATATCTTTGATGCAATGGTCCCTTCATGGGATATCTTTGATGCACTGGTCCCTTCATGGGATATCTTTGATGTACTGGTCCCTTCATGGGATATCTTTGGTGCACTGGTCCCTTCATGGGATATCTTTGATGCACTGGTCCCTTCATGGGATATCTTTGGTGCACTGGTCCTTTCATGGGATATCTGTCCCTTCATGGGATATCTTTGATGCACTGGTCCCTTCATGGGATATCTGTCCCTTCATGGGATATCTTTTGTGCACTGGTCCCTTCATGGGATATCTTTGGTGCACTGGTCCCTTCATGGGATATCGATCCCTTTATGAGATATCTTTAATGCACTGGTCCCTTCATGGGATATCTGTCCCTTCATGGGATATCTTTTGTGCACTGGTCCCTTCATGGGATATCTTTGATGCACTGGTCCCTTCATGGGATATCTTTGATGCACTGGTCCCTTCATAGGATATCTTTGATGCACTGGTCCCTTCATGGGATATCTTTGATGCACTGGTCCCTTCATGGGATATCTTTGATGCACTGGTCCCTTCATGGGATATCTTTGATGCACTGGTCCCTTCATGGGATATCTTTGATGCAATGGTCCCTTCATGGGATATCTTTGGTGCACTGGTCCCTTCATGGGATATCTGTCCCTTCATGGGATATCTTTGGTGCACTGGTCCCTTCATGGGATATCGGTCCCTTTATGGGTTATCTTTGGTGCACTGGTCCCTTCATGGGATATCTGTCCCTTTATGGGTTATCTTTGGTGCACTGGTCCCTTCATGGGATATCTGTCCCTTCATGGGATATCTTTTGTGCACTGGTCCCTTCATGGGATATCTTTTGTACACTGGTCCCTTCATGGGATATCTGTCCCTTCATGGGATATCTTTGATGCACTGGTCCCTTCATGGGATATCTTTGATGCACTGGTCCCTTCATGGGATATCTTTGATGCACTGGTCCCTTCATGGGATATCTTTGATGCACTGGTCCCTTCATGGGATATCTTTGATGCACTGGTCCCTTCATGGGATATCATTGATGCACTGGTCCCTTCATGGGATATCTTTGGTGAACTGGTCCCTTCATGGGATATCTGTCCCTTCATGGGATATCTTTGATGCACTGGTCCCTTCATGGGATCTGTCCCTTCATGGGATATCTTTGATGCACTGGTCCCTTCATGGGATATCTTTGATGCACTGGTCCCTTCATGGGATATCTTTGATGCACTGGTCCCTTCATGGGATATCTTTGATGCACTGGTCCCTTCATGGGATATCTGTCCCTTCATGGGATATCTTTGGTGCATGGTCCGTTCATGGGATATCTTTGGTGCACTGGTCCCTTATTGGGATATTGGTCCCTTCATGGGATATCTTTGGTGCACTGGTCCCTTCATGGGATATCTTTGGTGCACTGGTCCCTTCATGGGATATCTTTGGTGCACTGGTCCCTTCATGGATATCTTTGGTGCACTGGTCCCTTGATGGGATGTCTTTGATGCACTGGTCCCTTCATGGGATGTCATTGATGCACTGGTCCCTTCATGGGATATCTTTGATGCACTGGTCCCTTCATGGGATATCTGTCCCTTCATGGGATATCTTTGATGCACTGGTCCCTTCATGGGATATCTGTCCCTTTATGGGATATCTTTTGTGCACTGATCCCTTCATGGGATATCTTTTGTGCACTGGTCCCTTCATGGGATATCCGTCCCTTCATGGGATATCTTTGGTGCACTGGTCCCTTCATGGGATATCTTTGATGCACTGGTCCCTTCATGGGATGTCTTTGATGCACTGGTCCCTTCATGGGATATCTTTGATGCAATGGTCCCTTCATGGGATATCTTTGATGCACTGGTCCCTTCATGGGATATCTTTTGTGCACTGGTCCCTTCATGGGATATCTTTGATGCACTGGTCCCTTCATGGGATATCTGTCCCTTCATGGGATATCTTTGATGCACTGGTCCCTTCATGGGATATCTTTGGTGCACTGGTCCTTTCATGGGATATCTGTCCCTTCATGGGATATCTTTGATGCACTGGTCCCTTCATGGAATATCTGTCCCTTCATGGGCTAACCTTGGTGCACTGGTCCCTTCATGGGATATCAGTCCCTTCATGGGATATCTTTGATGCACTGGTCCCTTCATGGGATATCTTTGGTGCACTGGTCCTTTCATGGGATATCTGTCCCTTCATGGGCTAACCTTGGTGCACTGGTCCCTTCATGGGATATCAGTCCCTTCAATGGGATATCTTTGGTGCACTGGTCCCTTCATGGGATATCTTTGATGCACTGGTCCCTTCATGGGATATCTTTGATGCACTGGTCCCTTCATGGGATATCTTTGATGCACTGGTCCCTTCATGGGATATCTTTGATGCACTGGTCCCTTCATGGGATATCTTTGATGCACTGGTCCCTTCATGGGATATCTTTGGTGCACTGGTCCTTTCATGGGATATCTGTCCCTTAATGGGATATCTTTGATGCACTGGTCCCTTCATGGGATATCTGTCCCTTCATGGGATATCTTTTGTGCACTGGTCCCTTCATGGGATATCTTTGATGCACTGGTCCCTTCATGGGATATCTGTCCCTTCATGGTATATTTTTGATGCACTGGTCCCTTCATGGGATATCTGTCCCTTCATGGGATATCTTTGATGCACTGGTCCCTTCATGGGATATCTGTCCCTTCATGGGATATCTTTGATGCAATGGTCCCTTCATGGGATATCTTTGATGCACTGGTCCCTTCATGGGATATCTTTGCACTGGTCCCTTCATGGGATATCTTTGATGCAATGGTCCCTTCATGGGATATCGTTGGTGCACTGGTCCCTTCATGGGATATCTTTTGTGCACTGGTCCCTTCATGGGATATCGGTCCCTTTATGGGATATCTTTGGTGCACTGGTCCCTTCATGGGGTATCTGTCCCTTCATGGGATATCTTTTGTGCACTGGTCCCTTCATGGGATATCTTTCTTTTGTGCACTGGTCCCTTCATGGGATATCTTTGATGCACTGGTCCCTTCATGGGATATCTTTGATGCACTGGTCACTTCATGGGATATCATTTATGCACTGGTCCCTTCATGGGATATCTTTGGTGAACTGGTCCCTTCATGGGATATATGTCCCTTCATGGGATATTTTTGATGCACTGGTCCCTTCATGGGATATCTGTCCCTTCATGGGATATCTTTGGTGCACTGGTCCCTTCATGGGATATCGGTCCCTTTATGGGATATCTTTGGTGCACTGGTCCCTTCATGGGATATCTGTCCCTTTATGGGTTATCTTTGGTGCACTGGTCCCTTCATGGGATATCTGTCCCTTCATGGGATATCTTTTGTGCACTGGTCCCTTCATGGGATATCTTTTGTGCACTGGTCCCTTCATGGGATATCTGTCCCTTCATGGGATATCTTTGATGCACTGGTCCCTTCATGGGATATCTTTGATGCACTGGTCCCTTCATGGGATATATTTGATGCACTGGTCCCTTCATGGGATATCATTGATGCACTGGTCCCTTCATGGGATATCTTTGGTGAACTGGTCCCTTCATGGGATATCTGTCCCTTCATGGGATATCTTTGATGCACTGGTCCCTTCATGGGATCTGTCCCTTCATGGGATATCTTTGATGAACTGGTCCCTTCATGGGATATTTTTGATGCACTGGTCCCTTCATGGGATATCTTTGATGCACTGGTCCCTTCATGGGATATCTGTCCCTTCATGGGATATCTTTGGTGCATGGTCCGTTCATGGGATATCTTTGGTGCACTGGTCCCTTATTGGGATATCTGTCCCTTCATGGGATATCTTTGGTGCACTGGTCCCTTCATGGGATATCTTTGGTGCACTGGTCCCTTCATGGGATATCTTTGGTGCACTGGTCCCTTCATGGGATATCTTTGGTGCACTGGTCCCTTCATAGATATCTTTGGTGCACTGGTCCCTTGATGGGATGTCTTTGATGCACTGGTCCCTTCATGGGATGTCATTGATGCACTGGTCCCTTCATGGGATATCTTTGATGCACTGGTCCCTTCATGGGATATCTGTCCCTTCATGGGATATCTTTGATGCACTGGTCCCTTCATGGGATATCTGTCCCTTTATGGGATATATTATGTGCACTGGTCCCTTCATGGGATATCTTTTGTGCACTGGTCCCTTCATGGGATATCCGTCCCTTCATGGGATATCTTTGGTGCACTGGTCCCTTCATGGGATATCTTTGATGCACTGGTCCCTTCATGGGATGTCTTTGATGCACTGGTCCCTTCATGGGATATCTTTGATGCAATGGTCCCTTCATGGGATATCTTTGATGCACTGGTCCCTTCATGGGATATCTTTTGTGCACTGGTCCCTTCATGGGAAATCTTTAATGCACTGGTCCCTTCATGGGATATCTGTCCCTTCATGGGATATCTTTGATGCACTGGTCCCTTCATGGGATATCTGTCCCTTCATGGGATATCTTTGATGCACTGGTCCCTTCATGGGATATCTTTGGTGCACTGGTCCTTTCATGGGATATCTGTCCCTTCATGGGATATCTTTTGTGCACTGGTCCCTTCATGGGATATCTGTCCCTTCATGGGATATCTTTGGTGCACTGGTCCCTTCATGAGATATCTTTGATGCACTGGTCCCTTCATGGGATATCTTTAGTGCACTGGTCCCTTCATGGGATATCTTTTGTGCACTGGTCCCTTCATGGGATATCTTTTGTGCACTGGTCCCTTCATGGGATATCTGTCCCTTCATGGGATATCTTTGGTGCACTGGTCCCTTCATGGGATATCTTTGATGCACTGGTCCCTTCATGGGATGTCTTTGATGCACTGGTCCCTTCATGGGATATCTTTGATGCAATGGTCCCTTCATGGGATATCTTTGATGCACTGGTCCCTTCATGGGATATCTTGTGTGCACTGGTCCCTTCATGGGATATCTTTGATGCACTGGTCCCTTCATGGGATATCTTTGATGCACTGGTCCCTTCATGGGATATCTTTAGTGCACTGGTCCCTTCATGGGATATCTTTAGTGCACTGGTCCCTTCATGGGATATCTTTTGTGCACTGGTCCCTTCATGGGATATCTGTCCCTTCATGGGATATCTTTTGTGCACTGGTCCCTTCATGGGATATCTTTTGTGCACTGGTCCCTTCATGGGATATCTGTCCCTTCATGGGATATCTTTGGTGCACTGGTCCCTTCATGGGATATCTTTGATGCACTGGTCCCTTCATGGGATATCTTTGATGCACTGGTCCCTTCATGGGATATCTTTGATGCAATGGTCCCTTCATGGGATATCTTTGATGCACTGGTCCCTTCATGGGATATCTTTTGTGCACTGGTCCCTTCATGGGATATCTTTGATGCACTGGTCCCTTCATGGGATATCTGTCCCTTCATGGGATATCTTTGATGCACTGGTCCCTTCATGGGATATCTTTGGTGCACTGGTCCTTTCATGGGATATCTGTCCCTTCATGGGATATCTTTGATGCACTGGTCCCTTCATGGAATATCTGTCCCTTCATGGGCTAACCTTGGTGCACTGGTCCCTTCATGGGATATCAGTCCCTTCATGGGATATCTTTGATGCACTGGTCCCTTCATGGGATATCTTTGGTGCACTGGTCCTTTCATGGGATATCTGTCCCTTCATGGGCTAACCTTGGTGCACTGGTCCCTTCATGGGATATCAGTCCCTTCAATGGGATATCTTTGGTGCACTGGTCCCTTCATGGGATATCTTTGATGCACTGGTCCCTTCATGGGATATCTTTGATGCACTGGTCCCTTCATGGGATATCTTTGATGCACTGGTCCCTTCATGGGATATCTTTGATGCACTGGTCCCTTCATGGGATATCTTTGGTGCACTGGTCCTTTCATGGGATATCTGTCCCTTAATGGGATATCTTTGATGCACTGGTCCCTTCATGGGATATCTGTCCCTTCATGGGATATCTTTTGTGCACTGGTCCCTTCATGGGATATCTTTGATGCACTGGTCCCTTCATGGGATATCTGTCCCTTCATGGTATATTTTTGATGCACTGGTCCCTTCATGGGATATCTGTCCCTTCATGGGATATCTTTGATGCACTGGTCCCTTCATGGGATATCTGTCCCTTCATGGGATATCTTTGATGCAATGGTCCCTTCATGGGATATCTTTGATGCACTGGTCCCTTCATGGGATATCTTTGCACTGGTCCCTTCATGGGATATCTTTGATGCAATGGTCCCTTCATGGGATATCGTTGGTGCACTGGTCCCTTCATGGGATATCTTTTGTGCACTGGTCCCTTCATGGGATATCGGTCCCTTTATGGGATATCTTTGGTGCACTGGTCCCTTCATGGGATATCTGTCCCTTCATGGGATATCTTTTGTGCACTGGTCCCTTCATGGGATATCTTTTGTGCACTGGTCCCTTCATGGGATATCTTTGATGCACTGGTCCCTTCATGGGATATCTTTGATGCACTGGTCACTTCATGGGATATCATTTATGCACTGGTCCCTTCATGGGATATCTTTGGTGAACTGGTCCCTTCATGGGATATATGTCCCTTCATGGGATATTTTTGATGCACTGGTCCCTTCATGGGATATCTGTCCCTTCATGGGATATCTTTGGTGCACTGGTCCCTTCATGGGATATCGGTCCCTTTATGGGTTATCTTTGGTGCACTGGTCCCTTCATGGGATATCTGTCCCTTTATGGGTTATCTTTGGTGCACTGGTCCCTTCATGGGATATCTGTCCCTTCATGGGATATCTTTTGTGCACTGGTCCCTTCATGGGATATCTTTTGTGCACTGGTCCCTTCATGGGATATCTGTCCCTTCATGGGATATCTTTGATGCACTGGTCCCTTCATGGGATATCTTTGATGCACTGGTCCCTTCATGGGATATCTTTGATGCACTGGTCCCTTCATGGGATATATTTGATGCACTGGTCCCTTCATGGGATATCATTGATGCACTGGTCCCTTCATGGGATGTCTTTGGTGAACTGGTCCCTTCATGGGATATCTGTCCCTTCATGGGATATCTTTGATGCACTGGTCCCTTCATGGGATCTGTCCCTTCATGGGATATCTTTGATGAACTGGTCCCTTCATGGGATATCTTTGATGCACTGGTCCCTTCATGGGATATCTTTGATGCACTGGTCCCTTCATGGGATATCTTTGATGCACTGGTCCCTTCATGGGATATCTGTCCCTTCATGGGATATCTTTGGTGCATGGTCCGTTCATGGGATATCTTTGGTGCACTGGTCCCTTATTGGGATATCTGTCCCTTCATGGGATATCTTTGGTGCACTGGTCCCTTCATGGGATATCTTTGGTGCACTGGTCCCTTCATGGGATATCTTTGGTGCACTGGTCCCTTCATGGGATATCTTTGGTGCACTGGTACCTTCATGGGATATCTTTGGTGCACTGGTCCCTTCATAGATATCTTTGGTGCACTGGTCCTTGATGGGATGTCTTTGATGCACTGGTCCCTTCATGGGATGTCATTGATGCACTGGTCCCTTCATGGGATATCTTTGATGCACTGGTCCCTTCATGGGATATCTGTCCCTTCATGGGATATCTTTGATGCACTGGTCCCTTCATGGGATATCTGTCCCTTTATGGGATATCTTTTGTGCACTGGTCCCTTCATGGGATATCTTTTGTGCACTGGTCCCTTCATGGGATATCCGTCCCTTCATGGGATATCTTTGGTGCACTGGTCCCTTCATGGGATATCTTTGATGCACTGGTCCCTTCATGGGATGTCTTTGATGCACTGGTCCCTTCATGGGATATCTTTGATGCAATGGTCCCTTCATGGGATATCTTTGATGCACTGGTCCCTTCATGGGATATCTTTTGTGCACTGGTCCCTTCATGGGAAATCTTTAATGCACTGGTCCCTTCATGGGATATCTGTCCCTTCATGGGATATCTTTGATGCACTGGTCCCTTCATGGGATATCTGTCCCTTCATGGGATATCTTTGATGCACTGGTCCCTTCATGGGATATCTTTGGTGCACTGGTCCTTTCATGGGATATCTGTCCCTTCATGGGATATCTTTTGTGCACTGGTCCCTTCATGGGATATCTGTCCCTTCATGGGATATCTTTGGTGCACTGGTCCCTTCATGAGATATCTTTGATGCACTGGTCCCTTCATGGGATATCTTTAGTGCACTGGTCCCTTCATGGGATATCTTTAGTGCACTGGTCCCTTCATGGGATATCTTTTGTGCACTGGTCCCTTCATGGGATATCTGTCCCTTCATGGGATATCTTTTGTGCACTGGTCCCTTCATGGGATATCTTTTGTGCACTGGTCCCTTCATGGGATATCTGTCCCTTTATGGGTTATCTTTGGTGCACTGGTCCCTTCATGGGATATCTGTCCCTTCATGGGATATCTTTTGTGCACTGGTCCCTTCATGGGATATCTTTTGTGCACTGGTCCCTTCATGGGATATCTGTCCCTTCATGGGATATCTTTGATGCACTGGTCCCTTCATGGGATATCTTTGATGCACTGGTCCCTTCATGGGATATCTTTGATGCACTGGTCCCTTCATGGGATATCTTTGATGCACTGGTCCCTTCATGGGATATCTTTGATGCACTGGTCCCTTCATGGGATATCATTGATGCACTGGTCCCTTCATGGGATATCTTTGGTGAACTGGTCCCTTCATGGGATATCTGTCCCTTCATGGGATATCTTTGATGCACTGGTCCCTTCATGGGATCTGTCCCTTCATGGGATATCTTTGATGCACTGGTCCCTTCATGGGATATCTTTGATGCACTGGTCCCTTCATGGGATATCTTTGATGCACTGGTCCCTTCATGGGATATCTTTGATGCACTGGTCCCTTCATGGGATATCTGTCCCTTCATGGGATATCTTTGGTGCATGGTCCGTTCATGGGATATCTTTGGTGCACTGGTCCCTTATTGGGATATCTGTCCCTTCATGGGATATCTTTGGTGCACTGGTCCCTTCATGGGATATCTTTGGTGCACTGGTCCCTTCATGGGATATCTTTGGTGCACTGGTCCCTTCATGGGATATCTTTGGTGCACTGGTCCCTTGATGGGATGTCTTTGGTGCACTGGTCCCTTGATGGGATGTCTTTGATGCACTGGTCCCTTCATGGGATGTCATTGATGCACTGGTCCCTTCATGGGATATCTTTGATGCACTGGTCCCTTCATGGGATATCTGTCCCTTCATGGGATATCTTTGATGCACTGGTCCCTTCATGGGATATCTGTCCCTTTATGGGATATCTTTTGTGCACTGATCCCTTCATGGGATATCTTTTGTGCACTGGTCCCTTCATGGGATATCCGTCCCTTCATGGGATATCTTTGGTGCACTGGTCCCTTCATGGGATATCTTTGATGCACTGGTCCCTTCATGGGATGTCTTTGATGCACTGGTCCCTTCATGGGATATCTTTGATGCAATGGTCCCTTCATGGGATATCTTTGATGCAATGGTCCCTTCATGGGATATCTTTTGTGCACTGGTCCCTTCATGGGATATCTTTGATGCACTGGTCCCTTCATGGGATATCTGTCCCTTCATGGGATATCTTTGATGCACTGGTCCCTTCATGGGATATCTTTGGTGCACTGGTCCTTTCATGGGATATCTGTCCCTTCATGGGATATCTTTGATGCACTGGTCCCTTCATGGAATATCTGTCCCTTCATGGGCTAACCTTGGTGCACTGGTCCCTTCATGGGATATCAGTCCCTTCATGGGATATCTTTGATGCACTGGTCCCTTCATGGGATATCTTTGGTGCACTGGTCCTTTCATGGGATATCTGTCCCTTCATGGGCTAACCTTGGTGCACTGGTCCCTTCATGGGATATCAGTCCCTTCAATGGGATATCTTTGGTGCACTGGTCCCTTCATGGGATATCTTTGATGCACTGGTCCCTTCATGGGATATCTTTGATGCACTGGTCCCTTCATGGGATATCTTTGATGCACTGGTCCCTTCATGGGATATCTTTGATGCACTGGTCCCTTCATGGGATATCTTTGGTGCACTGGTCCTTTCATGGGATATCTGTCCCTTAATGGGATATCTTTGATGCACTGGTCCCTTCATGGGATATCTGTCCCTTCATGGGATATCTTTTGTGCACTGGTCCCTTCATGGGATATCTTTGATGCACTGGTCCCTTCATGGGATATCTGTCCCTTCATGGTATATTTTTGATGCACTGGTCCCTTCATGGGATATCTGTCCCTTCATGGGATATCTTTGATGCACTGGTCCCTTCATGGGATATCTGTCCCTTCATGGGATATCTTTGATGCAATGGTCCCTTCATGGGATATCTTTGATGCACTGGTCCCTTCATGGGATATCTTTGCACTGGTCCCTTCATGGGATATCTTTGATGCAATGGTCCCTTCATGGGATATCGTTGGTGCACTGGTCCCTTCATGGGATATCTTTTGTGCACTGGTCCCTTCATGGGATATCGGTCCCTTTATGGGATATCTTTGGTGCACTGGTCCCTTCATGGGATATCTGTCCCTTCATGGGATATCTTTTGTGCACTGGTCCCTTCATGGGATATCTTTTGTGCACTGGTCCCTTCATGGGATATCTTTGATGCACTGGTCCCTTCATGGGATATCTTTGATGCACTGGTCACTTCATGGGATATCATTTATGCACTGGTCCCTTCATGGGATATCTTTGGTGAACTGGTCCCTTCATGGGATATATGTCCCTTCATGGGATATTTTTGATGCACTGGTCCCTTCATGGGATATCTGTCCCTTCATGGGATATCTTTGGTGCACTGGTCCCTTCATGGGATATCGGTCCCTTTATGGGTTATCTTTGGTGCACTGGTCCCTTCATGGGATATCTGTCCCTTTATGGGTTATCTTTGGTGCACTGGTCCCTTCATGGGATATCTGTCCCTTCATGGGATATCTTTTGTGCACTGGTCCCTTCATGGGATATCTTTTGTGCACTGGTCCCTTCATGGGATATCTGTCCCTTCATGGGATATCTTTGATGCACTGGTCCCTTCATGGGATATCTTTGATGCACTGGTCCCTTCATGGGATATATTTGATGCACTGGTCCCTTCATGGGATATCATTGATGCACTGGTCCCTTCATGGGATATCTTTGGTGAACTGGTCCCTTCATGGGATATCTGTCCCTTCATGGGATATCTTTGATGCACTGGTCCCTTCATGGGATCTGTCCCTTCATGGGATATCTTTGATGAACTGGTCCCTTCATGGGATATCTTTGATGCACTGGTCCCTTCATGGGATATCTTTGATGCACTGGTCCCTTCATGGGATATCTGTCCCTTCATGGGATATCTTTGGTGCATGGTCCGTTCATGGGATATCTTTGGTGCACTGGTCCCTTATTGGGATATCTGTCCCTTCATGGGATATCTTTGGTGCACTGGTCCCTTCATGGGATATCTTTGGTGCACTGGTCCCTTCATGGGATATCTTTGTTGCACTGGTCCCTTCATGGGATATCTTTGGTGCACTGGTCCCTTCATAGATATCTTTGGTGCACTGGTCCCTTGATGGGATGTCTTTGATGCACTGGTCCCTTCATGGGATGTCATTGATGCACTGGTCCCTTCATGGGATATCTTTGATGCACTGGTCCCTTCATGGGATATCTGTCCCTTCATGGGATATCTTTGATGCACTGGTCCCTTCATGGGATATCTGTCCCTTTATGGGATATATTATGTGCACTGGTCCCTTCATGGGATATCTTTTGTGCACTGGTCCCTTCATGGGATATCCGTCCCTTCATGGGATATCTTTGGTGCACTGGTCCCTTCATGGGATATCTTTGATGCACTGGTCCCTTCATGGGATGTCTTTGATGCACTGGTCCCTTCATGGGATATCTTTGATGCAATGGTCCCTTCATGGGATATCTTTGATGCACTGGTCCCTTCATGGGATATCTTTTGTGCACTGGTCCCTTCATGGGAAATCTTTAATGCACTGGTCCCTTCATGGGATATCTGTCCCTTCATGGGATATCTTTGATGCACTGGTCCCTTCATGGGATATCTGTCCCTTCATGGGATATCTTTGATGCACTGGTCCCTTCATGGGATATCTTTGGTGCACTGGTCCTTTCATGGGATATCTGTCCCTTCATGGGATATCTTTTGTGCACTGGTCCCTTCATGGGATATCTGTCCCTTCATGGGATATCTTTGGTGCACTGGTCCCTTCATGAGATATCTTTGATGCACTGGTCCCTTCATGGGATATCTTTAGTGCACTGGTCCCTTCATGGGATATCTTTAGTGCACTGGTCCCTTCATGGGATATCTTTTGTGCACTGGTCCCTTCATGGGATATCTGTCCCTTCATGGGATATCTTTTGTGCACTGGTCCCTTCATGGGATATCTTTTGTGCACTGGTCCCTTCATGGGATATCTGTCCCTTCATGGGATATCTTTGGTGCACTGGTCCCTTCATGGGATATCTTTGATGCACTGGTCCCTTCATGGGATGTCTTTGATGCACTGGTCCCTTCATGGGATATCTTTGATGCAATGGTCCCTTCATGGGATATCTTTGATGCACTGGTCCCTTCATGGGATATCTTGTGTGCACTGGTCCCTTCATGGGATATCTTTGATGCACTGGTCCCTTCATGGGATATCTTTGATGCACTGGTCCCTTCATGGGATATCTTTAGTGCACTGGTCCCTTCATGGGATATCTTTAGTGCACTGGTCCCTTCATGGGATATCTTTTGTGCACTGGTCCCTTCATGGGATATCTGTCCCTTCATGGGATATCTTTTGTGCACTGGTCCCTTCATGGGATATCTTTTGTGCACTGGTCCCTTCATGGGATATCTGTCCCTTCATGGGATATCTTTGGTGCACTGGTCCCTTCATGGGATATCTTTGATGCACTGGTCCCTTCATGGGATATCTTTGATGCACTGGTCCCTTCATGGGATATCTTTGATGCAATGGTCCCTTCATGGGATATCTTTGATGCACTGGTCCCTTCATGGGATATCTTTTGTGCACTGGTCCCTTCATGGGATATCTTTGATGCACTGGTCCCTTCATGGGATATCTGTCCCTTCATGGGATATCTTTGATGCACTGGTCCCTTCATGGGATATCTTTGGTGCACTGGTCCTTTCATGGGATATCTGTCCCTTCATGGGATATCTTTGATGCACTGGTCCCTTCATGGAATATCTGTCCCTTCATGGGCTAACCTTGGTGCACTGGTCCCTTCATGGGATATCAGTCCCTTCATGGGATATCTTTGATGCACTGGTCCCTTCATGGGATATCTTTGGTGCACTGGTCCTTTCATGGGATATCTGTCCCTTCATGGGCTAACCTTGGTGCACTGGTCCCTTCATGGGATATCAGTCCCTTCAATGGGATATCTTTGGTGCACTGGTCCCTTCATGGGATATCTTTGATGCACTGGTCCCTTCATGGGATATCTTTGATGCACTGGTCCCTTCATGGGATATCTTTGATGCACTGGTCCCTTCATGGGATATCTTTGATGCACTGGTCCCTTCATGGGATATCTTTGGTGCACTGGTCCTTTCATGGGATATCTGTCCCTTAATGGGATATCTTTGATGCACTGGTCCCTTCATGGGATATCTGTCCCTTCATGGGATATCTTTTGTGCACTGGTCCCTTCATGGGATATCTTTGATGCACTGGTCCCTTCATGGGATATCTGTCCCTTCATGGTATATTTTTGATGCACTGGTCCCTTCATGGGATATCTGTCCCTTCATGGGATATCTTTGATGCACTGGTCCCTTCATGGGATATCTGTCCCTTCATGGGATATCTTTGATGCAATGGTCCCTTCATGGGATATCTTTGATGCACTGGTCCCTTCATGGGATATCTTTGCACTGGTCCCTTCATGGGATATCTTTGATGCAATGGTCCCTTCATGGGATATCGTTGGTGCACTGGTCCCTTCATGGGATATCTTTTGTGCACTGGTCCCTTCATGGGATATCGGTCCCTTTATGGGATATCTTTGGTGCACTGGTCCCTTCATGGGATATCTGTCCCTTCATGGGATATCTTTTGTGCACTGGTCCCTTCATGGGATATCTTTTGTGCACTGGTCCCTTCATGGGATATCTTTGATGCACTGGTCCCTTCATGGGATATCTTTGATGCACTGGTCACTTCATGGGATATCATTTATGCACTGGTCCCTTCATGGGATATCTTTGGTGAACTGGTCCCTTCATGGGATATATGTCCCTTCATGGGATATTTTTGATGCACTGGTCCCTTCATGGGATATCTGTCCCTTCATGGGATATCTTTGGTGCACTGGTCCCTTCATGGGATATCGGTCCCTTTATGGGTTATCTTTGGTGCACTGGTCCCTTCATGGGATATCTGTCCCTTTATGGGTTATCTTTGGTGCACTGGTCCCTTCATGGGATATCTGTCCCTTCATGGGATATCTTTTGTGCACTGGTCCCTTCATGGGATATCTTTTGTGCACTGGTCCCTTCATGGGATATCTGTCCCTTCATGGGATATCTTTGATGCACTGGTCCCTTCATGGGATATGTTTGATGCACTGGTCCCTTCATGGGATATCTTTGATGCACTGGTCCCTTCATGGGATATATTTGATGCACTGGTCCCTTCATGGGATATCATTGATGCACTGGTCCCTTCATGGGATGTCTTTGGTGAACTGGTCCCTTCATGGGATATCTGTCCCTTCATGGGATATCTTTGATGCACTGGTCCCTTCATGGGATCTGTCCCTTCATGGGATATCTTTGATGAACTGGTCCCTTCATGGGATATCTTTGATGCACTGGTCCCTTCATGGGATATCTTTGATGCACTGGTCCCTTCATGGGATATCTGTCCCTTCATGGGATATCTTTGGTGCATGGTCCGTTCATGGGATATCTTTGGTGCACTGGTCCCTTATTGGGATATCTGTCCCTTCATGGGATATCTTTGGTGCACTGGTCCCTTCATGGGATATCTTTGGTGCACTGGTCCCTTCATGGGATATCTTTGGTGCACTGGTCCCTTCATGGGATATCTTTGGTGCACTGGTCCCTTCATAGATATCTTTGGTGCACTGGTCCTTGATGGGATGTCTTTGATGCACTGGTCCCTTCATGGGATGTCATTGATGCACTGGTCCCTTCATGGGATATCTTTGATGCACTGGTCCCTTCATGGGATATCTGTCCCTTCATGGGATATCTTTGATGCACTGGTCCCTTCATGGGATATCTGTCCCTTTATGGGATATCTTTTGTGCACTGGTCCCTTCATGGGATATCTTTTGTGCACTGGTCCCTTCATGGGATATCCGTCCCTTCATGGGATATCTTTGGTGCACTGGTCCCTTCATGGGATATCTTTGATGCACTGGTCCCTTCATGGGATGTCTTTGATGCACTGGTCCCTTCATGGGATATCTTTGATGCAATGGTCCCTTCATGGGATATCTTTGATGCACTGGTCCCTTCATGGGATATCTTTTGTGCACTGGTCCCTTCATGGGAAATCTTTAATGCACTGGTCCCTTCATGGGATATCTGTCCCTTCATGGGATATCTTTGATGCACTGGTCCCTTCATGGGATATCTGTCCCTTCATGGGATATCTTTGATGCACTGGTCCCTTCATGGGATATCTTTGGTGCACTGGTCCTTTCATGGGATATCTGTCCCTTCATGGGATATCTTTTGTGCACTGGTCCCTTCATGGGATATCTGTCCCTTCATGGGATATCTTTGGTGCACTGGTCCCTTCATGAGATATCTTTGATGCACTGGTCCCTTCATGGGATATCTTTAGTGCACTGGTCCCTTCATGGGATATCTTTAGTGCACTGGTCCCTTCATGGGATATCTTTTGTGCACTGGTCCCTTCATGGGATATCTGTCCCTTCATGGGATATCTTTTGTGCACTGGTCCCTTCATGGGATATCTTTTGTGCACTGGTCCCTTCATGGGATATCTGTCCCTTTATGGGTTATCTTTGGTGCACTGGTCCCTTCATGGGATATCTGTCCCTTCATGGGATATCTTTTGTGCACTGGTCCCTTCATGGGATATCTTTTGTGCACTGGTCCCTTCATGGGATATCTGTCCCTTCATGGGATATCTTTGATGCACTGGTCCCTTCATGGGATATCTTTGATGCACTGGTCCCTTCATGGGATATCTTTGATGCACTGGTCCCTTCATGGGATATCTTTGATGCACTGGTCCCTTCATGGGATATCTTTGATGCACTGGTCCCTTCATGGGATATCATTGATGCACTGGTCCCTTCATGGGATATCTTTGGTGAACTGGTCCCTTCATGGGATATCTGTCCCTTCATGGGATATCTTTGATGCACTGGTCCCTTCATGGGATCTGTCCCTTCATGGGATATCTTTGATGCACTGGTCCCTTCATGGGATATCTTTGATGCACTGGTCCCTTCATGGGATATCTTTGATGCACTGGTCCCTTCATGGGATATCTGTCCCTTCATGGGATATCTTTGGTGCATGGTCCGTTCATGGGATATCTTTGGTGCACTGGTCCCTTATTGGGATATCTGTCCCTTCATGGGATATCTTTGGTGCACTGGTCCCTTCATGGGATATCTTTGGTGCACTGGTCCCTTCATGGGATATCTTTGGTGCACTGGTCCCTTCATGGGATATCTTTGGTGCACTGGTCCCTTCATGGATATCTTTGGTGCACTGGTCCCTTGATGGGATGTCTTTGATGCACTGGTCCCTTCATGGGATGTCATTGATGCACTGGTCCCTTCATGGGATATCTTTGATGCACTGGTCCCTTCATGGGATATCTGTCCCTTCATGGGATATCTTTGATGCACTGGTCCCTTCATGGGATATCTGTCCCTTTATGGGATATCTTTTGTGCACTGATCCCTTCATGGGATATCTTTTGTGCACTGGTCCCTTCATGGGATATCCGTCCCTTCATGGGATATCTTTGGTGCACTGGTCCCTTCATGGGATATCTTTGATGCACTGGTCCCTTCATGGGATGTCTTTGATGCACTGGTCCCTTCATGGGATATCTTTGATGCAATGGTCCCTTCATGGGATATCTTTGATGCAATGGTCCCTTCATGGGATATCTTTTGTGCACTGGTCCCTTCATGGGATATCTTTGATGCACTGGTCCCTTCATGGGATATCTGTCCCTTCATGGGATATCTTTGATGCACTGGTCCCTTCATGGGATATCTTTGGTGCACTGGTCCTTTCATGGGATATCTGTCCCTTCATGGGATATCTTTGATGCACTGGTCCCTTCATGGAATATCTGTCCCTTCATGGGCTAACCTTGGTGCACTGGTCCCTTCATGGGATATCAGTCCCTTCATGGGATATCTTTGATGCACTGGTCCCTTCATGGGATATCTTTGGTGCACTGGTCCTTTCATGGGATATCTGTCCCTTCATGGGCTAACCTTGGTGCACTGGTCCCTTCATGGGATATCAGTCCCTTCAATGGGATATCTTTGGTGCACTGGTCCCTTCATGGGATATCTTTGATGCACTGGTCCCTTCATGGGATATCTTTGATGCACTGGTCCCTTCATGGGATATCTTTGATGCACTGGTCCCTTCATGGGATATCTTTGATGCACTGGTCCCTTCATGGGATATCTTTGGTGCACTGGTCCTTTCATGGGATATCTGTCCCTTAATGGGATATCTTTGATGCACTGGTCCCTTCATGGGATATCTGTCCCTTCATGGGATATCTTTTGTGCACTGGTCCCTTCATGGGATATCTTTGATGCACTGGTCCCTTCATGGGATATCTGTCCCTTCATGGTATATTTTTGATGCACTGGTCCCTTCATGGGATATCTGTCCCTTCATGGGATATCTTTGATGCACTGGTCCCTTCATGGGATATCTGTCCCTTCATGGGATATCTTTGATGCAATGGTCCCTTCATGGGATATCTTTGATGCACTGGTCCCTTCATGGGATATCTTTGCACTGGTCCCTTCATGGGATATCTTTGATGCAATGGTCCCTTCATGGGATATCGTTGGTGCACTGGTCCCTTCATGGGATATCTTTTGTGCACTGGTCCCTTCATGGGATATCGGTCCCTTTATGGGATATCTTTGGTGCACTGGTCCCTTCATGGGATATCTGTCCCTTCATGGGATATCTTTTGTGCACTGGTCCCTTCATGGGATATCTTTTGTGCACTGGTCCCTTCATGGGATATCTTTGATGCACTGGTCCCTTCATGGGATATCTTTGATGCACTGGTCACTTCATGGGATATCATTTATGCACTGGTCCCTTCATGGGATATCTTTGGTGAACTGGTCCCTTCATGGGATATATGTCCCTTCATGGGATATTTTTGATGCACTGGTCCCTTCATGGGATATCTGTCCCTTCATGGGATATCTTTGGTGCACTGGTCCCTTCATGGGATATCGGTCCCTTTATGGGTTATCTTTGGTGCACTGGTCCCTTCATGGGATATCTGTCCCTTTATGGGTTATCTTTGGTGCACTGGTCCCTTCATGGGATATCTGTCCCTTCATGGGATATCTTTTGTGCACTGGTCCCTTCATGGGATATCTTTTGTGCACTGGTCCCTTCATGGGATATCTGTCCCTTCATGGGATATCTTTGATGCACTGGTCCCTTCATGGGATATCTTTGATGCACTGGTCCCTTCATGGGATATCTTTGATGCACTGGTCCCTTCATGGGATATATTTGATGCACTGGTCCCTTCATGGGATATCATTGATGCACTGGTCCCTTCATGGGATATCTTTGGTGAACTGGTCCCTTCATGGGATATCTGTCCCTTCATGGGATATCTTTGATGCACTGGTCCCTTCATGGGATCTGTCCCTTCATGGGATATCTTTGATGAACTGGTCCCTTCATGGGATATCTTTGATGCACTGGTCCCTTCATGGGATATCTTTGATGCACTGGTCCCTTCATGGGATATCTTTGATGCACTGGTCCCTTCATGGGATATCTGTCCCTTCATGGGATATCTTTGGTGCATGGTCCGTTCATGGGATATCTTTGGTGCACTGGTCCCTTATTGGGATATCTGTCCCTTCATGGGATATCTTTGGTGCACTGGTCCCTTCATGGGATATCTTTGGTGCACTGGTCCCTTCATGGGATATCTTTGGTGCACTGGTCCCTTCATGGGATATCTTTGGTGCACTGGTCCCTTCATAGATATCTTTGGTGCACTGGTCCCTTGATGGGATGTCTTTGATGCACTGGTCCCTTCATGGGATGTCATTGATGCACTGGTCCCTTCATGGGATATCTTTGATGCACTGGTCCCTTCATGGGATATCTGTCCCTTCATGGGATATCTTTGATGCACTGGTCCCTTCATGGGATATCTGTCCCTTTATGGGATATATTATGTGCACTGGTCCCTTCATGGGATATCTTTTGTGCACTGGTCCCTTCATGGGATATCCGTCCCTTCATGGGATATCTTTGGTGCACTGGTCCCTTCATGGGATATCTTTGATGCACTGGTCCCTTCATGGGATGTCTTTGATGCACTGGTCCCTTCATGGGATATCTTTGATGCAATGGTCCCTTCATGGGATATCTTTGATGCACTGGTCCCTTCATGGGATATCTTTTGTGCACTGGTCCCTTCATGGGAAATCTTTAATGCACTGGTCCCTTCATGGGATATCTGTCCCTTCATGGGATATCTTTGATGCACTGGTCCCTTCATGGGATATCTGTCCCTTCATGGGATATCTTTGATGCACTGGTCCCTTCATGGGATATCTTTGGTGCACTGGTCCTTTCATGGGATATCTGTCCCTTCATGGGATATCTTTTGTGCACTGGTCCCTTCATGGGATATCTGTCCCTTCATGGGATATCTTTGGTGCACTGGTCCCTTCATGAGATATCTTTGATGCATTGGTCCCTTCATGGGATATCTTTAGTGCACTGGTCCCTTCATGGGATATCTTTAGTGCACTGGTCCCTTCATGGGATATCTTTTGTGCACTGGTCCCTTCATGGGATATCTGTCCCTTCATGGGATATCTTTTGTGCACTGGTCCCTTCATGGGATATCTTTTGTGCACTGGTCCCTTCATGGGATATCTGTCCCTTCATGGGATATCTTTGGTGCACTGGTCCCTTCATGGGATGTCTTTGATGCACTGGTCCCTTCATGGGATATCTTTGATGCAATGGTCCCTTCATGGGATATCTTTGATGCACTGGTCCCTTCATGGGATATCTTGTGTGCACTGGTCCCTTCATGGGATATCTTTGATGCACTGGTCCCTTCATGGGATATCTTTGATGCACTGGTCCCTTCATGGGATATCTTTAGTGCACTGGTCCCTTCATGGGATATCTTTAGTGCACTGGTCCCTTCATGGGATATCTTTTGTGCACTGGTCCCTTCATGGGATATCTGTCCCTTCATGGGATATCTTTTGTGCACTGGTCCCTTCATGGGATATCTTTTGTGCACTGGTCCCTTCATGGGATATCTGTCCCTTCATGGGATATCTTTGGTGCACTGGTCCCTTCATGGGATATCTTTGATGCACTGGTCCCTTCATGGGATATCTTTGATGCACTGGTCCCTTCATGGGATATCTTTGATGCAATGGTCCCTTCATGGGATATCTTTGATGCACTGGTCCCTTCATGGGATATCTTTTGTGCACTGGTCCCTTCATGGGATATCTTTGATGCACTGGTCCCTTCATGGGATATCTGTCCCTTCATGGGATATCTTTGATGCACTGGTCCCTTCATGGGATATCTTTGGTGCACTGGTCCTTTCATGGGATATCTGTCCCTTCATGGGATATCTTTGATGCACTGGTCCCTTCATGGAATATCTGTCCCTTCATGGGCTAACCTTGGTGCACTGGTCCCTTCATGGGATATCAGTCCCTTCATGGGATATCTTTGATGCACTGGTCCCTTCATGGGATATCTTTGGTGCACTGGTCCTTTCATGGGATATCTGTCCCTTCATGGGCTAACCTTGGTGCACTGGTCCCTTCATGGGATATCAGTCCCTTCAATGGGATATCTTTGGTGCACTGGTCCCTTCATGGGATATCTTTGATGCACTGGTCCCTTCATGGGATATCTTTGATGCACTGGTCCCTTCATGGGATATCTTTGATGCACTGGTCCCTTCATGGGATATCTTTGATGCACTGGTCCCTTCATGGGATATCTTTGGTGCACTGGTCCTTTCATGGGATATCTGTCCCTTAATGGGATATCTTTGATGCACTGGTCCCTTCATGGGATATCTGTCCCTTCATGGGATATCTTTTGTGCACTGGTCCCTTCATGGGATATCTTTGATGCACTGGTCCCTTCATGGTATATTTTTGATGCACTGGTCCCTTCATGGGATATCTGTCCCTTCATGGGATATCTTTGATGCACTGGTCCCTTCATGGGATATCTGTCCCTTCATGGGATATCTTTGATGCAATGGTCCCTTCATGGGATATCTTTGATGCACTGGTCCCTTCATGGGATATCTTTGCACTGGTCCCTTCATGGGATATCTTTGATGCAATGGTCCCTTCATGGGATATCGTTGGTGCACTGGTCCCTTCATGGGATATCTTTTGTGCACTGGTCCCTTCATGGGATATCGGTCCCTTTATGGGATATCTTTGGTGCACTGGTCCCTTCATGGGATATCTGTCCCTTCATGGGATATCTTTTGTGCACTGGTCCCTTCATGGGATATCTTTTGTGCACTGGTCCCTTCATGGGATATCTTTGATGCACTGGTCCCTTCATGGGATATCTTTGATGCACTGGTCACTTCATGGGATATCATTTATGCACTGGTCCCTTCATGGGATATCTTTGGTGAACTGGTCCCTTCATGGGATATATGTCCCTTCATGGGATATTTTTGATGCACTGGTCCCTTCATGGGATATCTGTCCCTTCATGGGATATCTTTGGTGCACTGGTCCCTTCATGGGATATCGGTCCCTTTATGGGTTATCTTTGGTGCACTGGTCCCTTCATGGGATATCTGTCCCTTTATGGGTTATCTTTGGTGCACTGGTCCCTTCATGGGATATCTGTCCCTTCATGGGATATCTTTTGTGCACTGGTCCCTTCATGGGATATCTTTTGTGCACTGGTCCCTTCATGGGATATCTGTCCCTTCATGGGATATCTTTGATGCACTGGTCCCTTCATGGGATATCTTTGATGCACTGGTCCCTTCATGGGATATCTTTGATGCACTGGTCCCTTCATGGGATATATTTGATGCACTGGTCCCTTCATGGGATATCATTGATGCACTGGTCCCTTCATGGGATGTCTTTGGTGAACTGGTCCCTTCATGGGATATCTGTCCCTTCATGGGATATCTTTGATGCACTGGTCCCTTCATGGGATCTGTCCCTTCATGGGATATCTTTGATGAACTGGTCCCTTCATGGGATATCTTTGATGCACTGGTCCCTTCATGGGATATCTTTGATGCACTGGTCCCTTCATGGGATATCTTTGATGCACTGGTCCCTTCATGGGATATCTGTCCCTTCATGGGATATCTTTGGTGCATGGTCCGTTCATGGGATATCTTTGGTGCACTGGTCCCTTATTGGGATATCTGTCCCTTCATGGGATATCTTTGGTGCACTGGTCCCTTCATGGGATATCTTTGGTGCACTGGTCCCTTCATGGGATATCTTTGGTGCACTGGTCCCTTCATGGGATATCTTTGGTGCACTGGTCCCTTCATAGATATCTTTGGTGCACTGGTCCTTGATGGGATGTCTTTGATGCACTGGTCCCTTCATGGGATGTCATTGATGCACTGGTCCCTTCATGGGATATCTTTGATGCACTGGTCCCTTCATGGGATATCTGTCCCTTCATGGGATATCTTTGATGCACTGGTCCCTTCATGGGATATCTGTCCCTTTATGGGATATCTTTTGTGCACTGGTCCCTTCATGGGATATCTTTTGTGCACTGGTCCCTTCATGGGATATCCGTCCCTTCATGGGATATCTTTGGTGCACTGGTCCCTTCATGGGATATCTTTGATGCACTGGTCCCTTCATGGGATGTCTTTGATGCACTGGTCCCTTCATGGGATATCTTTGATGCAATGGTCCCTTCATGGGATATCTTTGATGCACTGGTCCCTTCATGGGATATCTTTTGTGCACTGGTCCCTTCATGGGAAATCTTTAATGCACTGGTCCCTTCATGGGATATCTGTCCCTTCATGGGATATCTTTGATGCACTGGTCCCTTCATGGGATATCTGTCCCTTCATGGGATATCTTTGATGCACTGGTCCCTTCATGGGATATCTTTGGTGCACTGGTCCTTTCATGGGATATCTGTCCCTTCATGGGATATCTTTTGTGCACTGGTCCCTTCATGGGATATCTGTCCCTTCATGGGATATCTTTGGTGCACTGGTCCCTTCATGAGATATCTTTGATGCACTGGTCCCTTCATGGGATATCTTTAGTGCACTGGTCCCTTCATGGGATATCTTTAGTGCACTGGTCCCTTCATGGGATATCTTTTGTGCACTGGTCCCTTCATGGGATATCTGTCCCTTCATGGGATATCTTTTGTGCACTGGTCCCTTCATGGGATATCTTTTGTGCACTGGTCCCTTCATGGGATATCTGTCCCTTTATGGGTTATCTTTGGTGCACTGGTCCCTTCATGGGATATCTGTCCCTTCATGGGATATCTTTTGTGCACTGGTCCCTTCATGGGATATCTTTTGTGCACTGGTCCCTTCATGGGATATCTGTCCCTTCATGGGATATCTTTGATGCACTGGTCCCTTCATGGGATATCTTTGATGCACTGGTCCCTTCATGGGATATCTTTGATGCACTGGTCCCTTCATGGGATATCTTTGATGCACTGGTCCCTTCATGGGATATCTTTGATGCACTGGTCCCTTCATGGGATATCATTGATGCACTGGTCCCTTCATGGGATATCTTTGGTGAACTGGTCCCTTCATGGGATATCTGTCCCTTCATGGGATATCTTTGATGCACTGGTCCCTTCATGGGATCTGTCCCTTCATGGGATATCTTTGATGCACTGGTCCCTTCATGGGATATCTTTGATGCACTGGTCCCTTCATGGGATATCTTTGATGCACTGGTCCCTTCATGGGATATCTTTGATGCACTGGTCCCTTCATGGGATATCTGTCCCTTCATGGGATATCTTTGGTGCATGGTCCGTTCATGGGATATCTTTGGTGCACTGGTCCCTTATTGGGATATCTGTCCCTTCATGGGATATCTTTGGTGCACTGGTCCCTTCATGGGATATCTTTGGTGCACTGGTCCCTTCATGGGATATCTTTGGTGCACTGGTCCCTTCATGGGATATCTTTGGTGCACTGGTCCCTTCATGGATATCTTTGGTGCACTGGTCCCTTGATGGGATGTCTTTGATGCACTGGTCCCTTCATGGGATGTCATTGATGCACTGGTCCCTTCATGGGATATCTTTGATGCACTGGTCCCTTCATGGGATATCTGTCCCTTCATGGGATATCTTTGATGCACTGGTCCCTTCATGGGATATCTGTCCCTTTATGGGATATCTTTTGTGCACTGATCCCTTCATGGGATATCTTTTGTGCACTGGTCCCTTCATGGGATATCCGTCCCTTCATGGGATATCTTTGGTGCACTGGTCCCTTCATGGGATATCTTTGATGCACTGGTCCCTTCATGGGATGTCTTTGATGCACTGGTCCCTTCATGGGATATCTTTGATGCAATGGTCCCTTCATGGGATATCTTTGATGCACTGGTCCCTTCATGGGATATCTT